>NC_143445.1:11936250-12259375 GCF_987193195.1 Phasianus colchicus | reverse complement strand
CATTTTATTTCTGGAATGATTCACAGGCTTTGTTGCCAACTTTTACTGTGTTGTATTGGTCTGGCTGCCAGCTCCAAGTGCTTTGTTTTATTTTCTGTCTGGTGACTGCTACACTCCACCCATCTCCACATGCAACTGGAACGAAGGCAACAAGCCTTGACTGCAATAGCATCTTACAGAAGAGCTCCGATAATTTCTATTTCTCTGCATATTTTTTTTCTTGAGTAAAAAAAGAAGTATTGTTTCAATGAACATGTTGAAAACTTCTAGATAAATATGAACAGTTGCATGAACCATCTCGCTGACTCCAGCTGGTCTCAGTATGATACAATCTACCAGTAAAGTGACAGAATACACAGCTCTTTCACATCTGTCTTTATATAGCACACAGTTTTGCCTGGCAGAATGGATCACAAGTATATATAAGTAATTCTAAATATTTTCTGGCAGTATATAAGACAGGACTGGAACAACTATCATCGCTGGAAAGGAAAGTGAACATTTTACAAACTCAGAATTTATGTTGTTGTTCATTTTGCTTTTCTGCCATGTGTTTTGTAGAAAGCTCTTGAGCTGAAAATATATATGAGTTCCAAGTTAACAACATTACTGCCTAATTTTATATTTTTAAGAATTATGTTGGAGAATTGATACCTGTGAAACTCTGGTAGCTTCAGAGCTACATTCAATACAAGGATTTATAGGGGCACAGCCAGCACATGCCACAGCAGATGTATAAAGAAGTTGTTGATTATATATTCAAAAAAAGTTGCACAAGTAAACACTAGTGCAAAAATTAGGAGTTTCTGATGAATACTGAGACATATCAGGCAGGGTCCCATGGATAAATCCAAGCACTCTTTCAGCTGATCCTGTGCATGAGGAGTTACGCTTGCTTTTGTCCTCCCAGACAAAACTCAGAGAAGCAGCCTTATGGAAATAGGGGCCATGACTTGCTTGAAGGAGTATAACTAATATCTCTCCCCAGATGACTGTATAACTTGACTAACTCTAGATATCCTCACATATCACTTGAGTGCTGACTGAGAGCATCAACAATTTTCTGGACATGTTTATCTCAATCATACAACCACACAGCCGTAAGGAGCGGCAGACACACATATTCCCATGGTAATACAATGCTCTCATGTGTCAGAAAATCTAGCTTTCAAATTTAGACCTGTCTTAATGAAAGGTTAATTCACTCTTTATAAACTTTCTTTGTAGTTAACATTCCTTCCTCATTGTATAAAAGCACATTGGTCTAGCACACTGGATGCTGAAAGCAAAGCTTAATCACGTAGGCTGATCCCGACTCTTTGTTCACAACTGCTTGAAGGAGTTATGTTTTTACTCCGAGACAGTCTTTGTTGAGCACTTAATGGCACATAAATTCCCTGACTCACCGTGCAGGAAAATGGCTTGCGCAAAGGGTGTTCTCTTTCTCTGCCATATATTTTAACAAATTTGGATTCTGATTGTTTTTCTACCTGATTTACTGCCCCTCTTGCACAGGAGAAGAGGCCACGGAAAGCTACCTTTCTTGCATAATTTTTATTACATTCTGAACTAACCTCTTAGCATCCTCCTGGATTTAATTTCTGACTGAGATGAAGCATAGCCATATGAGGATACAGATCCAAAGACAAATTACTGCAACTGAAACTGACCCCATAGCCAAAGCAAAAACTCAAGCTTCATATTCCCCAAAGTTACCACCTTCCACGCCCTGCTCTCCTGCAAGTATTTTTCTCAGCGAGGCTGTGAATGCAAGAGTTGTACATTGTTTTGTGTGTTTCTTCCCTGAAAGAGATGGAATGACTCTATCACATTCCTATTTCCACTCTGTTACCCATTTACAAACTTTGTAGGAAATACAAATCAGTGAATTTTTATTACGTAAATCGAGATTCTCATTCTTTAGCAGGATCTGTCTGTGCATATAATCTGTGAGAAGTTGTACTCCAGCATGCAAACTGTTCATCCTATTTTTTGGTAAGAGAAATTCAGGGAAAAGACAAGCCTGCTTCTTGTATTTATGGTGGTTTTAGTATGCTCTTTTGCATCACTGATTCTCTCTGCTTTTCTCCACAGGGGAGGAATTCCAGTTGTAGAGAGGTGACCTTTGCATTACTATTAATTAACACTTTGACATGGAAGTTAGCACTGCATGCAGAGAACCAGATACTTGAGCTGTGTGACAGGCAAGCAAGCTACTAACAACTCTGTCTAAACATGGATGCTTCCTTCCTACAGCTTTTGCAAAGCTGAACAGATTTGCATACATTTCAGTCTTGGAGACAAAAGGATATTCCTGAAATTAATGAGAAAGTAAAGTATATTGCCAGAACATGTGATCTTTAACAGTGGTCACATATAATTATTTTCTCAAAGTAAGATACAGAGAATGCCAGGGGTCTTGAAAAGTTTTTAACAGCAGGAAGCAAATGGGTTAAAAGCTCTCCTAGGATGTCTAATTACAGGGAAGTTCAGACTTTTACTTCTCCAAGACCCAAAAAAATAACTTTCTTTTAAAAAATTTTCTCTGTTAATCTACACATTTATCTCTTAACATTAGATAATTTAGAGATCTGTATGACTGCTTTATCAAATTTCTTAGGGTTATAAGCAGCTCATAAGTCAGACTCTAGAGGTTGAGCTTAGAAATGATCTCAAGGCTATAGCATGAATATAACTGCTTATTTTTCAGTGTGGCTGTTCCTTGAACCTTCAGCTTGATCACATAACATGGATTTATAACCTGTTCAAACCAGCATTTTCAATATCCTGCAGTGGAGGGCCATGGATCTGTCTTCTCTGGGATTGATCAAATTAGCTTTCTGATAAATAGTAGCAATTAGGCTGCCACTAATCTAAAGTAATACTCAGGGGAAAAAAAAAAAAGAGCTATCTACTGAAAAACATGTTATCCTTTATCTCATAACAATTAATGAAAAAATACTTATGTTGAATATCCACTCTTCTGGCAGTAAAACCTTGTACATAAGGATAAAAAGTTTTCTGGTGTATGAACAGTTTCTTAAAAAGAAAACCACATGCTTCAGACACTAGCTTTTTCCCATGTTCGATGTCCCTGTTTCATGGAGAGATGACTGAAAGAGCACCTTGGACTGGTAGGACCTGCTGGCATCTAATGGCTGTGTAAGCTTTCCTCTCCACGTTAGCTCTCTCACGTCTTCTTGTGAGCAATTCATTTTCCTCCAACCTTCCCTATCCTGGTGCTCCTCAGAGGCTTTGCTTGGAGAGATTTGGCTTCCTTGGTTCTTGGGGCTTGACAACACTCATCAAATCCATATTTAATATTAAATATCTGCACCTAAGGACCAAGCAGGACTACCATGTTGCTGATTCAGACATTGAGTCTGTTGGCTCTGGAGCAGCTGTAGGGGTTTCTTAAGGAGACACTTCCTAGGCTATGTTGATATGGAGACAGAATCCCTGTACCACAGGATGTCTTTTACTCCATGATGGCAACTTTTCTGAAATGAACGTTCCATCTGTTCTCCTGCAGCGCTCCTACAACTCACTGTGCTCCAGTCTTGAGTCTGAATGTTGAATAAATAAATCTCTTAATCAAATTTCTTGTGCAATTTTAAACTTTGCCTGCAAGAAATCCTTTTACTGAATGTGTATTTAGACAAGAGCACAGTGTCACTTTTCTTGTGGAACAAATCTTGCTGACTGAGAGTAAATGGAACTTATACAGTTAGCCTCTGTGACCTATAAAACATAACACAAATGAGTGGAAAAATGCTTCCAGAAAGCTCCTATTTGATTCCTTTAGAGAAGAAACAAGTCTGTGGTTAACATCTATCTGTCTATCTATTTATCTATCTATCTGTCTGTCTGTCTGTTTCTCTCTCTATATATATAATCTCAAACCCTATGAGGTTGGCATTTACTAGCTTTTTGCCAATGCTAGAACAAGTGTGTGCATAGCCAACCCGTCTTACAAAAACGCCATCTCCTCTGGGAGCCAGGAATGTTTCCTATCAAGTGGTATGGTGGAACTTACCACCACAAATGAAGATCTTTGATGAAATCACATGAGTAGATTTGTTCAAACAGCAGTGTATAATTTGCCTGCTCCACAAATGGAAACAAAAGAAATCAGCTCTTGCAGACTGGTGTGCTTTGTGTTGTCTGTTGTGTTGTCAGTTATTCCTGGGATCTACTGCATGGAATTTAATTTATGCTGGAAATAAAAAGTAAATGGAAGATAAATAATTAAGTAGTTGAATAGTAAAAACAAGACAAAGAAACAAACTTAAAACAAAACAAAACAAAACCCCACAATTTTTTGATTTTTTTTTCCTTGCCTGAGGGATATGGTTAAGGGAAGACTTTTCCAGTGGGAGCTAGTAACAATAACAGAAGTATAAGATGTTTGCTCTTCTAGTACTAAGTACCCAGCTAAGCTGGGCAATTTAATCGTTCAACATATATTTTTTCCTTTCTTTCTTTCCTTTTTTCTTTCCTTCTTTCCTTTTTCCTTTCCTTAAGTATCTGTGGGTTTTTTTTTTGTTGTTTTTTTGAGATAAATTATATATATATATATTTTTTTTTTCAGTATCAGTTACTAGCCAGAATGGATGGAAACCTGCATAATGCATTTCATTTTTTTTTTCTTCAATACTAGAAAAAATCAGGAAACATTGGCTTCTTACAATTTCTTCAGGAGATGCCATGTGCAGGGAGTTCAATTTATGGAACTTATCTACTTTTGCTTTCATTTTATGACGATGACAAACATGAAATACGGGTAACTTATTCTTTAAATTAGAGAAAACCAAAAAGCAGCTTTCTAATGAAAATTTGAAGCGTTTCTTAAAGTTCCATGTAGCTATGTCAAGAAAGTAGTCTCTCATCAAATAAACATCAAAAGCAGTAGAAGCAAGTCCATCTCAGCTTCTGTCCAGTAAATAACTGAAAGAGTTGGGATTAAAGTCATCTCAAGCTAAGCAGAGATATTAGGCAACAGAGGTAATATCTCTGCTTTTGTTTTTTTGTTTGGTTATTTGTCAATGTATTTGTCAAGTCAAATGTTTTTGGACTAAAACTGCATTTTAAAGAAATGTCACCACTGTATCCATAAGGAGAGGTGAAATCAAGTAGTATGACTTACGGCTTGTCTGAGATGTGAGATGTACATAAAAGGAACAAGCAACAATATAACATATAAAAAATGATTTGATGTTGAAAATCAAGAGATTTTAAAACCATTTTTTTAAAAAGAAAGTGTGAAATTAAGGAAAAGAAAACTTGATAATACTGCAGTTTCATGGCAGTGAAATGATAGGACCTATCGAATCTGCTGCACCTCCATCACGTGAATAAAGGCCAAGGTGGAGGCTGCAGCACAGCCGGGGCCAGGACTATAGCAGAGTACTGTGTCAGCAGGAGACACAAATGTCTCAAAGGGCAGGGATAGTTCGTAGTGCTGTTGTGAAGGAGCGCTGCAGGTGTGCGTCCTCTGGTGGACGTCTCAAAAAGCTGGCTGCTGCTGCCATTATATAATTATGCGCATCATATTTCTGTACAAACATGGAACAAAACCGCAGCTTAATTCTTGTTGAAGATCCACAGCCAGGATATTCGTGTCTAATAATAAACCCACTGCTAATTTAGAAAAGCATTTCTCATATATCTCTTCATATAAATCCCACCTCTGAGTTGATATCCTAGTGTCCACGTGCCCAGCAAATTCCCATCACATTAACCAGAGGATGTGGGTGGTCTCCAATCACCAAATGCAGTAGTTCAGGCAAAGCAGCTGACACTGTGCTTCTTACATGGACCTGGAAATGTATAATGCTATATAAGTAAGTAATTAGGCTAACTTAAACCAGCTTTTAATCTTTGCTAATGAAAATCCGCAGATAAGATCCTGTTTTTTTTTTTCCCACCATTTTCCAAATGCTTCTGCATCTAGTGTCTTAGAAATGAAAACCTGTCTGGAGAGCTCCACTTCTGCTGGCACATGTGTGCCTATCCCAGAGACTGCCCAGCACAGCAGGAAGCTAAATGCCTGTAGGGGCATTCCAGATCAGCCCAGTTCCCACCAGGTTCACATGAGCCTCCTGCATGGGCCACCAGCACCGCAGTCAGCAGGTACCACACACCAAGCTCAGGCACAGGCACTGGGTGTCTGTGGCTTGGCTCCTCTGTCTGACTGGAAGTGCTGCTGTCACAGCTCAAGTCGCTGTTTCCCTTCTAAAATAATTTTTGCACAACCAGAGCCTCGAGTTTCCATTTTTACAGCAGGAGTAGTTACATACTTGAGGGCTGAAGAAAGACTAATCAGATTTGTCACGTTTTCACTCTTCTGCTAGGCCAGGGTGGAGATGAGCCTCCAAGCAAAACAGCGGCCAGCCTCAAGAGATTTTGGACTTGGCGCTGACTGAGCTCCCCTCCATAAGCATCCCTTTTGCCAGCGTGTCCAAGCCAAAAATAGCAAACCTAGACATGACAGCTGAGGAAAATGAGAGCAGGTTAGGAAGTACTAATTATTGCCATTCACTTTTAAAGAGCTGCCATACCTGAGAGAACAGAGTAGCGAAGTTTGGTTAGAGCAGTGTAAGTGCCTCAGGGCCTTTCCTCCCTCTGCATGCAGCCAGGCTCCCAGGAGGGCAGCACGGCACAGGGCAGGCTGTGTGGGTGCCCACCCCTCATGTCGTGCCCTTATGCCAGGAGGATGTCTGTGCAATTTGATGAGTGAGCTTTAAAGGCATTGATGGTGTCTCCCCATGCTCCAGACGATGGCCATTGGCAGGTCTCTGAGCTGAACCTGCTTTCATCCAAGCATCACTGTGTCACATCTGAAGAAAGAGTGACAGGGAGGACAGCTGACTTATGAGTAACATAGGAAGGAACCACCTCTGTCAGGGAAGCAGGGCCTCCCTCTCTGCAGCACTGTGCCAGTGCTCAAGTCCTGAGGTAATGTTTCAGCAAGCCAAAATAAGCCTTTTTAATGAGGTCCAGGGTGCATTGTACCTCTTGCCAGCTCCTCATTAGTGAGCTGACTGCACCACAAATAGGCAAAGCCCATCAGCTCCATACAGTCATCAGTCGCTGCTGGGGCTGCTGCTGATTTACAGAGATGAGCTGTTCAGGGTTAAGCAGACACATATGGGAACTTGTAGGGAACTTCCTTGAAGTAAGCCCTAAAGTAAGTTACATCTTCCTTGGAGAGAGTTTAAAAATAAAACCATATGAAGAAGCAGGCAGAAATAAGGTCTGGAAGTGGAGAGCCAGATCTGTTTTTATTTTGCTGCATCTCACTGTGAACATCTGCTAAACAAAAACGGAGGAAGAAGTAACTACTAAAAGCAATGCTACTATTTCAAGGGTAAAGAAAATGAAGATTTTTCCAAAATTAACATGAATGATTTTTATTTTTATTTTGAATTATCTTTCCATCGCTTCTGTTTCTCCAGTTGTGGCAAATTGTTGTGACAGTGGAATGAGCAGAAGCCACGCCTGCCACCGCTCTCACAGGACTATTTAAGTATCATATTTTTGCATGTATGAGATCAGAGTAGGTCCTTAATGTGGGTAGTGATTCCAACAAGGACAAGGCTTTGAAAAAATGGGCTGTTTTTAGTGAAAGTATAATCATTTATTTGACCAAAAGAAAAATATTATGTAGAACTGTTTGGTCAGTGAACTCCAGGAGAGATGTGATACAGGGCTCATGGAAGAGTCCATCACTTGTGAACTGTAGTTGAAGGTTATCAACTCAGACAGCTTGTTCTTGACTCAACAGCTTTTTGTTTTGTCTTTAGTTTGGAAATGAAGCTACAGTTCACAAAAGAAGTCTCTTGCAGACAGAGAGACTGGCTTGTAGTCCAGGAAAAAAAAAATTAATTCAGTGGCGGGTGGGGCAGCATTGTGATTTAACCTGGCAAGCAGTTGAACACTGAACACTACACAGCCCTTTCCTCACATTTTCCCTCACCATCCACTGTGGGATGGATGGGAAAAAAAGGTAGAACATGTGATGCACAAAGCAATTGCTCACCACCTGCCAACCAATGCCCAGCCAGTCCCTGAGCAATGGCCAGCTCCTGCAGTTTTACAGTTTCCCCACATGGTGTGGTACAGCACTGAATACCCCTTTGGTCAGTACAGACCAGCTGTCCTGGTTCTGTCCCTCCAACTTCTCGTGCCCCGTCTGCACTCCTTGCTGGCAGGATAGTATTAGAAGATGAGAAGGCTCTATGCAGCCCTGCTCAGCAACAACTGAAACACTGCTATGTTATCAACCCTGTTTTTCTCCTAAAGCCAAAACATAGCATCATACCTAATGTTATGACGAAAAAAAAAATATCTCCAGTTGAAGCCAGGACAGCAGAGAAGACTGGGCAGGCTCAGAGTTTCCTGTACTGTAGTTTGATTCCCCACCTTTTATCCTTCTAGGAAAAGGTTCTACGTATATCAGTCTCACAATGTCATAAATTAATTGCTAGCCACTTGTATATCACTGCTTCTTTTGCCTCAAGATTTGGCTTGAGTTTTTCTCATAATCAACAAGGGTGAAGGAAAACATCTTAAGGGGTTGGCAGAAACGTAATAAGAATTTAGCAGGAAGTTGAGTACTGCATTTCCATAGAAATGCATGAATTGAGATAATTGTTGATGTAGGAAGAAATAAACCTTATGTTTTGCGGGCTTAAAAAATAATTTCCTGTATCTCCTGAATATTCTCTGTAAAGAAAGGGTCAAGAAAGCTAAAATTATTCAAATTGATACGTGCAATTTCACTTATAAATATCTGAATATAAGCCTTTCGTTGGTTGTTAAGTGGTATCCATGTCCTTTGAGGCTTTGCATAGCCTTATTGTCCCATTTTTTTGCTTTTTTTCTTCTGATTATAATGGTGCAGTATATACCACATATCTGCAAGTCTAGAGTGGAAGAAAGCAACGCTAAGATGCAAGAGCAGATGTACACAAGTAGTTCAACCGCCTGGCTGGGATGTGCCCAGAGACTGCTGCAGAATACAGACTTAAACCAAACCTGCCCCTATGTCATGTAAATGATGTCACTGCAAAAAGTAGGGGATGTAGCAGGGCAGTTACAGAGCCTTTACCAAAGAAAGGTACATGGAAGTTCTAATTTTTTTCTTCCTCTGCTATGAAGCATACCAGGTTTGATATTGTGCCAGTTCCTTCAGTATTTTGGATGGATATTCCTTGTGTGAATGCATATATTTCAACCTTGGATAGGACTTGAATGTGATAATTTTCATTCCTGTAGTCTTAGTTCATTAGCCAACCATAGTTTTGTCCCTATATTACACTTTATAGTCTTTACTGGAAAATGTATGCACGTTTTATTTCAGACTGGGGCACGAATTTTATATAATCCTCACAGTATACAGTTCTAGTTTGTTTTTTTTTCCCTTTCTTCCTATTTTTTTTTCTGTATGTTTTGCTAATGATTCTTTTAAGACGTGTTTTAAACTGAACCTGCAAATTCTCTGAGCTTATATATTGGCAAATTTCACTTTATTAATTTTCTTGAGGTCTTTGCTGAAACTTGACCACCTTAATTTCCAGTCTGTCTTTATTTATCTAGAATTTAAATTAAGAAAGACTCATAAATGCAGCAAAGCATATGTGTCAAAATTTGTACTTACTGTATAGAAGAAGCAGCTGAATACATTCTTCATTTTCAATGGGATATTAGCAGGAGCAGACGGCTCTGCAAAAGACACGGGAGCTGAGATTTTTATAGGAAGATGAGTGGATAGCATTTCTTTGACATTAAGTATGCACAGAAAAAAAAAAAATCTTATCTTTCACCTTGTTGACACCAAAGAAATCTAAAACTTTTGCTTCTTGGGCTATAGCAAAACTTGTCTGAAGTGAGAGGATTTTCAGAACACAAATATAAAAGTGTTTTAAATGCAGAATAATAGCTGTTCTTTCAGCCCATTAAGGAGTTAAATTTCTAATTAATATCTTTGCAATACTTTCTGAAGTCTTTTATGAAAGATTAAAAGAATTGCTGGCATCACTTATTTATTGGAAATTGAAATATACAAGATGTATTATCTAAGCCAATGTTATATCAATTTTACTTATGTAGTCATTGATAAAAATGTCTAAAAAGTGCAGACTTCTAGCTTAAGAAACAAAGCCTGTCTATATCTATGCAGATAAATAATGCATGGAATATATATTTTTTTCAGATGACTAATACTAGGCATAAAAATTATTTACTATTTTAAAAAATTAATCATAATACATATTTTGTGCCTAACAAATGGACTCAACTTTTATGTGCCAAGCGACTTATGCCAAAATCCTGTCAGCTGCTAATTTTTACATTTGCAAAAGCACAAAGTGAACAGAGAGACAAGGTTTGAGGTTTCTGAATTCATTGAGAAGCGAGACAGATGTAAACAGGGACTCTAAAATCAGACTGTTTTTATTGAAAATACTGTTTACTCTCTCTGGTATTTGCTTACAGCTGCTGGATGCTGGCAAAGGAGATTAGTCTTGTCCTTGCATCACCTTTCAAGTAGTATGCTGAGCCTTACCAGTGTCCTCCATCCAGATTTCCAAACCCATTGCAAAGGATCTGGAAAATTGCCTTTCTTGACCAGCAAGGGCCAGTTACATTTCCAGGAAACATTATTCCATATAAACTTAGTTACCTTACTAAAAAGTGTAGAAGTCAAAGGAATAATTTTACGTGGTAATACGTTCACCCATCTGCAAGAAGTATTTACAAATAGATCTGACATTACGCACAACAAATCTGACGTTTGTGGCTCTGATGATCTGCTGTGGCAGATACTAAAATACAAAAGAAAAGTCTCTATAAATGAGATTTCCAAAGAGCTAAGGCAATAGAAAAGTCAACTGAAATTTAGCTAGAGGCATCTGAACAGAGTGTATAACAAGGTACAGAGGAGTGACATACGAGAACTGTGGAATTCTTATTAACAGAAAGAGGCCTATTCTGTGTCTTTAGAAAGACTTTTTTTTTCAGACTCCATAGCTCATGTCACCTTGCTATTTCTAACAACATACATGAAACACTGGGACACTCTTTTGTTAGAGACCTCTGAATATTACTGTAATCATGTAACTGCTGGGACTTGGTACCAGTGCTGCTATTAACCTTCTGTAAGCCTCAATAAACAATTTTTATGTATTTAAGCCTAAGTTCAGCAGTTTATAAACTGGTAAACATGATCTTTCTTGGCATCACAGGCTTACCTGTGCTTTTTTTTTTTTTTTTTTCCTGTGTGCAAAATATGATACAGAAATATTTTAATATTTATACTAAAGACCTAAGGACTTTAGGATGATGGGGTGATTGTAGAACAAGTAAGCATGAATCTAATCTCATTCCTTTCTTTGGGAAACTCTCATTGCCCAGCTTGCAAATGACAATCTTTGCCTGCTCTGTTACTTAACATTACATCAGTAACCTTTCTAGTCCATACAGTAAAGAGCACATAACATCATCAGTTTCAGAGTCAGCTTTAACTTTTTTACTTACACATGAATCTTCTACCATTTTACATAAGAATTCACTTTCAATTTCTGCCATTTGAAGTCAGGTCTGTCAAGTCTTCTCCCTTACTCATCTGTTATGAGTACACTGACCTGCGCTTCAACATCTATTTTCTCTGCATTGTTGAGTGCACCAAAATAAGAAACCCGTGCCCCAGCTTTTACACAGATATTCTGTTGTAAGCCTTTCCTGCTTTGGCATTACCACGTAGTAGTGCTGTTCTGAAAGTTATAAAAAGTTAATTATTTATGACAATACAGGTATCAAGCAGAAATATTAACCACTTCACTGTCTGCTCATGCATACAATGATAATATATAACACAAAGACTCTTTGCACAACAGTTATGCTCTACTAATTTCTGTTCAGCACTGTAAAAAGAGCAGAGAGAAAGTTGTTTACCTCAGGATTTACCTGAAAATCCTGAGCAATGAATTACTTATTATAGATTTCATGTTGTGGTGCACTCAGATATACTGTCTTGAAAGCTATAGAGAAGTTCTCCATCCTCTAGAAATCCTGAAATAGATATGATCATAGATTTTGAAAATTTATAAACTTTTTGTTTGCTCCAAAGCAGCCAGGAAATTGTTTGTTGCATTCCAGGGTTACTGAGCTGTGCTAGCAGACAGAAATTCAGGCTGAAGAAAATGACACAAATACAGTTAAAGTAATGGGTTTGAACCTAATTAGTTCTGGGGACTCAATGCCAGATTGGATGAATCATGAGTTTAATGACTTGGAGTACAGGGGCGATGGGGAATCCATCATTCTGGAAAAAGTGCAGTGGGAACAGATTGTAAACAAGCCAAGATAAAACTAGAATTAAATATTCTGAGGATTCACTACAACATTGATGCCTGAGACAAAGAGAGAGTCCAGAAAACTACAATTTGACGATTTCTGTACAGATTACGTATGTCCAATATCTGCTACAATTTCTAATCCACGATGGAGAAAACATCTTAAAGAAGGGGGCTTGGGATCATGAATATTATTGAATCTGGAGATCAATAGAAAAAGCTGCAGGCTTAAAGAAAACTGGATGAAACAGGGCTATGTAGCTCACAAAAGGGATGCAATGATTAAAGTGAGGACAGCACATTGACAGAGAAGACACATCCTGGTCTTTGAGCAGCTCAAACAAGCAGTTATTTGAAATGCTTCCCCAGCAAAAGTATTAAAATTTACTGCAGCAGGAATTGCCAAGGACTATAAGACACAACTGAAGAAACACTCTTCTTTCTTATTAGACTTTCCTGGTTTACCTGTTTCCTCTCTTTAATGATTATCAGGTTATTCTTCAACAGACTACCTATCTATTAAAACGCTTTGCAGAGTCTTGGTTTTTCTTAAAAAAATATGATTCACAATTATTGTTTGTCTCATCACTCTGTCAATCTAAACCATTCTAGAATGACACTAAAGTATGTCAATTAGTTCTTTTTTCATATTTTGAAAACTTTATAACCTTACAGCGTTCTGGGCCACCAATGAATTAGGGTGAAAAGAACACTAAAATGACTAAAAGATTTGGAAAACTTCTTATAGAGAACAAAACAAGAAAGAAACAACTGCCAGAATAAGATTATGCTCTATGTATCTTAGTTTCACAAAAACCTAAACTTTCTATGGTATTCCAGACTCAACATACTCCTCAGAGATGCCTGCTACACTAGATCCTGCATCAGGATGTATCTACTGTACAGTGGATGTATCTACTCTAATAACCTCTTCAGAAAGCTGCTACTGCCCTACTATATCTTAGTAAGATATAATTAATTCTTAGAGACTTAATTCTTTTATTTTTAAGATTAGTTGTTTAGGCAATCAAGTAGAGGAAAATGAATGCTTAGCTACTTAAATTTCTTTTTAAAGCAGTTGTCAAGATACTTATTTTCCCTTTATACTACTTTGTTGGTCTAAATATTTGGCACACAAACTGAATTTTAACAGCTTTTCGTATTGGTGCCTCAAAAGGCAGCAAAGCATACTTTTGTGGATAAAACATCTTTTTAATAGATTTTGTGCCTAATACACAATTCCCATGTTACTCACAGACATATTTTTGCAGTATTTGAAGTATATTTGGAAGTGCACGAGAAGTCATATTTGGTGAACATTATCAACGTGAATAGGATTGCAAGGAACAATGCTGGTGAAGATG
The DNA here is from genome assembly GCF_987193195.1 of Phasianus colchicus. Classification (NCBI taxonomy): domain Eukaryota; kingdom Metazoa; phylum Chordata; class Aves; order Galliformes; family Phasianidae; genus Phasianus; species Phasianus colchicus. Next base: position 12,245,655 of record NC_143445.1, on the reverse strand, counting down.
CGGTAGGGTAAGCTGAGACTATGGAGGAGCAGCAGTACCTTGAAGGGGCTCTGACTGATGCAGGTACTATGTAATGTCTTACAATAATCTTTTTGCTCCATCCAGTCAAAATGTTATCACATAGAAAGAGCAGGAAAATATTGTGGTTCTGTTTTCTTTATAGGGAATATGTTTCTCATTTATTTCCAAGCATATCAGATACGGCACACTGTTTCTCTCAGAGCACCATCTGCTATACTGCGTTGGAGCTACCATGACTCACGTACTGCAGAGAATGTGCTGATATTTTAGCACTTCAGCAGAAATGTATATACTATTACATTCGTCAGCAATACTATATCCATGCATGGATGGCTATGCATGGAAAGCTACTCATCATTATTAGATGTGTGTCCTCTATGCCCAGCAGTCCATTAGGAGAAGGGGAATTGGCACCTGAACTCAAATTTAAGGGGTATGTCAGATCCAAAATGGGGAGGCAGGGCAAAAGCAAAACTAAACCTTGCCAGATAGGGAATATTCTTTCAGTCTGTAAATTAGTCCCACTCATTTTAACATATAATCAATTGAGTAGCACTTTTTAGAAATATGAAAACATTATTTTATTTTTATCATGAGGCTGAAATAATCCATGTTTCCTGAAGATTTTGTTTTCTTAATTTCACCATGGCTCAATACATCAGTGGAAAATTTCTCCCTCCTAGGCACCTTTCAGGAGGAGCGTGTCTTCCCTCTCTCATTTTTTCCAGTCTATTTAAAGTACTGAGAGACTGAGCACTTCGTATTGTACAGCCACTGCTTTCTAATATCACCTGGAGCGCTTTGATCTTAAGAATACTTTCAAATATGGCATTTCTCTGTAATGGAAGCAATAGCTGACCTTCTTGTTAGAGAAGAAATTCCCAGAAGATGTCTACTTACTTTAATATTAGAGTCTTGTAGTATGCTTCACCATCTGAGGAATACTCAAAAGAACCAACAAGGGAGCTTATCTCACCATTCCTTAGTTAAATAGTTCCCATTTTTAAAGTTGAACCTGAGGGAAAAAAAAAATTAGTACTTAAGTTTAACTTATCTTAAACATACTTTTGTATGCCTACAGCAGGCCTCTTCTGTTCCATTTCTAAAAAAAATATATGAAAATATGTTTTTTTTAAATTGAAAATCTATGAATTTATGAGTGATAGGACTAGAGGGAATGGCCTCAAGTTGCACCAGGGGAGATTCTGGTGGAGTCACTGCCCCTGGACGTGTTCAAGAAACATTTAGATGTTGTACTGAGGGGTTAGTGGGAAATATTCATGATAGAGGAGTGATTTGACTGGATGATCTTGGAGGTCTTTTCGAACCTTGGTGACTCTGTGATTCTATGAATTAAAAAAATATATATTTGATGGCTAAAGTTGTAAATTCATTATCTTTCCTTCATTAGATCTCAGGGAAATAAATCACTGACAGGGTCAGAAACAACAGATGTCTTCTATGCTATGTATCTCATGTACTTTGCTATGAAATTACATGTAAACTCTGTTTCCTCACTTTACATCAGTCTGAAGCAGCCCTGCCTTGCTACGTTTCATAGCACTGATATATGAGATGTCCCACAGGAGCTGCATTTTCAGAGATCGTGAGGAACACTGGAAATATTCTGTAACCTAAAAACATTATTTTGAGGCCAATGAGTTATTCTGTATGAAACAGAGTCCAGTTGAGAAACAAAGCCAAAATATGAGCCATTAAAGAAACATATGATTTGCAAAAATTTCTCTTATGATTTTGTTAATACCATTTGCAAGCCAGTGATACTGCAATGCTAAAGGAGGCTCAATTTTTCACAATTAGTTATCCAGAAAACTTCACACATTACTCAGTGCTTATAGTATGTGCCCTCTTTTAGCATATGCAGCTGATTTGCTTTCTGCGACAGCATCTTGTGAAATCAAATAGCTATAAGCCACTTCCCCAGAGTGATTGCTTGAGCAAGCAGAGGATGGTTTTCCTAACGTTGACCTTCTTGGGGGTAGAATCATGAGGTTACACCAATGGCAGACAGCCTGCCGCATAATCCTGCTCTTACCAAAAAGGACTAGCTCAGGTTTTCCTGTTAAACTCAGTCCTTTCCCATCATATGCATCTGATCTTAAGTAAAGCTTGGGAAGATTAGGATTTCCAGACTAATTGGACCCAGACCAAGCATAATTCAGAGTTAAACAAGCTCAGACTGTTAACAGCAACCTGTAATTCTGCAAAGACTAAGCAAGTGTTGAAATGCACGTCTTAGCTAATGAAATAAATGAAAAAATAAGTTCATCTTCTTCTAATCACTGCAAAGCCTGCCTAGTAATTGCATCTCCTTAGAGGAAACAATTTGGTGGGCAAATCTGGCTCTCCAGAGCCACAGAGACCTAAGGGTGTGGGAAGAATGACAGCTGAGGTTGACTTCGTAATAAACTACTGTAACATTTTATTTATTTGAGGTATTAGAAGACATTTCAAAAAGGCTAAAACTTCAACAATTAAAAGAAAGATGATGATAGCTTTTTTTTTTTTTTTTTTTTTTTCCCCCTGATGTTTCTTAACAAGCAAGAGAAAAGTATTGTAAAGGTACAGAGGAAAAATCAGGGAAGGTGGAGCATCATAAGCAGAGAAATGGAAAATAGAAGTCAGCACGATAAAGAAAAACAATGTTTACGAAACAGAGATCTGACAGTCATTTATGTTTGTGCTGTCTGAGACAATTCCAACTGATAAACCCAGGAAAATTCTTTAGCTAAATGATATAAAACTTTGTTTCAAACTACTTCACTTTTCAGAGTTCCTATGTATGCCATCCATTGTTCTCATAATGCTGGTTTTAATCTAACTGCATGCAGTTTAGTATTTGTATACAGACTTTTGACCCTTTTGTAAGTCTCCTGACTCCATACGAGTTCTGACCAGGAGCACTTAATGTTAAAATCATAAAATGAAATAAGCTCTAGAGCAGAACACAGTTAAGGTACATCACAACACAATTTGCCTTCCCAGAAAAAAAAAGCCATTTGCAGTCAAAGGAATCCATGCAATATATTTTCAAAACTAGGTTAAATGTGCTTTACGCATTCGTAAAAAAAGACTGACTGTCAGAATAATTTAAATGCAGTATATATGATGATTTTTAACACATAAATGAGATTAGATGAGTGGACATTCTGAAGAAAAACTCTAAAACCTTCTAAGTTGAAGCTTACACAATGTGCCAGTTTGAAATCTGATGTGTTTTTCTAGGCAGATATTTCTTTGATAGATATCAAAAGCAATTTTTGACACCTTATTTAAAAGAAAAGATTTCACTCTACAGAATGATTTTGTATTATGTGGAAAATGGCTTAAAGTGCCACCCTTGACTTTTCTATTCAAGCAATGATTTCAGCAGATGTTTGAAATCTTGGCATATATTCCTGTGACTCTGTAACCCAAAGGCAGCTCAGGAACCATGCCACAGTTTAATACTCTTTGAAGCCAATATAAGTTCTTCCACTGACTTCAATAGATTTGGGATTACAACCAAATTTTTGTTCTAATGTGCACTGTACTCTTTCCTCTCTTGTTTCAGATCCATGCATGAATACTTTTTTTCCAATACCAATCACTGAACTCACTCAAACTGCCATAGCTCACTTCTCCCAGTCAGGTATTTCCATCTCTTCTTGACTTATTGTCAGTATTTTCTGAGATGTGTTCAGACACTGTTATAAAGTCCACTGACCTTCTCAGAAAATGCTGAACTCAGCAAGTGTTTTCCTACAGGTGATGTAAATAGGGCAGTATGCACTCAGTGTTGGACGTACCCAGTCTTTAAAAAAAAAGAAGTTTGGACTTCCATGGTCATTAAATTTTATGTGTGGAAAATCATGGGACTGAACTCCTCTGTCTTTTGTGAATTTTCCAACTGTAAAATTACTATATAGTAGAGTAGGTATAATAAATTGTATCCTGTAAAACTATAGTATCAGGCTATGACACTGTAACAGAAATTATCATCTCATATATATTACTGTGATACTGCCCCATTCTCAGTGTTGTGAGAGATCATAATGACAATCCTCCATCTTCTCCCATTGTGCAGAAGAAAGAAAAGCTTTCTAAGGCTAATTGTGCAGCAGGACTGGAATAGGCCTCCACAGGGCAGTATATGCTGCTCCCAGTTTTTCTAGGCATTTTCTTTTCTGTTTACAAGAACAACAATAAACAAACAAACAAACATCCCTCCTTCCAACTCTTGATTTTAAGCTTTGCCCAACAACAAGGAACACAATGAAAATGTAGATATGTTTACTCACACCTAATGAAAGCCTAGAAAAACTGTTTTCAAAACTAATTCTTCAGGAGATGCCCATCATTACAGTCAATCAACAGATTTTTAAATCAAATGATTAAATTCTTTAACCTTTGGTTTGATCTCTTATGAAGAACACTGAGAGAATTATGGCATCTTTCCATTTTTTTTAATACTCTTGCTTTTTTTTTTCCAAGGGGAAATTTGGAGGTTATAAATTGGAGAAATGAGATGTTGTGTTCTTGGTTTTTTTTCCTCCACTTGCAAGCTCTGCACAACTTCCCACTGTTAAAGTTAGCATGTTCTTGCAGTGGAGAAAAGCTGTACTGCTATTCCTCCCTCCTCATGTAGTCAGAGAAGTGTGAAAACCAATGAGTTCAGTTGACATTATTAGCACAGTCAAATCTTACAGCTGAAAATAAGCCACAGGACAATGTCAAGTTTAGAAAAATACATAAAGACACGCAATGGGTGGCAGTGGTGACACAGGGGTGAGATTTCCTCTTAGGTACTGCCTGGAGACATACTGTCATTTTCACTGACAGTTCAAATTCTGACCGTGGCTGTCTTTTCCTGCCTTCCATAGCCTTGGTGAAGACATGAAGACAGTAAATACTGTGAGGGCACTTTGGTGACCTCTCCTTTTATATTTCATAGGATGATAGAATGGTTTGGGTTGAAATTGACCTTATAGATCATCTGGTACCAAATCCCTTGCCATGGGCAAAGACACCTTCCACTATACCAGTTTGCCCCAAACCCTTTCCAATCTGGCCTTGTCTTCAATATATTTCTTCAATAAGGAGAGAGAATAACTGGATTTATTCTGCTAAAACAGTGAAATCTCCTTGAAAGAAACCTGGCATATATAGGAAGAATTTATTTCTTTCCAGTTAACATGTGAAGCTTTTTGCTTTGTACTGCACATTCATTCAGCTGTCATCAACTGTGGGTGGGTTTCCATTTTCCAACCTATGTCTGAATAATTAGTGCCTTGAAGAAAGCTACTTTGGGAACATGCACACACAAAAAAGTGATCTGCAGTAGCCATAAAAACATTCTGGAGCTGGATGGAAAGCCATCTTACCTGCAGGCACTGACATTTCATTTCACACTTCAATCCTTATTGATTAAACGGTTGTAAAAATAATATGCTCTGCTTAAGCTGGCAAAGACTAGAAATGCAATATATACTGCAAATTTCAGTCCTGGGAAAGCAGTAATCCATAACTCAATTACAATTCCAGCATCCTCTGAGACACAGGCCTTACGCACCCTAAATAGCACCTGGACTGGAACATGGGTATCTGCAAATGCTAAATAAGACAAAGGGAATACATAACACAAAAAAACAGAGATATGTGAATCTCACATTCAGAGGTGGAAGTAATGATGATATTTCATAGTGAGATGATTTTATTAATGAATATAAAGAAAAAACAAAAAGCAATGCAAATATAATGCAAATATTGCAATGACTTTTTGACTGCACAGTACTCTGTGTTGAATTGTGTTACTGCTACTAGAGATGGAATAAAATCAAAATAGAAGTTGCCTGTACAAACATTTAATTCTTGATATTCCCTAAGAGTACAACACAGTTAAGAAAACAGAATTAGCTGATAAGTTTCTTTTGCTGGGTTTATCAGTCATCGTACACATATGCAGGCTTAGTGCACATTCAATGCCTGTACCTTACTCTTCCTGGGCTACTGAGGCCCTACCATTATACAGCTGAATAGCAATTTGTGCAGAGTGGAATCTTCATAGCAACAGACTGAAATAGGACAACAAAGACACTGAAACAATATGTTCTTCCAAAGGTACAGAGAGTTTTCTGCTTAAGATTTTATTTTAGCTGTGAATTTTTGAGTCCCAGAAAATTGCAGGACAAAGGTTTCCAGTCTTCATGTGGGATCAGTCATGTTTCTGTTTTTAAAATAGGTATTCTAAACAGCACAAAGCATTAATCACTAAAGCTGTATGTGGTTGATGAAACCCTGTAGGATATTTGGATTCTTCCCATAATTACTTCACTTCTCGGTAAGCTTTCTATATAAACATCTCACTGTTTGGAAAAGCATCTATTTTGGTCTTCTGTATTCTGTGCCTTAATGCTACTTGTATGACTGAAAATCTCTCCTGGACAAAGTAAATTACAAAGACTCATTGGAATGGCTAAATTCCATGGAAAAGGCCCCTAAATGACAGGCTTTGACCAACCACAACATGTTGACAAAAAAACACATAAAAGCAGTACCTTTTCTATTCTATAATACAGTGTTAAAGAAAGAAGGTGAAAAGCAGAGAAAGGAAACCAAGTTCACTCTGCAATCAAACAATCTTCTATCTCAGTGCTAAATCTTTCTCCACAAATGCATTATTTTGTTTGAAATAAAAGTTCTCTGAAGTTTGAGATTCAGAATAAGATAAAAACTGAAAAATAATATTGTTCAGTTAACCTTAGTAGTTGGGAATAGATGGTCTGGGGTGGGTAATACCTCACTTAACTGTGTTTCTTATGTACAATCATGATCCAAGGTGGTGCAAGTGAAGACAAGAGCATCTGCAAGCACTTAGTGTTTTTACTAAAGCCTTGCAGACTTAATGTTTTGTGAATTTGAGCTCTTGTACAAAACCTCACCAGTCTGATAATAGTGAGGACTGAGATGAATGAGAACTAAGAAATCCCCTAAAGCCTTCTTAAAAGAATATCTCAGAAAGGCTTGCATGAACTAAAATACATTTAAGAAAAATAATAGAACAGCAATCATGTAAGAAAAAGCACTTTTAAATTTTCAGGGAAATGCTATAATTAAAATGCAGCCGCGGAGGTATTGCTGGCCTCTTTGTTTTTTTTCAGCTGTCTACATTTGAAAAATACAAGCTATACATTGAAAAAAATATATGAGATATTAAACAGATGTTTGATTTTACTGTGTCTTAAGCCAAACTGTGTTTCATGTTAGATTTTTGCAATTCGCTTCAGAAATATCAAAGTTTTTGGGGGAATGACAGTGATTATTTGTGCAAAAACATCACACTGCCCCATGGAATAAGCCCATACACTCTAAAGGGAGACTGAGATGACATGTGGACACGGCAGCCCATGAATTTACTTCAACAAGCAAAAGATGTTCATGGGTATCCAGAAATTGTAAGTGGGACGCACAAGAGAAGGCTGTGGTTTTCTTAGCAATGCTGAGACTTATCTAACTTAAGACAGGGATGGTTTTGCTTACGATTGGAGAGGAAAACAAAGGGATTCAAAAGGGATATTCTTGAATTTGATTCTGCCATATTTGAACAAATAGTGAAATAAATGCTTTCTATGTCTAATTTGAAAAAGATTTCACTAGATTTGGCACAAGCATACAACTGAGAAATGATCTTCTTGCAATACTTCACTGGCTTACTTCCAGAGAAATTTCTACAGCATTTAGTCTCACGAAATAATTTTCTTACACAAAGCCCACATGTAGATTAAGCATACGCTGGCTGCTCTGCTCCAGCCTATGTGTTTTCATCTAAAACTAAATAAATTAAAGCAACATGGGCATGAACTTTTATTTCAATCCCAATTAAAAAAAAAAAAATAGTTTAAGAGTATATGTTTATTTTGAACAATGAATTGAAGTATATGATTTTTATTTTTGGTTAAAAATAACTTCCAAATAGGCTGCTATTGAATTATAATACTACGTGGCTTATATTTGTCAAAGGCATTGGGCTCATGGGATAAGTATGTATGTCATGAGAAAATATGGGCACATTTTAAAATATTCATTTTATTGTGCAATAAGTGTGCATTATTGTGCATAATTATATCCCAGAATAGAAATAACGTCCACAGACCCTAATGAGCAGTACAACACAGTCCTCACTAAAAGAACAGACACCAAGTGCAACACTGCACAGAAAGACTTCCACTCATAGCAGTGGAAGCAAGTGGAAGCATTTTGGAGTGGACCCTCATCCTGTTTCTAGCACTGCTAACAGAAGGTGCTACCTCAGCTCCCTCAGCCAAGAAGGACACCAAATGTAAGGAACTAAGGGAACTGCTGTTAGGAAAAGATTCAGAGAAGAATGTGTCAAACTAACAGGAGAACATGCTGCCATATTCAACAGTGCAAGAACATCCCCTCCAGCCCTCCAGCAATCAGTTTGATTTCCCATAACACAAACCTGGAGCAGCATCACTGCTTCATGAACTGAGGCATGGAAACCACATAAAAGAAACATGATTTGCTGGTGTAATTATTTTCATTATTTTTTAAATTTTCGCTAATCTTCACTTCTTTTTCCATATCTGTAAACACACTCTAAATGCCAAACACACTGACCAATAGCATATTATTTCTATGAATATGTAACTTGCATATCTGAGCTGAGGAAGGGATCACATTTGTGTGGGAAGTGAGTATGTTTTTTATTTGCTGGCCAGGTCCCACAGATTTTAACTAGTGTTTGTAATCCAGCTGTATGTCTGAAGTTGTGCACATGCTAGAAAAGTGAATAATTCAAAAGTAGAGCTATAGGACTTTGTTTTTCTAAGTAATTCAACAAATAATTACTCCTTTTCATGGCTATTATGCTCTTTTACTATGGTGTCAAGTAACACATTATTGTGCTCTTGCATAATTTTAAAAACTTCTTATGAAGCTGGTGCTCAGACAGTTAAGTTTTAAGATCATTGCAACTAGGACGTATGGCCAGTATTTACATTGCTTAGTTTTTAAGAATAGTCACTAAAATATCTTTAACCACACTTTAGACGTGACCTTAGAAACTAACCTCTGGTCAGTTGACTGACCTCTGTAATTTAGCTTTGTGTTCCTCCTTACTGAATTTGTCTACATCCCCGCAAAAGAGGCTGGTTCAAGACTTGAAGCATTTGAAAGATCTGCAGTCTGATTTTATCTCTGTTCTTTTTCTGTTTTGTCCCTTTTCCAACAACTGACGAGTACTGCAGATGGGAATACAGGTCTGCATGGACATGATTAACGATATAGCAATTGCATGACAGTTCCCTGGCTTCCCTGCACCATGGCAGATCCAAAGGACAGTCACAGATGTAAAGCTTAGCAGATGTATATGCACTTGCAGTCTTGGATTGTCTACAAATTCTTCTGAAGGCAACGGGACCTTTTATGTACCTGTTAAAACATATCTAAGACTATGAACTCAATCACTTTGGGAATAACAGGTCTGTGTACAAAACCTAGAGGTCTGAAACATAAAAGTAGTGAAAATCTCTCTTCTGTCTTCAAAGTCTATGAAACACTCCAATGCTCAAAGTTCTGTGTACATTCAAGTGGATGGTGAGTGAAGGACTCAAATACAGCAGAAGAGCTGAACATCGTAGCTGAAGAGAAGCATGAGTCACGCCAGACAGACAACCCCACTAAAAATAGAATAATGGTTTTTGTGTGGATTTTAATTGCAATCAGTTCACTTCTGAAACCAGAGCAGCACTGGCATGGAACAAGGCCAGGCTCAACAGTAAAATACTAAGAGTACGAATGAGAGGGAGACATCAGTAATAATATAACAGATCTTTGGCAAACAGTTCCAGTGGAAGATGTCCTGGAAAATGGTATTGTTATCAGAACCAGATGATCTTTAAGGTCCCTTCCAACCCAACCCATTCTATGTTCTATGATCTAGATCAGCAGAAAGTAGTAATGAAGCTTCTTCCTGCCTTTATCTGTGCTCATTTCAGAAGAAACATGCTCAAAGAATTGAGGCATGTAGGCTTTGAAGGAGTAAATCTAGTTTGACCAAATACAGAGGGGAATGGTGAAATAACAGAAAAGCTGAAGCTCAGTCAGAATATCATAAGCCAAAACAGAAAAATATATTTCAAAGACAAGGAGAAGGCAGAGAATAACTGGGCAAGAGCCAAAATAAACCCTGCTTTATACTACAGATAATGTTATTTGGCATACATCAGTAAAGTGATGAAGAAGTTTTCTTGGCTGGGACCTAATTCTACAATGATATTTCAATTTGTTTTATTTTGAGCTCAAGGTATGAACATCAGAAAGAGGGCATAGCACGAAGGAGCCTGGTTTTCTGTATGAATTGAATCTAATAAAGAATTTATGATTTTTATGAGCCTGCTTATGCTTACATCTTTCCTCTATCAAACTTCATTTTAATTATTTGTCACTCTCAATAAACTGCTCCATACAGTATCTGCTGTATTCAAAAATATGTATGCAACTCATTATGCTTTACACATTTCTTCCAGGATGAAAAAAGCTAATTTATCTAGATTTTTCTCTCTTTTTTTTCTTTTACTTTTCATTTCTATGGTTCATTCCTCATTCCAATGTTTCTGAAAATATAATAAGATATGCATAGAATAATTAAAAAACATAGCAATTAACCTGTCTCAGGAAAGCATCATAAAGTAAGTGCTGCTTCAGGGAAATTTCTCAAGTCAAAAGAGTATGCAGAGAACAACATAATATTTAAGGCAACATGCCAGTCAAATTATGTCCAGTCAAGTCTGGCACAGTTGATTTAAAGTACCTTGGTCTTTCTATCCAGAGTTATCCATTTGAGGAGACATAAATACAGAGGATGTAAGATGTCATAAAAGCAACATTGCAGTTTGTGATTATATAAATGAAATAGATGTAAAATAGATATATATACTCATAGGAATTGAAAATAAGCCCGATGTAATTAGGCTTACTTATATAATTTACGGAAGGTATTTTTAATAAACAATTTACTGAAGAAACTGCATCACCACATATAAAATGTAGTTGTACTTGATGCAGTACAATGCAATATACTTAATTCTCTGAGGCACATTGGGAAAAGCATTAAAAATAGTTATACTGGTTAAAACCAAGCATTCCATTATCAGTATGCTCTCTTTAGCCATGACCAAAAACATATGCCTAGGACAGACCAAATATGAAATCAGAAACTGCCTTTCATTTTCTGGATCTCTCAGTTGATGTTCTCATGCATTGTGCAACATCCTGTAAGCTGTGTTCAGCAGTAGTTTACAGTCCATTACATTGTATGTGAAGTTACAGTTTCTGTTTTTCCTCATCTTAATCATTTTACATTTACTTTCTTCATCTGCCATTTTAATGACTGTTGACTCATCTCAAAGCATCTTTTTTGCAGTACTTTATTGAGTTTCAAGCTCTATTCCTACTCTTTTTTTTCAATCTTTAATCCTTCAGCTTTAATGAGGGAGATTTTGAAAGCATTTGGAAAGCCTTCTTACATCAAATGGATCTTTTTTACCACACACTCATTTCTCCAAAAAACATATACTCCTCTACATTCTAGTTAATCTCTTATTTTTTCTTATGGTTTCTAATAATTTTTATTGTATGAACATCAGATTCATTGGTTTATAATTTTTGGCTTTCCCATGATACGATTGTCACATTTTCTGTCTTTCAGTCCTCAAGAATCAAGGTGGTTTCAGCTAAACTTATAAAACAACAGTAACTCAGTAACTGCTCTCCAGAGTAACTTTACAGTGGCCAGGGGTGGTCCTGGCACCTTTTTCTCTTGTCAAGACAAGATCACTGGCCTGTTCACCACTGTTTTTACTCATGTTTACGTTGGCATGTTCCTAACTATTCTTAGGTAGTTCATGTATACATGCCCTGCCTCCATAGATGCAGTGGACATAAGAAATGCCACGGTTCCTTCTTCTTAGACTGCAATTGCTGCCTTTAGCAAGTGGACTGAGAACCAAGTCCTGCTTAAAATGCAGGAGAATACTTTCACACAGTCCAGGGGAAGACTGATCTCTTTTGGGTTGAGTGGAAGTTTTGCTGCAAATTTGAATGGATCTAAGTTGCCAAATGCCAGAAGTTGCTTTTCCAACCCAATAGCCAATGAATAAAAGCAACTGGAAAAATCACTTAAGCAGACCAAGGAGAAGCAAAATGTTCTTTCCATTTCTCTTTATACTCATTGAGAAGAAAAAAAAACAAAAAACAGCTTGCATTCATAAGAACAAATATTGAGGAAAGCACAGTACTTTTCCATTCAGAAACATAGATTCTTTTCTCAAGAAATTACTGACAAGAAGACGAATGCTCATTTGCCTTACTGGAACAGTAGCAGAAAGAATACATGGAAGACCCGATCCAGCAGAATTTGTCACTGTAACTTCTTTAATCAAGAAAACACTTTACACCTGAAACGCAGAATGTTTTTCCAAGATTCAGAACCCGACATCTACAGCTACACTGGTTCCATGAAATATTACAAAGGGCCTTCAATAATATAAAAATACTACTGTCCAGCAGCAGAAACCACAAGTTACCTAGCTGCCAAGTCACACAATTAGGCTTAATAAGAAATAACTGGAATGTTTATTGATAAGATAAAAAAAATCAACAACAAACAAATTAAGGGGAGTAAAGTAGGAATTACAGGGACAGCTGAACAGTCATGATCAGAACATGCACAGATGGCACGCACCGCCTGGGATGGTTTGAGTATGTTACACTTTAGTAAGAATACAAATGTGGTTTATGAATGTGAAGACAGTGTAGGTATAGTATGACAGTCAGGAAAAGGGAGGCAACTGTTCTGCTTCAGTTTAGGATGGAGTTTGCTGAAGTCATTAGTGGGCTTGCCTGTAGCACCAGTGACCATGCAGCCCATGTCCTTTGCTATTGGGTAGGCTTCTCAGTTGTGCTCTGGGTGAGGGAACTTAACTAGTCTGGACTGTGAGCTCTCCCTTTCCACATATTGAAGAATCGCACCTATTCTCACAGTATTTATTACCATGCGTCTTTAAGTATCTATTCACATGTATCAGATAGTTACAGCTATTTAGGTGCTGTCAGACAGCAGTAAGTATGATTTCAAAAAAGCGATGAGGGAAATTTAGTGACTAATATCCCAACATTCGCCCTCTAAGATGGAGTGCTAATGTTTGTAGCCAGTTATTTTGTAAGGTATTTTTTTAGGACAGAGATAGCAGTACTGCAGAGACATTCTATTACACTTATCTATTTAATATGAACATTGTGCTGCCAAGCAAATATGTACTAGCAACAGGAGAATGTTCAGCAATTATTTTCACTTTAATCTGTGAATTTTGATCTATTTGACACTTCCATTCTGTGGCCAGCAGGATCCAATCATTTTTATCAGCACTTCAAGCTCTACAATACGCCACCAAGACTGGAGAAAAATGAGGATGTAAAAGTAATCTGTGCAACAGGTAGAAGTGTTTACATATAGATAGCGTGTTTAGTTTGATAAATAATTCTTCCTGTAGTTGGATATTTTTCTAAATATCTGCTATCAAGAAAATATTCTGAAAGTGCCAAGTTCAATTTCCTTCTTCTAGATACAACAAAATGGACTGAATTTATATGTGCCATATGTATGCCACTGGTTTATTGATATTAAACTCTGAAAATCGCAAAGAAGCCTGGCAAATGAGAGGCTATTTCATTTTAATACAGAAGTGACAGTTCTGTGACCTTTTTATGTCGTTTGTCAGATGAACTTACCAAGCAGCTTGAGAGAAATGACTTCTTAGATGAGAGTCCAGCCTACTGAATGTGGTGACATCTGGAGTTTTCTGTTTTTCCCCATTCATTTGTCTTGAAGAAAAAAAGGACACCTGGAAGTAAGTAAGTAAATAAATAAATAAATTGCAAGTAGAAAACAAAACGGAATAAAACTTTCTGATAGAACTATATTAGTTAATCTGCCCCAAAGATAAGTTGGTCTCTTGTTTCATTTTGCATTTCTGTGATGATCTTAATTTAAATAGGCAATGGTACAGTCTGTTCATGAAATGAAGAAGTATGTTAAGTAAGGAAATATGTAGACACAGCAGTAACAAGGCAACAAGGCAGACTCCTAAATTCACCACTGTGTTTTGTGATTTTTTCCAATCCACTGCTACAGATTAGGAAAACAACAACAAAAGAAAAACCCCACAACTCAGAATTGTTACAAAAGGGTTTTAGAATCATTTTCAAAGTATAGCACTGGTGCATGACATTCAGGCATGCAAACAGTATGGGCACAATACAACAGCTACACTATGCTTATTGGATTTCCTCTAAACTGGGATCTGGTTCAGCTGAAGCCCAGGAATGAGTTCACGCTAGATCAGCATCTGCCCCTAGCTCCTCTGCTTGTGTGACAGTGCAGAAACAGCAAACAGTCATGTCAGGTCAGCAGAGCTGGCCCAGCTTCATCCCTGTGTAGCCACAGGCAGTCCAGTTTTACATAGTGAACAGTAAGCAATTGGGATGAATGCTCCAACACCATAAAGTTGTTTTAAAAATGCAAGAACTTATCAATCAAGCTCTAGAGACTCCCCCAGATATTGGCCTCTACAATTCACAAGACTTGTCAAAGTTCATCTGAAACCATTTTACAAGTTAGAGCCATGCTTCCCTACCAGAACATTTTCAACGTTGTATATATATGAGAATATATACATTTACGTATATACATACATGTATATTATATATACATGAACACATGAATTTGGAAGTAAGTACATATATGCAAACACATGAAAAATCTACAAAAGAAAAGTAACATTCTGGATTGTTTTCCTGTGATCAGATTGATCTGAGTGCATTCTGATTTATAACAAGATACTCTGCCGAAATCACCATTGCAGTAATTAATTAACTTCAGCCAGCTTTAGTTGCTGGCACTCTGCCCTTTTATATTATTAATGAACTAGTTTGTTTTGTTTTCAAGATGAAGTACCTACCATTCTAGTTTGCAATAAGATCAACAACGAATATCCCTTTCCATACCAGGAACATTTTTTGCAAAATCAAAGCCTTCTCCTTTTTCCCATTTTTCATACTTAAAAAAAATTAAATTGCACATGTCCCACATTTACTATCTTTCACAA
The DNA here is from genome assembly GCF_987193195.1 of Phasianus colchicus. Classification (NCBI taxonomy): domain Eukaryota; kingdom Metazoa; phylum Chordata; class Aves; order Galliformes; family Phasianidae; genus Phasianus; species Phasianus colchicus. Next base: position 12,230,446 of record NC_143445.1, on the reverse strand, counting down.
GAGAGACTTATGGCCTTCTGGCCCCAGTACTCTGAGGGTAGGAGAGAGGGTAGCAGAAGGGGCAGCAACCAGAGGCTATATTTCCCCAGCAGGCAAGTTTCCTCCCTGCCCTTCCAGCCATTTCCATGCTCATGGTGCCACAAAGTACTATAATCCAGTAGAATATAACCCAGTAAAAAAATTACCTTTTTTTCTTTTTTTTCTTTTTAGAAACTAAAAGGGTTTTAGCAGCCTTGCCAGACTAAATCTTATTTTCTAAGGCTCAGGACCTTTGCTGAAGTCTGATCTGGACAGAAATTTTAGAGATTCTTTAAGATTCTTTAAGAACTGGTAAGTAAAATGGGTTGCAAGCTCAATGTTACATAAGAGTATAAAAATAATTAGTGCGAGGTGCCATTTATTTACAGTGCTTGAAAACGTCTGAGAAAAAGGTGGCAAAAATTATAATTACTAATTAACTTCAAGCTCTGTTCTAGATACATTCATTTTAGCTTTGCATGAAGAAAAGCAGAAGCACTCTGTAATGCATATGAAATATATGATCAGTATTACAGATGCAGACTTTTAGATCATGCAGAGGGTGTGTTATCCCTATACTTGACCCTTCACTGGCAAATATGCATTTGGGACAAGTTGCTTCTCCAGAGACAATCTGCATGGCTGGGAGTGGGCCTGATCAACCGAAAAAAGGACACAACTGAAGAGCTTTGTTTTGGTCAATAGACTTTTGCTTTCCGTTTTTCAGAAACACAGAATCTATCCTGATATCCCCTGCCAAAAAAGCATTAGTAGTTGGCTTTGCTCTCCTTTTCAATCAATCATTCGGGATTTGCTTTTTTGGAGGGGGTGGGCAGCAACAACTGCCTCTTTTGAAGCAATGAGGACTTTCATTATCACAAAGATAATGGTTCTGCTGTCATTTTGAATGATAGCAGGTCAGTTTGGAAAAGAAAAGCAACTTCGGGAGAAATGCTGACAAAGAATCCAAATCCAAGTCAATACACTGTCTTAACAAAGAAAAATTACTTTTTAAGGGTAACACCCATTTCATTGAAATTGAATTTATGGATGAAAAGGTGGGAGAAATGATGCTCCTAAAAGAAAACCTTTTTTTTCTACTCAGGGTTGGTTTTTTTTTTTTCTTTTTTTTTCCCACTTTGGCAATGCTTTTGATCTTTTACTATGACATATGACAGAAAGCGCTTGATAGAAAGTAAAATGGTATCAATATGTATGAGGAGTTTCTTTCCATACTCCAGCAGGAAAAAAAAAAAGTAATGCTTTGAGAACTCCCATAGCTGATGAGAGAGATTTGCATCCTCTCAGATGCAGTAACATGGCACCAGTTGGGCTGTGAATAGCAGCAGTTTTTGAGCAGCACTTGAGCATGACTGGTTCAAAAGACTTTAAGCAAAAGTCTTTGCAAAAGATTGGCTGGCAGTCAGCACTTCTCTTACATCTGAATAAAGATGATCTGCATAGTGATTTCTTAGCATTTCTTCCTTTGCTTCCTCTCCTGTCTAGCAATTCTAGACTTTGTTACATTTGTGAATGTGATGACAGGGACTTGATTTTCTTCCTTTTCATGTTTAAAGATGACCTTGATGGTAACACATGTTTCAAAGGTCCCTCAGCTTCGTTTAATATCCAGACCTTTAAGTGTGGTCTTTAATAGCTGTAAAATGTTCTCATAAATTCCAAGCTATGTATTTTCTATATTGTTTCTTTATGGTTCATTCAGTGTGACATTATATCAAAAATTTTAAAAAGGCATTTCCTTCTCAATCACTTCTGAATGAAGTGTCTGAAAAAAGCACTCCTAAAACTTTCTACTTGAGCCATTAATTAATGCATTGCTTGTTACCTGCTGCCGTAGCTTTTGATTCACAGGCACCAGAACAATTCTGTAGTGATGGATGTTCTGGAAAGGCTTAGACAGCGAGGCTGGAATGTGTGCACATGTCACAGTAAAATGAGAAATGACATTCACTTCCAAATGATCTTTATGTGATAATACTTTAAAGAAGTGGTAAATCGTGCTGGATACTGCAAATGTATAAGTAAATACAAGCAATGTACCATGTGTTTTATCAATATTTGCCAGTGTAATTTTAGAATACAAAATCAAAACATAGTATAGTGCTTTATGATGCAAGGAGCATTCTTGTAGATAGCATAAATAACAAACCAAGAATGTCTGTAGCTATGAATAAAGGTGTCCTGAACATCAGAAAGAGCCTGCTGTGAGGGAAAATCAAAAACCTACATGGAAGTAGAAGGAGCTAATGGTAATCAGGCCTTTTGAGATGGAGAGGAATTTAACGGATCTGGTTTTATTTTCACTACGAAGTAAGAAAGATTTAAATATCCACCAACAATTTTCTACACGAGCTGAGTATAACAAGCTGTGTTCTAAAAAGCTTTTTGTTTAATGAACATTTCCAACCATGAAAAAGAAGAAAGAAACCAGTGAGAGATGTGGGGAAACCAGTAGGTGGGGCTACCAAATGGTCTCCATCCTTTTTCTTGTCCTGGAGGAATTTCAGACCTCAGAATACTTGCTTTGGTTTTCCAAATGTCCTGCAGCACTGCTACAGACAATACACTGTCTGTAGAACTTCTGGTTACTCCAAGTGTGTCTACCATAGCAGTTTAGTATATCTGACCCCACACAAAATCAAAACAGAAGCTAAAGAGCCAGGTATTCCTTGAGTCCCACAACAGCATGATAGACATAAATTGAGCTGCAAAACTTACCCAAGAAAGTGGCTGAAAGAGTCTGTGCCGAGCTCTGGGCTGTCACCTTTGGCATCAACCTGCACTGAAGGTGCTGTGGCGGTACCAGCGAAGTCTGCAACCATCATCCTGGGTACAGGTTTGAATCTGCTGAGAGATTAACAACAAAGTGTTCAGCTTGATACAAATGAAAGGAATATAATTGTACCTCCAAGAGGAAAGGCAGTCAGAGAACAACAGAGAAGCCTCAGCTGGTTAATGCCTTCTGTTTTGTTGGTGACCAGAAGCTATAAAACAGCAGGAAAGAGTAACGCTTACTAAACATCTGTTATTTGGCCATCTTCAGTGCTAGCATTGGAGTGAAAAACCCTCCTGAAAAGCTTCCTAGCACCATGACTTTGAGCAGAGGGATGAGGCTGAGTGGATTTGTGAAACTGATCTGGCAGGAGCCCTGGTGCTGCACCTGTGAAAAGGAATAGCTACACCAGACATGGCCAACCCGCAGCTCAGCCTAGCCCATGCTGCCGCCATTGCCTGCCCCATGCCATCATAGCAATGGCTGTGCCTCATGAAGCAGCCTGGTGACTATGTTGAAAAGCAGTGTTTTGTAGCTGAGAATTTGTTCTATCAAACAGTGTTACTGTGCTCGTTGTATCTGTTGTAGTTGCTGTGGAAATAAATATGAAGCATTACTTTCAGAAAGACTCAACCCAAGACTCTTCCTTTTTACTCAGTGTGGCCCAGGCAAGCCATAGAGTTGGATACTCATGTGTACTATGCAGTGCCATGTCTGCCCATTGGGGTCCAGAGAACAGCAAGGAACACAAGCGGTATTAGTAATTAGTAAAAGCATAACCAGATGCCTCAGAGAAGTATCAGGTACACTGATGAACCACAAAGACACACAGGCCATAGTCCATGGGAGCTAAGAAGAGAAAAAGCAATTTCATTCTGTAGCAGGGTTTCAGAATATCTGGGGACAGACATTTCTTTGCTCTCCTCCTCTCATTGATTTCTACACCTTGTATTCTTGTATTTGGCATAATACTATATTTAGGGAAAGAAAACATCCATAGACAGTAAAAGCACTAAGACTCAGTTGCAAGCTGCTAAAATAAAACCAATGCCAGTCTAAAAGGGCAGTGTTGAAAGAAATAACAGATACATGTGAAAGCTGGATAAATCTGGTGAATAACCCTAGCCAGAAAAAAAAACAAACAAACAGAAGATGTTGTCAATGCCACATCTACTTTCTACAAAATTTTATGTTTTTTAGGAAAACTCAAGTACCTGGGTTTTGGTGGTCCACATTAAATGTAACTTTGTTGTGTTGTTGTGTATCACATCAGGGTAGAAAAGTATTACAGAATGCTTGTATTTACTGTATTCTGCTTGTATCTGTCAGTAAATGATAGCATGTCCTATCTAATTAAATCTGGATTTCGTGTGCATCTCTTCATTTATCTACTGTGCAAATAATGGGAGCTAACACTCTAGTATTAAAAACAGATAAAATCACATTTTATATTAAGACAGTGTATGGAAATATATGAAAGTATCATGTGAAACATAATCTCTTTTACGTATTGCATAGAGCTCTGAAATTGATCAAGATGTCCCTGGGAATGCATAAGCAATGGATAAAAAGAGCAAAATCCTCATCCACCAGGGATCAGGCAGCTTCTTGCTGTTCTTTCCTACTGCCTCCTTGATTGAAAATGAGCTTGTTTGGTTTGTTTTCCTCTTGTCATTTCAGTTAGGTTAGCATCAGAAGGCATTATCATAATATAGCCAACTTCTCTCCACTTAATAATTCTAAGACAGGCAGTTGAACTGCACACATATTTCTATTTCCATTTCAGCCTGGAATTTAGCCTTTTGTATTAAGTTAGCATTAATCTAAGGCTTATGTATAACTTTCAGTAAAGTACATGTTATTTTTGCCAAGTAAAATATAAAAAGTGAGGGAAAAGAAAAAAAAAAAAGAAAAACTGTGAACATAGAAAGTTACATATGGACATGTGTTAGAGTCCACAGAGCCACTTTGCTAAAGCAGTCCATATGTGCTTCAGTAACAGTGCAAGGAAGGGAATACAGCTTATGGAGATGTAAAATAGAGATATGTAAGATGGAAAGGTCATGTAGAAAAAATGGTTTGAACAATTACAGTCATTTATGTATATTTACAAACAGAAGAGAACAACATTACCTAAATCCAATCTAACACTATGCTTGTGTATATTCTTCATATATATTGATCGACCTAGGCTGATGCATCAGACTCCCGCATTAATTAACAGTTAATATTTCAGAAAAATTGTGAAAATAAAAATGCTTTTAGAATGACATGTATTTACAGATTTAGTTGTATTTTTCTGAAATAACTCTAATTATTATACTGGGATTAGACTCAAAGTCTGTCTGTCATGAAACCAGGTAAGCATAGTATAGGCACATCTTGAGGTAAGTTACTGAGCACATAATACATCACAGTTATTCCACTGACAGCAATACAGTAAAACATCAGTTTCTGATAAGATGGTCCTTCCAGCCACTGTATCTGTAATTCCAGCACTATGGGCTGTAAGTATCCAATGGAAAATGCCTCCTATACACATTATATCTTTGTGCTTCATGCATCTCATGGCCATCATTTAATTTAGAGCGACATACTTGGAACCTATTCTGTGCCTACTAAAGTCTGAATAATCTTTTCCTCTGAGCCAGCAAGCATTTGTCCCAATCCTTGCTACCTATTACCTCTGCATTTTAATGTGCTTTATTATTACTAATAATCCTCTTTCAGCTCCATTTATGTGCAGACAAAATACATGTAAAACTCAAATTGACATGTTATACATGTTGAAAATGTATATAATATTTTGCACAGCAATAGGTTATCAAGTTTTCCCTCTGCTTTGATCCTGCTGGAAACAAAACATCCCCCACCTTGCAGACAGTTTCTCAAGACAATTCTTGCTTTATTTTCCCACTTCCAGACAAAGAAATGTCAGGGAAGCCAAGGCTGTGTCTTTTTGATAAAGGCACAAAGAGCAAGCACCTGGGCTCTGGGTTTGAAAGCTGTCCTCTGCAGTAGGAGAGCACTTTGATGTGCAACAAAGCAGAAAAAATGTGCATGCTGCTTTCATATGGCGAGTGCTTGGACACATTGAATGAGCAGGTCAAGGTATTGCAGAAGGATGCTGTACCTTAAATTTTCTTCCAGTTTGAAAAATCAGCATGTTCAGAGATGGGAAAATTCAACTCCTTTTACTGTTTTGCTTATCATGTCATTCACACTGATGTAAGTCTGAGGTCTCTGAGGTTAACGGAGATTGTGTGGGGCATAAATGCAGAACTGGGTCCTGTATGTATGTGTGGGATCTTCTTGTTTCCAGACTGGCATATCAATGACAACTATTTGTGAGCAAGGATTTGTTTTATAAATCAAAGGTTTTACTTGTTACAGAGTCATTCAAATATGGTCAGGCTATGTTAAATTTGTAAATAAAGCTCATTAAAATCATACTTTCTTGTTCTTCATGGAAATATGGCTAATAAACCTGCAAAAACTCTGTGTAGGTAAACTTGAGGTAGGCACTCAATACTTTTCTAATGAAGAAGAGGATCGGAACTTTAGATTTTGATGTTCAAACTCACACACCAGCAATACGGATAGTGGCAGGCGTCTCCTCTTACGCTGGTGTCTGCTGCTCTGGGGACCAAAGGTAAAAATTATGTGATGCAGGACTCTGGAAACTGAAATAATAATAATAAAAAAGAACTCAAAAAATGAGGACGTGAACATTGCTTATATGCCTGGAACAATAATTGCTACAGATTGTTCAGATTTTTTAGCTTTTTTTATGAAACAGGCAGATGCACGTGTTCAAAGAACAAAATTATCTGAGAAAAATGAGACCTTAACTCTTTTCAGTCAGTGTTATGTTTTCCCTTGGAGAAGCATAATTATCTGCCAAGTGTGGGATGATTCCTTTGTTTAAATCCTGACTGGCAGCAAAAAAATCTGCTCTCTGCTAAAATTATCTAATTTTGTAGCTGTCTCAACAATATGCCTGCTTTTATCAAATGATGCCCTTTCTTCCTTACTGGTAGAATACTCATTGTGCTCCATAAACAGTCAGTTTGCATTATGTAGATTATTTCACAAGAAAAGTGAAAAGTACGCTTTTGACAGGGATAGAAACAATGAAGCATGCAGAAATCAAGGAAGATCAAACATGCTCATTAATTCACATGGTAAAGAAATAGAGGCATTAACAACACAGTATCTTTCTTGTTGTATGAAGTCCCATAGTTGTCACATGAGAAAAAGTCTCATTTACTTTTCAATAATCAAATATTTAATAGAAATTCTTATGGTTTATATCATATGCTGTAGAGAAAAGTCCTCATTTAGTGTATTACTTTGATGTATTCTTTTATTACTTGAAAGGCCAATTCAATTTGAAGAGTTTTATGAATATTTTATAGACTCAGTACTCTGACTGATGAGAAATAATGCTCTCTGATGTGATAGAGGCTTTGGGCCTCCATCTCTGTTGTGTTTGAACTAAGCCCAGCACAAGAACAGACTGTGGAGACAAAAAATCCAATTGAGCCATTTTCTATATTTCTTTATTTCCTATTTTAAGTCAGGGCATCCCTAAAACAGCTACAGATGCATCCCAAGGGCTCTGTAATAGCTGAGCATATAAGTAATGCAAAGTGATGTCTTTTGCACATCTCCTCTCTGGCCAGACATGCTTTTATTTAGGGTGAACCCAACTCAGGCAACTCCATGTTGTAATCTTTAATTTAGTTCAACCGTTGACTTAGTCCAGTCTAAAACTAGGTTTGATCTTATTTATTTTCTTGCATTAAATTATAAATGTCTTAAAAACTCCTACTCTGTGGTTTAGCAGTTTTAATATTACTCCTTTCCTGGTACACTTGGGTTTGAAGGATAATTATGATATAACCGGTTTAATTAAATTTCTACCACTTCTTTATGTCTACTTATGATTATAATACAGGTGTGTATAGGTGCTGAATTATTTTGATTGTTGATATTTAGTGCCTTTTCTTCACATTGGCCTTTTCCCTGTGTATCCTGCTAAAGAAAAAGGAAAAACTTTATGTAGGATATGGTGAAGAAATATCATGAGCGAAGTAGTACACGTATCAGGGTAGGACAGATGAAAAGTTTGCTCAAAAAGTGATCCATATATGCTCATTTTATACTCTCAGCATCCAAAGCAAATAAAAATGCATGCTGAAATCCAGTTGGAATATCACTAAGACCCAGAGTACACCTACAGATTGCATGTACAGTAATACAATGGATACAGTCTGTTCCATTCTATTTTCTATTAGAAACAAAAAACTCAGCATTCCTATTTGTTCATTCAAGGTCTGTGTTGTCCACATTGTTCAGAAGACTTAGTATGAAGCACTTGAGATGCTGGCCTCAACTGCATTGTAACACAGTTGAAAAATTAATCTTTCATCCTGTTACAGAGCCAACAGATCCATCTAATTTGTACGTACTAAACAAGAAGTAAACCAGTATAAACGGTATAGACAGTATAGAACATATATATGTCCTATTGATGTTTTGCACTTGTGCTACAAAATTATTGATGCTATTGGGTTTGCCCAGCATTGAAATCCCATCATCTGAGCATGAGTGATCACCATAAGCAGAGAGATTGGTGCCTGTATTTTAAGAAGTCATCCTGTTTTCCTCTTGATGAACAGACTGGAGGCTATGCTAATCTGAAGCTGAGGGAAACATCCAAGCCAAATAGATGTGAGGGTTTTTGCAGTTCCGCTCCCTAACAGTTGTCAATGCAAGTAGCCATTAAAAACAGTAAAATATGGTAAAATCAGTGAAAAACGGGTAAATCTGTACAATAACATGGGCGTACTGTGAGAGAAAGGGAAGGAGGAGGAGAAACAAGATTTTAATCATTTGTGTCTGTCCTCAAGGTAGAGACATACTTTGTGCCATTCAATAGCATGAAGATGATGTGTTTCAATAATAATCTTTAAGATAGTGGTATGAAATATAAACTAAATATTGATTGTCTGAGCCCTACAATTTGATAAGGAAATTAGTTTCTGTTTTATTTGGTAGGAGGTCTTAGTTTGCTCCAGAGAAGAGGATATAAAGACACAATATTACACTGTTACACAGATTTGGTGTTCAAGTTAGGTGCTAAATTTCCTTTAATAAATATGAATACTTGAAAAAAACCTATACTCTGTTAAAAACACAATGGCAAACTCATTCCTAACCTTTTAGCTTATCGAAGACTGACACAGAAAGGAGCCTCTTGAGCACATAAAGCAGAAGGGATTTAACTCCTGTTTACATTTTTCCTGAAAAAAAATTATTAAAACCATGCTTGAGTAATCATTTTTAATGAAAAAAAAGTATCTCTGTGAGTTAAATCCTCATCATATGCCTGATGTTGTGAAATAAGTGCATCTCAAGACTATCATGCCTGATTACTGAACATTTTCACAACATCATTATTAAGGCAAGAAGCTTTTTTTGCGTGTGCTGGTTAACCGTCACACTGCTGATTTGTGAATGTATGCAACTCTTTGATCTTTTTCTCATACCTTCTTCTGATATCCCTTTTTATGCCTCACTACATAGGCATAGAGCCATATTTTCAATAGTGTTTGTCTCCCATCCCTGCAATCCCATTACTTAATGTTAAAAATAGTGAGGGACCTGCATGGTGGGGGTGGGCAGTAGAGCAAGAGGAAAGGGAAATCTGATACATAGCAAAGATTCTTTCAGCTCAGCTGAAGGGCAGAGATGTTTTTAGGATTCTGTAATCCACTCACAGGTAAGATCAGACTTAGACAGACAGACCAAACCAAGGCAGTCCAACAAAAACCAAACCTCAAAGAAATTTTTGAGCCTCTATGTCCCAGAATCTTCAGTATTCTTAGGCACTGTTACTCTACAAATTTTATAAAGCAGAGAACAAGAAGCAAAGCCACGTGTCTGCCTTTTTACTGAGTTCTGCATTATGCTTTCTTGTCATAAAAAACAGCTAAGTCTAATGACTGTAGCCATCTTACAACCTGCAGGCCATTTTTGGCCTCCAAGCTGTGAGGAATGTATAAATAATCCAGAAAAAAAGGCAATCCAGAGCAGGATGCAAGATCTGCTGCAGCTGCCAGCTATCTTGTCTGTGCCCCAGTTTTGGGCAGAAACACCTTTATGCTTGTGCTGGATGTGAGAAGTACTTGAAATAAAGTCATCTCTTTGGATAATAATAATGTCATCAATGAAAATTTTCATAAAAGCATTCCACTTCACTGATTTCATGGCATTCAAAATCTACTTAGAGAGCACCTGAATTTAAATAAGACTCAATCTGTGTCAACTTTTAAATAATTTCTTGTTCTTCAAGATACTGACAACCTGATACCAGAAATTCTGCATCCTTTTATCTGTCTTGAGCAAACTTTATACAACTAGAAGTCACTTTCCCATTCTAGCTGCTAAAAAAAAAATAAAAAAGATTTTAAAACAACAATTATACAAAGGACATGAGAAGTTAGAAGAAAAGCTCTGGATTCTCTGGCTTCAATCACACTGTTCTCTCAAAAGCTTACTGAATGTTATTGCACTCAAACAGAGAAACATCATACCTTCTTTTTTTCTTGTCCTGTTGATATTATACAGGAATAACAGAGCAATAAAATGGCAACCATGTCCTTTTGGGTTTGGAACTGAATACCCGAAATAAACCAAATTTATAAAGAGTTGAAACCCACTAAATAAAATTGCTGATTAATTAGAACTTTTCAAGGATTTTCTTCCGATCTGAAAGCATATCCAAGTCCAAAATCCAAATTCAGATCAGCATATACTTTTTTTTCACATGTCTGTGTGCTTTGGTGTATTTCAGACTCCTGATGATCCAGTTCCGAAGCTGGCACAGCAGGGGCAACATTAGGCCAATTTTTCTTGCAGCTTTGTGGGCCTGGCTCTAATTTCCCTGGAAAACAAAGTGCAGAGAACAGCAAGAAAGTTCTTGTACCAGCTACACACACACTCCTATCTAGATGAGGCCTCATGAGTCAGTACTTCTTACAGGCAATACATGCGACTGGTTAAGCTAGTGCAAAAATTTTGCTGTGAAGCATAATATTTTGATGATATATTTAAACACAGGAACTAACCAGAATAGGAAATTATAAAAAATATAATCTAAAATAATTTTATCTCAGCCAAGACACACTTATTTTATAACTACTGGAAAAACCTTAGATGTCTCTGTATACTGTGCTGTAGACACATATAAAAAAGATGGGAGAGCTCTCTGCATTAAACTTCAATCACATGCCTGTAGTCCAGCTGTAGGAACCTCTTTTTCAGTATTTCCAGCTCATTTTCAGCAGAATTTCATCAGAGGTTTCTACAAGTCACTGACCAAGGTGCAAAAGAGGAAACCCCTTGTCACAACCCACCAGTGAGCCATGAGTGTTCTCAAAAGCACTCACATGCTCTGACAGCAAAACTGGAGTTGTGGTGAGAATGGGAGTGCCAGCTCAGTATGTATTTTGCAGAACAACTGCAATCCAGTACAGAAGAAATCATGAGCTAAATTAATTGATATTCTTAATATGTATTTGGTATTTTGTGATTTATAAGCCCATGGAAACACAAGAATTAGCACTTATTAGCAGTGTAGGAGGAAGTAGTTACCTTATCTGAGATAAAATGGATCTGGGAGAAAGGGAACTGTCCTGCAAGTCTGTAAGAAAAGATGGAGGTGAGCTGCAGGTTAAAGGACAGGCACTACAGACAGAGATAGCATTCAAAAGTAAATAAATAAATAGTAAACTAAAATTTGTAAAGTCATAAACCATGAGCAAGAGAAGGAACTGCATTTCTAAGCAATTTGGAAGAAAAAGAGAAATGAATCCAACCCTTCACTCCTTAAAGCAAGGAAGTTAGAAGTGGTTTATAGTTTTAATACTGAAGACTGGCAATGATAGTAAAAATTAAAAGCAAACTGGGCACTCTGCTCTTTATCATTCTCCCCAGATAAAATCATAGAAGATATCTATATGTTGTTTACTATCACCTGGTTTTCTACAGCGTATAAATACAGCTAACTAAAATACGGATGGCCAATCATAGCAGAATGGTGAAGCTAAGCACAATCAATTCCCTGCTGTTGGCTGCAGCCCATTCATGGTGGTGTCAGAGTGCATGGAATTTCTTTGTGCAGTGGAAAGGGACAGGTTGTGCCTCAGCAGTGGACTTTGCAATCTTCCTGAAGCCATGCTATAATGACATATTGATGGAGAACTTTCTGCAGACTTCAAGGACTCAGATCTTTATTGAAACCATCATGCAAATTGAATGCAATGCACTCTTCACTTGGTGGGTTCAATAATGAACAGAAAACAACAACTTTGTTTGTCTTAAAGTAATAATGAGCAAACTCCCAAATCTCTATATATGGATTCAAAAGCTGAAACACTTGTGCATAGGTAGAAAATTCTCCTGGTCTTGGACTTATACAGAGCACATACTCAGTGCTGGAGTGTTCTCATTTATTTCTTTCCTGGTAAACAGTAACACCTGCTGGGTGCACATTATCATAGTGCAAGAAGCAAAAACCTTTACTGCTGTTTTCTACTTAAGCAATAAATGATATGCTTGCCATTCACATTTTACAAACACAGAAGCTTGTTACAGAGAACTGAAGTGTCTTGCCTAAGGTCACACAAGATTTACTTAGTCTCAGGCAGTAATCATTTAACTCAGTCATACAGAAGAATTTGCATATCAGGTAGCAGCTATTTAACATGAAATATGTCACAAAGCAAAGAACAAAGACTCAGCAACACTGTCATCATCATTCAAAGGAAAGACATCTTAAAAGGGTGGTGAGCCCTCACAAACTGAAGTTCTGCAATAAAGGGGCATTTTAGCAAGACAAGGTCAGAGGCTAAATATGAGTTACAGAAAGCACAGAGAAAAGTGTATGGAAAACTCATCAGTTTGCAAATATAAGTGGTTATGTATGAGTTACATCACAGGTTTCAGATTCTTATCTGTCCTGGCTTCAGACATAGGAAAAATAGTTTTGATTTCTGACTTCATGTTGAAAACATGTAGAATTCCCCTTTTTGTATGATTTTGAAGTGAAAACCAGTCTTATGTATTTCAAAATAAAAAAGAAAAAAAAAAAGAAAAAAAGAAGGATAGCTAAAACTGTGAAGTTTAAGAGCAAAAATAAATTTTTGAGGAGACAGTATGTGTCAATACATGTTTGACCTTAGCAAACCTTTACTGAACATATAAACTTGAGAATTTAAAGATTCCTCCTTCTGTAAATTAGCAAATCCACACTGAGAAAATGGAAATGCAACAAGCCATATAATCATGACAACGTGGAGTCATACTGAAAGCTAATAGCCAGAAGCCATCTGCAATCACAGGCTGTAAAGCATCCTTTCCTTAAAGCATACTGAATAGTTCTTTACTGTAAGTGCATAGACCTTAGCAAGACGAGGTGCATCTTGGAAGCAATAAACAACACTCCTGTAAAAAACAAAGCAAAACAAAACCTATTCTTCCACAGAGCATTGTTTCACAGTTATGTACAAGGACATCCAGTATATAGACTGACCAAAAGCTGTTCTGAAGGCGTCACAATTATTGCAGATTTGAAAGCCAGTAAAATACCTTTGGAAGATTCTTTATAAATGGTACCAACAGAGATTTCTCAATTAAGAAAGCAGTTTGTAATCTAACAGCCAGCTTTTCTTAACCTGCTTTTATTCACTTCATATAGCCTTTTTTGAAATGTATTGTTTTCTATGTTACTAACAAAGTATTTTGAGATTCCAGATAATTGGGTCATACAGGCACGAGTATGTGCTTTGAACTTCATTATTCCAACTGATGTGTGAGCTTGCAATTTGATGGTCAGATGCACAGAAATAACTGGTGTTTATATTCTCCCATGAAATTTTAATGAGTGCCAATAAACAGCTCAACTAGAAAACTTATTATTGGTTTTAAATTGATTTACATTCTTTTCAAGACCATGTTTTTAGTGCCCTCTCATACTTTATAGTATTTTTCACTACTAGAACTTAATTCTTCTAATAAGAAAAAAAAATAGCATGTGTATTCAAAGATTAATTTCACTGCAGAAATGCTTCATCTTCTAAAGCTGGGATAAATTGCAATGAAATACAGCTTATTTTCTAGACCTAATACCTTCTTAGAATAAGAAGAAATGGAACCTCCAATTAGTATGTTGGTGATCCACAGGAATAGCTACACTTTTTCAAGCACTTTCAAACTTTGCATGAAGCACTACTGGCTTCTCTGCCAAAACAACAGGTGTCTTTATTACTAAGGAGGAAGAGAGCCAAAGAAAGGAAACTGCAGGAACAACACTGCAAGTAAAATAATACTTAAATTGACATTTAATTAAATGTTGTATATTCAATATACGAATCTTGTGATGTCTATGAAAATCACTTTTGTCAGGATCTATAGGGAGACTGGCAGACAACGCCAGTAAAGCAACGTATGAGAATTTTTCTAGAGTCACATCTAAACACTACTCTGCAGCAGCATAAATGTGATGATGGCTGTAATCTTTTCAAATTACACTCAGAAAAATGAGGAAAGCTTTTCAACGTGCTTAATGCCATAACACTAATACCAAAATGTGTTGTTTGGTACAGGTAATTACACTCTAGTTCACAGCCCCCAAATATCTATTTGAATTCATTCTCAGAATTCTGATTTGAGTCAAGCTGGTCCGACCTCACAGCTCATAAATGCATCCATGACTCGTCTGAACTGGCCTCATCACTATATAGCATGAAGGGATTTTGGTGCTTTTTATCTGTTTGTTCATTTACTTTTTCCTGGCTGTTCTCTCCAGGACAAATGTATGTTTTGTTAAATTGGTTCATTTAGAAATGGCTTGGAAAGCAACTGAATTGACAGCAACAGTGCTTTGTTAAATTTATTTGAACAACAAACTATTTTGATTTCTTGATTATGAATAAATGGTTATAGACTTTTATCAGTCAATGCCACTTCTGCACTGTCATAACTCAGAGAAAACCATGGAGCTTGCTGAGTACAGCTCAGCTGAAGAACTCAGTCTTTGCTGTATTTGTGAGCTCAGACTATTGGTGATTTTTAACTGAGCTTTTGTTAAGTCAAGGAAAGTTCAAAAGCAGAATGATTTTTTGTCACATAGAGTATCCTTGTGCAAATTTGAAGCTAAATGCATGTAAGTGGAAATACAAAGACCTGTCACAGGTGGATTATACTGAGCACAGGAATGCAACATCTTTTTTTTTTCCTTAATATACCAGAAAATAATCTTTCAAAGTATTCAGAAAAAAAGTTCAAATTATTCATTGGGGCATTTCTAGATTCAGTCAGAGAGTTCAGCTTTGCTGAGCTGTATAAAACTGAACAAGCAGTAAGAAGACTCAAGGAGGAATTATACCAATTATGCATTTGATGAATCTGAAGCATTAGAGATGGACACAACAAATGTTGTGTAAAAGCAGGTTCAGGGCTGCCTAAATCACATCTATGGGACCGAAGGACCCGTGCAAGCCAGACAGCACTTGTGACACTTGGCTGATTCCTACATAACTCCACGAGGCCCTTGCAGGTCGTTAGTTTCCAAATGTTGAGCAAAGTTGACAGCAAAGAGGTAGAGATAGAGATGGTATTTCTACCCATCAGTTTCAACCAAGTATAATCTTATTACATACAAATGCACTTTACATAGCATTTTTTTAAAGGCAAGCATGAATTAGAAAGTCACCCATTTAGGATTTCTCTCTGCTTCTTTTAATCAATATAAAAATTAACTTAAAAAAACCTTAGAAGGAAGACTTTGTGCAAGTGATCACTAGTGTCATCAGAAGAAAGACCTACAACAAAAAAAGTGGGCTAATGTCCAAAATGTCTACCAGCTTCTTCAAAGAAATGCCTTGTTTCATTATCACCTCACTTTCCAAAAATAACATGAGGAATTTTTCTCTCTAGCCAGGGTATCGTGCAAGTTATCATTCATGAGAATGCCACCTGACAGCTCACCAAGCACACCAGTATGCATACTGAATGGAGCAAGCTCTTTTTTTTTTTTTTTTTTTGAGTATTTTTCAAGTGAATGAGGAAAAAGCCTTAGGAATCCTTTTGAGAGTGCTCTGTTTGCACACACCCAATACAATGAAAATGTTGTATACATTAATATTTACAACCTGATTATAATGTTTGTGTTATAGGAGTCACTAATATGATAAAGGAATTTAGAGTATTATCTTTTTGCCACTAATGTGGGATGTAATCTGTTTTCAGTCACTGCTTTAGCCTAAAATATTTACAATTGAAATTAGAAAATAATTCTTTATTTTCTGTAACAATTTGAAAGAGTAGGAAAAGTGACATGGCTTCTTATCTACTTAGGAAAGCAGGAATGACAAGTAAATAAGGGTGCTGCTTAAAAATGTATCCTTAAATAAAGGGATAGCAAGAGAAAAGGTGACCAAGAAAAATCAAACTGAGCATAATATATAGAAGAATATAACCAGGATGGAAGGACAAGCTTATTGCAATATGCAGTATATCTTATTAAAATATTGTCTTACCTCATTTTGCCAGCTTTCAATGTATTTTTATTTACTCATCCACAGCTAAAACTCACTTTCTGTTTCCATCTACTTACTCCTTGTGTTCCTTTTTCTTCAGTCTATCTAAAACGGAATGCAAATGTAAAATTAGTAGTTGAATGACTATTAAATTATTTCTAACCAAATAACTTCTTATTCAAATTCAAATTTCTAACTAGATTATTTCTTCTCCCCCACTTACTGTAAGTTAGGAGAAAATTGGCTGCTTTAGCTGCACTTATAGGTCTCTTCTTAAGAAAGATCTGTTTAGTTCATATATTTGTTAAAAGCGGATGATGGTAGCTTACTCTCTGAAAAGCCTCCTGCTTCAATTAGGATTTTCAAGAAGAGTGATACTATCACCAGTGAATAAGGATTTTCAGTGTTGACTCAAAAAGCATGTAGATACTTGAACTGAGAAAGCTACTGGTACACGACAAGATTAATGGAATCATAACATTTGCGATTTATGTTATCTGAAATTAATCCAAGAGCAACAGAGCCCGTCCTCCTACCAGAAGACTTCCCACAAGAGAGCCTCAAATTCCATCATCCCAACCACTTTTAAATGACTCCCTAGTGACATTTTATGTAATTTAACAGGATGCCACATGAAGATCTGAGCTGTCCCTATGAATCAGCCTAAATTTCCTGGGGCTTGCTTTCATTCTATAGATAAGAGGTCATCCTAAACAAGTTTCCATGGTTACTACCAGCAACACACCTACTGATACCAAACACCTCCTGTGAAGCTTCCTATTGGCATTCTCCTTTTCAGCATCTTCAGTGCTCTGCTGCAGTGGACAATAAGTTAGGCACTGATAAGGGAAATGTTGCAATAACCAGAAAGATTAAAAGAAATTTCTTTAAGAAGGAAATTATTTTTATGTTTGGAAAAAACAAAAAAAAAATTACTAGGCGAGACATGTACCCTTCCAAGTTTTTATTACTCATGAACACAGTAGTATGTTCTGATCATTCATTTTAGACAGACTCAAAATGCTTGTTTGGCAGAATTATTGCTTTACGTAACAGTTTGTTATTTTTGTTTTGATTAATGACTTTGCTGGTTTCTACATAGTAACAGTTCCTGCAGCTGCAACGGAGAAAGAACCTTTTTTGGAAGTGCTGTTACCTTCTGGTAAGAAAATGACTGTCCTGCCAGTGTGTTTTAAAGAATCCAATTAAATATTGTCCTAAAATAGAAAAGTGCCCAATGCAACTTTTTAGTAGGAAAAATTTTTCAAGAATTCTGTTCTTGTTTTTCTACTTAATTTGTACTACATTCCATGTGACTGTCCAGACAAGATAAATTGCTTTTGTTTGAAATTAATTTACGGTATAAACACATTCTCACTAAATATTTTTGGAAGCACTCATACTTCCACACTGCTCCTTTCTCTAGCTCAGTTTTTACAGCTTTCAGTTTTTCTGACTTACTGCAGTAGAAGAACACTGTTCACATGGCTTTTACTGCTTGATCTTTGCCATTTACAGAATTTGGTCACAGAACAAGGATGCATGAAAATATAGCTTTGTGTCACAAGCATATAAACCAAATTGTAGTCTTCAGATAAGGAAACTGAATAAACTTTGACTTGTACAAAGCTGAACACTGCTGTGGTTTTTCTGTCTAAACCAAAAGCAGAAAGCTGGCAGATCTCTGAATCCACAAGATGAGCTTCTTTGAAATGTGATGGACAAACACAACACTACTTCTTCAGCAGTCTCACACAGCTTACCAAGTAAGAGGCAGAAGAACATTTCTAACCACGTACAAGCTTCCAATCCCACCTGCACTTCAAATAAACTGGATTAGGGCAGAAGAGCATTAGGCAAAATTCTGGAGTTTCCATACTTTTTTAAAAAAAGACATTTGTCTTCAAACCTTTAGCTTTCCTATGGAAAACAAGAGGAACTAGGAAAACAAAACATTTAACTGCCAGGTTATCATCATGCTTTGAATGAAAAAACTGGAAACCAAGACTTCAGAACTTTTTTTGGAAATCTACAGCAGAAAAGAAGCTGCTTTTGTTTCTGATTGCCAAAATGCAGAGCTGCAAAAGCTTTGTAAAAAATGCATGGGACAAAAAATGCTGAAGTAGCAGCGGATGTTGAGAGAGCATGTGCCAGAGATTTGTATTGAATTTTATGAAGTAGACACATGGATTCAGTTACATTATGTGAAAAGATCTTGGCACAGAGAAACAACTGTAAACAGCCAAGGAATACAGTGCAGAAGAGCCAGGAGGACAAAGTCTTTCAAATGAAGGTAGAAAGTGAAAGGAAACAAGATCTGAGAGTTGTGGCATGTTGTATCCTGTAATAAAGGATAGGGAAAGTAAAATTCTCAAAGCATTCTCTGAAGAAATCCAGAGCTTAGTGTCATATTCCAAAAACAAATCAGAAGAATCTGTGTACAGGAAGGTTAGCAGCCAGTCTGTTACTATAAACTCATTTGGTTTTGTTTTTAAATCCTATTATTGTGGGTTTTAGTTGCTGGTTTTCTTGCTTGTTTGCTTCGCCTTCTTCTTTAAGAAGAAACTTTTCACTTCATTGGACCAAAGACAACTTCATTAGAGACATTTAAGAAATGGATAGGACAATGTACAGAAAACACCATGGGCTCTTCTACTGAAGCATGGGTAGAGAGGATACAGCCTTCCCGTCAGAGAGCCAGCCCACACTTCAACAGCTTAATCTCTCCATTTTGTATCAGCCTTGTGGTTGGTGGGGGTCCCACTTTCACTTGTACACTCTTGCTTGTTGAACGTTCAGTTTGACTTTCACACTTTGTGCCAACATTTTCTTCTTTTCCAGCTTCTGGCTGCTATTGAACAAGTGAGGATGTCCCAATGCTCAGCTCTTTCCCAAGCTTTCTGGCTTTGGATGGAGGTGAGAGGTATCCTGCATAATTTTTCTCTTGCATAGATCTTACTGACAGAGTGATTAGTTGCAGTACTCTTTATTACTGCTCAGAATGGAGCAAGCCAGAACAACCCTTTATTTGTTTGAAGATTTAAATTGGTTTGCGAGTTTCTATACTCATTGTCATTCAAGTTCTTTAAACTGCTTGCTTTCATTCTACATAATCTTATAATGATACAGGATGGGTAACACATATAACCAATTACTTTTCGTCATAATCTTGGTCTGATCAGAATGATAAAATTTTTGCTGGTGTTTTTCTTATTTCAATAAATACTGAACCAAAGTTTCCTCATAGCCAGATCTTCACTGTACTTCCTCATAAACGGAACAGAAAAATGAAAAGGGTAATGTAAAGGTAATATTATCTGATCACAAGCTTACTTTGAATCCAATAACTACATTGTCATAATCCAAAGCCCATGTACCAAAGTCTGAACAAGTCTAAGAGTGCTTTTTTGTACTAGCTGCTAAATTACTCCTATGGATCCTCCAGTCAGATCACGTGGACCAATGATAGAGGAATTGCAGACTTTTTTTTCCTGGAATTACAGTCCAAAAACACATTTAAAAATGGTAAAAATGGCACTATAACAAAACTCCAAAAAAATTGGAAGTTCCACACTCGGTCTGATTACTTCAGCCTAACTACAGATCAAAAACAGCCCTACGTTTAATATGAAGTCTTAATGTTTATCTATCTATTATTTCTTTGTGTAGCTGTGGACTCAGGACTTCTAAAAAAAGAAGGAGACATGGAGAAAGACAATCACGCAAACAGGACAAACAGTGGCCAGTGTAAGTCTGAGGAGCTGTGACGCACCATAGGAAAACTACAGAGCAAGCTTGGGTGATGACAATGACCAACCCTATCTTTGACCTTTAGTCAGTCTTTATAATTATTGTGATTTTCTTTCATTTTATTGTGGTTTTTCAAAATGTATCTACACTGTACAAATGTTGTTTTCCTCCGTTAAAAGAATCCAAACAAACAAGCAAAAAACCAAGCCAAAAGCACAACCCCAAAGCTTGAAACTACATATTATTCATAGCCATGTGTTCAGAAGGCAGAAAACAAATGAAGCTGACCGTGTCACTATAGTATTTCAACTACGCCTGTCAATCCAGCAAATGCCTGTTACTGTCTACACACCTACCCAGACAAACATGTATGACCTCCAACTGGTCGTGCTCCCTGAAAGCTGATGGAAACGCTGTGCTTGCTGGGTCTGGACACCTGGGCTGCCTTCCCTGCGAAGGGTTCCTGCTAAAGTGAAAGACAAACAGAAGATCTATGGCTGTAAAATCTGTCTCTCTGACGGCAGTTGCAGCATATCCAGAGACTACACCTATTCAACAGCCCAATGCACAAAAATAATGATTAAATATCAACTACTTACCAAAGCAGTGTATTTAAACTACCTGAGAACTGTTTACAGCACAACACAAGAGCAGTGACAAAAAAACCCCGCTCACTCTGAGCCCAGAGTGAGTAACAGCCTTTTTCTCCTGATAACATTACATGTGTCTTAGGACAACAATAGGACAGATCCTGCTACATGATTCAAAGGCTTACCGGCGACTGTGGGAGAGAGGATGGATTTGACACTGCAGTGTCAGGAGGGAAAAGATCATGAGTTATACCCAGATGGATAGAGATACTTACTCTGCTTGAAACTGAGCTCTGTTTAGATTGAAGATCCGGTTTCACAGCATCAACATTTTCAAGTCATTCCTGAATGAAAACTTCCAGGAATTCAACCTGAGTGATTAACTCTCAAAATTTCAATGTTATTAAAGTTTAGAGAAGAAAATAAATACAACCTAAAAAAATCCCTAACTGGCTGTAACTGAGAACTAAGGATTTGAATGTGCCACTGCTTTGAGGCATCAGTGATGATCTGTGCTTGCATTTGGAGGCACTGCAAATCCAGTCAGCCCAGGGAATTGCTGTACTGAGCTCAGTGGATCAGATTAGGCCTAACCATTTTCCAAGTAGATTTATTAGGGGACTAATGTGTTTTTAGCCCTGCCATCGCTCTCAGTGACACTTCTCCATGAGCTGGGGAATATAAGAATATAGGATTTCTGGATGAATGTCAGGTAACTGTTGTATGGTGGAATTCTACAAAAAATCTGGTCCTCTGACATCTCGACAGATGTATTCCACAGAGATAAACTGACAGCACATGTAAAAGGTGTCCTGATGTTGCTGGACGCTGCCCATGAATTTCGATTTCATGTTGGGAGCTGGTGTGCACACCTCCTGAGATGCTATATACTCTTCAAATACACCTTCTCATTTACTCACTCAGTGCAAAGGGAAATTAAATGCAAAACAGGGGTGGATTTCCATCTAAGCAGCTTTGCAGTATCAGGTCTGAAGTTCCTGTAGCTCACATTAAGAATAGCACAATCATACACTTAGGGAGTCAAAGAGCCACTTGTTCTAAAACAACAATTAATTTCTAAGGGACAAACGTAGTAAGTGCAGTTTTGCAGGCCATCTGCCCCCAAATACATATTCCAATATTTCACCACTCTCTGCTCTACAACATCATCACCGTGGCAACACTGGCACCCTAGGAAGTTGCATTAAAATTGCTCAGAAGAACTGATATTTTCCCGTGTTGTAGGTAGTTTAGAGTCTTAACTACAAATTCCTTGCAGCTCTGCAAGCTGAGATGAAAGGTGCAAAAAGCTTTAATCCCAATACAGAAGTCCTAAAGGAAATGTCTCTCTGAAGCAAAGCACTGCTGGCAGAGGCAGTTCTCAGCTGGGCTGTAGGACTGCAGCTTGCAGGCTCTGGTGCTCATAGATGGCTGCATGCCACTGCCCTTGATCCCCTTGGGCCACACCTCTGTCCTGAATGCTTTGAAAGCATTCCTAACACTTAGGAAGGCAGAAAGAGCTCATTTATTAGTCCTCTCTTTCCCAAAAGAATTTATTTTTTTTTTTCTTTTTCCCAAACTGCTGCTACTGCTTAAAAGATGATAGGACGGAAGGAAGACAGCCAGCTGTGGATGTAGGTAGCTACCTGCCTATGCTCTTCAATCTACTACATGTAATTTAAAAATACCAGGATTGGTCTCATCTCTGCAATAGACAAAAAAATGTCTGTTGTTGAGTTTATTGGTAGATCTCATGCTACCTATTTAAGAACCTGTTTTCATAACCATCACTGAAGCAGTAGAACTCTCCAAAAGTACTCACAAATTTTAAGTTAAATATATTTCATCTCTTCAGGAATAGTTTTACCTGACTATATATAAGGCTAGTGCAGTCCTCTTCTTTATAACTCCACTATATTCTTGGAAAGCTTGTAGAAACTTAACTCTTTTACACTTTCCCCTGTGATTTAAATTTCATGCTGCCTGCTATTTTATTAGGTTTGCTGTAAACTTATTTTTACAAGAGATTCAGAAAGAAGCCTTTACTCAAAGCTCTTACATTAAAATTTTCAATAGGGCAACCAAAGTTGACCCCAATTACCTGTTACCATGGTTTGTACGGTATGAAGAAGCCGTACTTAGGAATTAATCTTTCTCTCAGACAGCAATTGCAGCACATCCAGAGAATACACTTAGTCAACAGCCCAACCCACAAAAATAACCATTAAATATCTAACTACTTAGCAAAGCAGTGTATTTAAACTACTTGAGGGCTGTTTACATCACAGCACAAGAGCAGGGACAAAATAATTCCTTACTTCCGTATCTTTGTTTATTTTACCTTTTCTTGGGGTATACACCTCTGTCCTATGGAATGGGCTATTGTATGGTATGTACTTCACACAAGTGCTTACACCAGCAGCTAGTTATGAGCAGGCATGTTGGTGCTGACTGCTAATGCCAATGAGGGCTGTCAGCATTGTTCTCTTTCCAACGCCTGGCTGCCCAGGGAGCAGCATTCTGTACTTAACTGCCTCTCCTGCAGGGACACTGATTCAGGATGGCTCCAGAGATTCAGACGTTTGAGACTCTCTCCAGGCCTGATTGCAACACAGAGACGTTGAACTACAAAACGATCCTCTACTTATTTTAAGCCTGCAAGATTGACTCAAGTCAAAGTGAGTCTGTCTTAAGAAGTTCTATGTGCACTGGGTGCCTGTGAAATACAGCTCCATTCTCTGTCTTACCAGTTCAATTCAACTGCTATTCTGGTGTAAAACATGGCAGAAAGAGGCAATGACCCACCACACCACTTAACCACTTTTTGTTTGCAGTTTCTGCTCTGTACCATTAAAGTTTATGTTAAGCTTCTCCCTGGTCAGACTTACAGATATGCAGTTTGTCAGTTTGCCCCTATCTTCATTTTAATGAATTTTGACACCTCCTGCAACATTCATGTAAATTGACAGTGCACTTTTACATACAGTTGTAAAATCCAGCATGCTCTAGATGGTATAGAATCACAGAATCATAGAATCGCTCAGGTGGGAAAAGACCTTAAATATCATCAAGTTCAACCATGACCTAACCACACTACCCTAATTTTAACAACCGTCCTCTAAATCATGTCCCTGAGCGGGGGTTCTGATTTGGATACCATGGCTGCACCCTTTTTTAAGGAAAAAAATGATCCATTCTAGGCAATTTTTACATTGCTTTCGTTTTATAGTCTAATAAATCACAGTTTGCTAATGTAATGTTACTCTAATGCTCTGAGACAAGTGCTGGTGCATTAGTTATGAAAATAAGAGTTTGTGGGCAAGCACTCATTAACTTTAACTAATGAATCCTCTAACAAAGTCACACACGGTTGAGAGGGGTTTAGGTTATTGACACCCTGATGTTTATTGCACTTATACAGTGGTTTTTCAGAGAAGATTTGTTGTTTCCTTTTTTCGTTTTGTTTTGATTGAATGAAACTATGTGCTGCCTCCCTTGCTTTTAAAAGGCAGCAGTCTCTGAGTAGGTTTCTGAACTGAGCTGCGGTTTATGAGAGACCTTTCTTTTATATGGAGTAAAAGACAGATTTGCCTGAGAGTGATCTAAAATGCAGTCTCGCTATGCGGTACCAGCAGTAAAACGATGTGATTCTGCAGAGATATACAACTGTATTTTTTCTGAATAAGAGAGAGACTTCAAAGCACCAATGAAAGCCCCTAAAAGCTAAATTAAATAGGTCTTTGTGCTGGGAAAAACTATCAGTCCCTGAGGGAAACCAGAGGTGAGTTTTGCTTTCTGCAGAGGCCAGGAAACACAATAGGTTACAGAAGGTACTGCTGAAAGCTGGTATGAGCCACTCTCACTTCAAAATTACAGGATTTCCCCTTCATTTCACAGCTTCCTTATGGCTTTGAAGAGCCGTTCTCTTTGTTTGTTTAGGGAGCACTTTTTTCTTCAGATTCAGTGATCCCCTCTACCTTCCCATGTGAGAAGGACGCTCTACAAGGAGAGCACTGAAACTGCTAAATTTTTGTGTTTTCCATTGTTTGTCATGCTCTTTTCAGAAGTCGGTGGGTCAGGGGAAAGAGAGAGAAGGCAGCACAGTTTCTGGAGAGCTGCTAAGCAAATTCAGGTGAAAAAGCTTAAATACACTTCAGGGACAGTGTGGGCTGAGCTAGAAGCTGGGACCTGCAAGATTTGCTGCAGCTCAGAAAGTTGTGGAGACTAAAACACTAATCAGAGAAGAAAAAAAGACATCTTGCAAAGACTGTCATAGCCAAATGTCATTGGTTTACAAATCCTTTTAATTTCCATTTCCTCATAATTTTCCCCTTTTAAAGAATTTGAGGCTTTAGTCTAAGCAGATCTGTTTTTGAGTTCTGCTTGAATCTGTCTCCTAGAGCTACAAAGGTCTGGCCAAGTACATAGAATTACAAAGCAATTCCGAAGAACACTGTCCTTGGCAATGAAAGAATAGGAAAGCTGAATATGGCTCATAACATCAGTAAGTTCAAAAAGTGCAAAAGTGAGAGGTCTGATGGAATACTATTTGGGCACAATACAGCTGAATACATTTCCAGCTCTGCAGCAATTCACTTAATGTATCTTACAGTCTATGCCTTCACCTATACAATGGGGATGGTGGTGTATTCCTCTGTTTTCTTGGCCTTGTTGCTACTAACATGAGTAAGACTATTAATTTACTGGCTGATATTCATCAGAGGCACTGAGAAAGGTGCTTAACTCTTTGAAATGTTCTTGGAAATCTCCCTTTCCTTTCAGCTTCAAGGGTCCAGAACACAAGTCTTACGAGAAGCAGCTGAGGGAGCTGGGATTGTTCAGTCTGAAGAAGCAGCTCAGAGAAGACCTTACTGCTCTCTGCAGCTCCCTGAAAGGAAGTTGTGATGAGGTGGGGATTGGCCTCTTCTCCCAGGTAACAGTGACAGAATGAGAGGTGATTGCCTCAAATCGTGCTGGGAGAGGTGCAGGCTGGATACTGGAAACAACAACTCAGAAAGAGTGGTGAGGCACTGGCACAGGTGGAGTCATTCTCCCTGGAGGTGTTCAAGAAATGTGGAGCTGTGACACTGAGGGACATGGCTAGTGGGCAGTATTGGTGGTAGGTAAATGGTTGGACTAGATGATCTTTGAGATCTTTTCCAACCTTAATGATTCTATGGTTCTGTGATTCAATTCAAAGCTATGGAGTTGCCAGAAATCATCTCCAAGGTGAAGTGAATTTCCCAGCTTAATTTGCCCCTGCAGCAGGAGAAGAGCAGTTTCCAGCAAGAACACAAAAACACACAAGAACATTTAAGGACAGAATGCATCTTCCTGTCCTTCCTTATTTAGTCATGGATGTACACTTAGCACTTTTGACTGCCATAAAAGTCTTGCTCTTCTTTCAGGAATAGGAGAGCAATACTAGTTGGAACTGTGGGGCAGGAATAATGCTAGGCAGGCTCAGAGGGAACAAATGCAAGCACTGCAACATGAATACCATGCACAAAATGAGGCACCTTCAGAGAGCTGGCTGACAAAACAATAGCCAATCAATATAAATAACACTTTTTGTTAAACAAACTGCAGGATATATGGAGAAACATACCAAGTAAAACACATACCAGCACAAATAAACAAGACTTCAACATTAATAAAGTACATAAAGACGGATACTTCCAAGATTAGCAAAATAATTCTATGTTCAATCCAATATTTACTGAAGATTCGAGTGCTTAGGTTAGAAAACTAATCCTGACATGTCATTTGGATAAATACCATTTTCTTCATTCTGCTCTATATGTGACTGGAAAGTTTTATGTTTCCCTTAACAATCCTTCCTAACCGAGATAGTTTGGAGTTTAAAAGAATTTAAAATGTAGCTGATTCGTAGAGCAATTCTCATGGAAATGGACCCTTTACCATCTCACACAGTAATCCTTTTGTAACACCAGAAAGTAGATCATGGTACAAATGGGTTGAGTGCTGCAGTCTAAGGAACCATTACTACAAACGTTCACTGGTAGGTAACGAGTCCACAGTCTGAAAAGCATGAAAAACCCTTCCATCTTCCCCAAATGCCCGGTATAGCAATCCGCACCATTTTTATTAAAAATACCAATATATATTTCTTACAAAAATAAAAAATTAAAATAAATATAAAAGTAAAGTATTAAGAGCTCCCCTTTATTTTAAGGGATGGGTGAGTGAATACAACATTTGGCTAACAAAGGGAAAAGGAAAACAACGTCTACGGGAATAAACTAATTTACAATCTGCTTGATTTATAAAGAACAGAAGTAGAACTTAATGTGGAAGTTGCAAAAGGATTGAAGAAAAACTAAATACCAACTTTACAGTTTGTAGAACAAAAAAGGAAAAGGAGAAAAAAAGTTCCTGGTGAAGACCGCCCTGGACTAGCAAAGAGCTCCACTTACTGGCAGATGAGTTATTGCTTCCTACTTAATTAAGGAGCCAAAAGTAAGCAACCATAAATCAATTACCTGGTCAATCAAGCCAGAACAAGAGAATTACATTGCTTAAAAATACGTGGTGATAACTCACCTCCTTTCAGATATACTTCCTGGTTTGAAATGAAACTTCTACCATGAAGAAGTATACAAAAAAAACCTGAAGTGGCACTTTAGCTAAGCAGTTAAGCATAGTGAAGAATGATGCAAAGTCCACTGAAACCTCTTCCCTACCATCAATAGGTTCTGGCTCAATGCAGATACCAAGATAGATTATGCATAATCTACCTATGGTTATTTGCATATTGTAGTGCACAATGAATGCAAGATACAGTTTTTTTTTTTCCCAGATAGTGTAATGCTGCATAAAAATATGCTGCTTTTTCGTAAATTGTTTTGTAAATTGCCTTTATGAGTATAGTCCCACATCTTTATCTTTCATCATAACATTATACTTGTCACCTCTGCTGCAAAGTTGAATATGGACAGTGATTTTATCCAACACTTCTTCAGAAGCACTTCTCAGTGCTCACTCATGTGGATGAAATTACATTTCATGGCATACTATGGGATATTTTGCATGTAATGAATGATCAAAAACAATTTTGCTCTGTGCCAGAAGTAAGTATAAAAGTATACCATTCTTGGCATTAATTTCATTAAAAATTAAAATTGATTTTCTAATACCTGACATCATCTGGTGGAATAATAATGATAACACTGCTAGGAAGAAGAAAGGAATGATAAACTTTTATGAGAATCAGCACAAGTATCAAAGTTGAATTAAAAAATATTTTAGAGGACATTAATTATAAACTACCTGTCTATAATCAACTCAAATTACACAAGGTGCAAACATCACTAGCAGCAAAGTTTGCTTAATTAGTTTTGCCAAGATCATTATAAAAACATTCTGATTTTTCTGATTAGCTGTCTCAATTGGCTTGATGCTTTTGTGGCAAACCTTTTCGATCAATCCAGGACAGATTATGGAACAGATTATGGAACAGATTATTGCCAGCACTTCATCCCCTGTATTTACAGCTGCTGTTTCACAGAACTGCTGATAAATGAGGGTTATCTCTGTTGCTTAAGTTAAAGCACACAGCTCCATAAGCAGACTGTCCTGAATGAGCCACTGCAGTAACAATGCTCTCAGGCCCAGAAAGCATCTGACGTGAAAACCTCTTCACAGACAGCGTTCAATGGTGTGGGTTTCACCATCAATGAGGTGCTCTCCTTAAATCGTGCTCTGAGAGCTTTTATCCCAGAAAAGTTTAGAAAGCTCAGTTCATCCTCTTGCTGTGCTGGACTGTTCCTCTCTGCCCAAACTACTCACACCTCAGCTAATTGTGTGTGCAGGTTCTCCTCACCACGATAGCCTGTCGTGTCTTTTACAGTCATTTGACTTTACAAACATACTCAGGAGTAACATCAGTATACCTGAGATCAGAATCAAACCCACAAAGGCCTCTGCTTAAACATGCAAACATGGGAAAGCAATATTATCCCTTTGTCTGTCCAGTTTAATTAGTTCCTTGGCAATGCTACTGCAAATGGAAACCTTTCCTTCTGGTGCACTGATTAGTGCTTAGCATAAAACACTCATTTTTTAAAAAAACAATCTTTGAGGAAACGTGGATAGAGGAATTAAGACTTTGAATTAACGCACCATGAAACTGCTGTGTTACCCAGCAAAAGGTATGAGCTAGTTTAAGGAAGCGCAAGTACAATAATTACACAGCTTTCACCACCCACCAGAAACCTGCTGGCAAGATAATATGCGGTAATAGGAGATAGATAAGCTTCCTTTATCTGCAGACAGAGAATTGAGAGACAAGTTTAATTCTTTTTCCCTACCAAATATTACACAAATGGCCTCTAGAGGGATCCAGGTTATTGCTTTTGTGCTGAAATCTCTAAAGCATTTATTTTTTTTTTTTCTATCTTTTTTTAACAAGTGAATAATTCATCTAGAAATAAAGAGGCAAACATTTTATATTAATGGATGGCAGAAATATAGTGTTCATGACCCAGAAGAAACCTTTTGAAAATCCAGATATTGCAAAAGCTGGAAGATGAGGTTCACATCCAGAAGTCCACTGTCAAGCACTGAGCTCACATCAGATTGAACAAAACAAAGAAAACCACAGCCATGCCTAGACATTTAGCTGTCTGTCTGAAACATAGCTGAACTGGTCAGTGTGCACAATTAGGTTAAGCATGTGGTAAGAATCAGACTCCTGTTTCTGGGGAATGAGGCAATATTTCCTGGTTCAGCTCCTAGAACACCCATGATGGAGTATCCTGCTTCTAAATTATTGTCTCTGGCTCATGCTTTATTTGCCTGTATTATTTCACCCCAGTCAAAATCTTATAGCTTCGTTTTTAATAAAGCTCAGATATATCTAGGACTTCCAAGTTAAGTAAGGGGAAAAACTTTCATCCCGTGTTTATATTCTATATATATACTATATGTTGTTTGACCAAACAATGGACAGGTAGCTTCAAAATTCAGCCTAGTAAGCAGTTTTCACACAATCAAATGTAATTTTGACTGCAGACACTAACTAACTAACTAACTAAGGCTGTCCAAGCACAATTCAGTCTATTAAGTTTAAATTTTCACTGAATTGTATTCCTTCTGTCTGATTACTAATGTAATGTCCCAATAGCACAAAAGCTATTAACACAAGAACAGCAGTTGCGTGGCATAGACAACTGACTGGTACCAGAGGTGGCACTTCACAGAACACTGAACACAACACCAGATCCACAAAGGTATTTACTGCTTCTGATGTGCCTTGTTCCAAACCATAAAGTGCAAATAAATTATTTCCCCTGACAACAATTCTGCAATTTGTTAGTATCTGGGAAAGGCTTAAGTGACAAGACAACAAAGTAGAAACTCTCAACAAATTAAGTTAGACCTTAGATATAAATGATATAAAGATATTGTCACAGGAAAAAAACAAAAACAAAAAAAAAAAAACAGGAGAAAACTCTTAACACTAGTGACCAGTGTAGCATGAAGAGGCAGCATTCTTTATTAAGCCGCTGGATGCACAGGGCATCACTCCACCTAAGGTGCATACCTAGCTTTCAGACAGAAGTTATACATAAATGCTAAAGTTATAAGCATGCATTAGATTTCTGAGAACAATCACACCTAATCACATTGTGTCCAAGAAGTTCTTTGTGTATTTCTCCCCTCTCCCCTGCTTGTGTGTTAGCTGTCATGAGTCTCTCTTGGTGGTTCCATGGACCCCTTTTGATACTGGTTACAACTACTGGCTCTGAGGTTACAATAGAATCCTCCTGCAATAAAAGCCAATCAAAGCTTTTGTCTCTAACTCAAAAGAGAGACTGTGCAGTTAAAGCCTCCTACTGCTGATTTTTGTTTTTAAATTCAGTTTGCAAAGAAAAAAACATTTAATTAAAAGTTCTACTATAAACCAGGCAAAGTTGCCTTATGCTTTATTGTGTGCTTTGTATAATACTAGAAAAGCAGCAGAATTAAGCATTTAAGCTTCCTCCTGAGGGTAAAATAATAAAACAAACAACTATAAATTGGAATCTAAACAAACATTTCCCATTCTACCATGCATGCAGATAGCTAAATTAATTGATTACATCTTCTAACATTTAATAATCTAGACCATGGAATATCTCTTGAACCTACTTCTTACTTACTTCTGTACTTAGTTTCCAATGAAAAATTACACAAACCATTTTCCTATGCATGGATTATATAATAGGACTCCTTACTAAAACAGGATTTTTTTTTTTAATGTCTAGCTGTTATATCCATATAAAATTTTCTCTCCCTTAATATTTGGAAAAAAAAACATAAAAACAAGTACATATTTTTTTCCTGTAGTTCGAAGTCACAGGGTGTTTAAAAGACTGGAGCTATTTCTTTCTTTCTGTCTGGAATATGAGTCCTCTTTCTGCTACATATATATATGTTTATATACATAAAATAAAACTATATAGTCCTCATAAAGGATTTTGATATGGAAATTCTACCCTTTCCTGTTCCTGTGGATTTTTTCACGTTATCTCAGTTGATCCCAGACTGTTTTTATATGAATTTTTGTTTTCTACTCCAATTCTACCTGATTAAATTATCCAGTGAATCCTTTTCATATGTTAGAGAAGGGAAGGAAGCCTCAGATATAAAAAGGAGTATTGTGGCATTGTAACCAACAACATAAAACAGACGCACAGAATGCTGCAAAATATTTGACACATGCATTACCCATACAGCAGTTTACCTTACAGTTGAACTTGGAAACTTCAGTCATATTTGGTCTCTGCTGTGTTCAGTTCAGAGGTGCTGAAGCTCACTGAAACCCATTATACCTTATCAGCTGCAGTAGGCTGTATTTCAGGCCCATGAATAGCCGAAGATGCAGGATTTCTCTCATTACACAGTAGCACAAACCATCCTGGCTGGAGGAAAGAGAGATTATCAGATCACTTTTGTTTAGGAAAAAAAAATAATCCAAAGAGTAGAGAATGCTATTGCTGTGAATTCTCCAACCTGGAAAACCTAATCATGATAAGGGACCCAATGGAAAAATTAACGTGCTGCTACTGAAATGAAATTCAAATAACCATAACATCAAACAGCTAATGGACAAGTCAGGCCAAGGAATTTGCTGTGGAACAACAAAACTGCTACTCTCCAACCTTACAGCAGACCTAAGCCAATATTTAGTAGCACATCTACTAATGACTGTATTTTTTCACTAATGAAAACGTAAGTGCTTTAAAGGGCAAGGGCTGTTGGTAGTGCTTGCACTGTGCATTGTTTTACACATTTTGAGCACTTACAATGATATACTGTCAGAACAAGAAACAAACCTTATCTAACTAACATACCTTAGAACTGACAGGCACAAGCATATTCATTCAGAGTAAGACTTCGTATCTCTCTGAAGGTTCTAAGTTTTTAGCTGGATGATTTCATTCATTTTTATGCTAGTATACATAAGTTGGCAAGAGAGTACAAACTGGTCATGAATTAATGTAAATGTCACAGATAAGAACAGAATAATGTTTATTGAAAAAATGTGGTCATTTCACAGTACTTACCTTTTAAAGTAAAACCCTAAATACTCAGAAATCATTTTGATCTCAATAACTGTTTTGCTAAACACAACCTTCTTGTCTTTTACTTAACTTCAAGAAGGAAAAGAATCACTATGACTAAGCCCTAAATGTCTTTCTTTTTCACTCAGCAACTGACAACACAAACAAACTGAATAACTTATGGCATGCTAGCTTTCACTAGGCTTTATCCATAGAGCTCTTCAGTAAAATTTTCTTAATACAATTTTCCTTTCTAGAACTATTTACTACTTAAATATTTATCCATATCCAAATCTCCTCTATTTCAGATTTTTGCTTTTCAAAATTTGTAATATCTTTTGGAAATACACAATTGGAATATTCATTTTGAGTCACTATTTGCTATGCACTGTTGGGTACCTTTCTCCAACCAACCCCAGTATTTACACAGAAAGAGAAAAATGTTTGTTACGGTGTTCTCTTACAGGGCAGTAGCACTTTTGCTATTTGAAGAATACATGGCCAATGCTCTTAAAGATGCTCTGGGAAACTTTTACATCTTCTTTATACATGAATAGTGTTAGCAGCTCTAGTTGTCAGATAGAATCTGTAGGAAGCAGATACTCATTTGCTGCAATATTTCAGTATATCTCCTTTTTGGTCTATTTTCTCCTATTTTATCTCCTTACCTGCCTTCTGTAACAGACCTTGTATCTTCAGATGAACCATAAGCAGAGAAGCAAAGGGTAAAAGGGTTGTAATTTTAAGAGGAAATCAAACCTGCACATGGTGCACTTCCACAGGAGCCTAAGCTTGGTTAACGATGGATGCAAATAACTGACAGAAGACCCTTCCGTTTTCAGGAACCTTTTTCCTCAGATTTTTAACAAGATTCTGCCACAGAGTACAAAGATCCAAAGATCCACAGCTGAGAAAAAGTTCTCTTTCCATTTTAAAAAATTAATTTATTTCCATTATTTTGAACTAACCTGACATTTTGAATACCAAGTTTCCTTTGCCACTTTTCATCATCAGAAACAATGAAGTCAAAATGTGACAGGTACTGCAGATAAGCAAATCACTTCCTTTAAATTCGATGTCAAGACTTAACAAATCCGCAGCATTTTTCCCACACTTACACACAGTTCACATTTACCAAACAAGGAGCTGGGTTAAAGTTGGAAAAGTAGGAATTAATTTCTGACATCAAACTGGAGTGCAATGTAAAATCAGGAATTGAAATAATGTCTATCATACATTCATGCAATTTGCCACCATAATGGCTTTTATTCTCTTTTCATGATCCTGGGTGATTTCTTACATAATCCCATGACTATTCAATTATTAAGACTTTAGTTGCACTACAATTTCCATTTCATCTGCTAACATTGTTTCATTAGGCTTAGGAATTACAGGAAAACAAAAGACCATCTAGTAGAGAAATTCCCCATTTTTACAAGGTAGGAATGGGAAACTTTAGCTCTTCAGGGGCGTTCATGGAATTCTGCCAGGATCCAAGCAACGTCCTGGAAAACATCCCTGTTAACTGCAGTAAGAATTGTGATCATATTGGCAGACCTGGCACTCTCCAGTTTGGATCCTGTGGCCAGGTTCCACAGCGATCCAAGGTCTGACTGAGCCCTCCCTTTGCCATCATGCTTGAATCATCTCCCTTCAAAAGAGACTCAGGTACCTAATTATAAAAGCAGTCTGATTATTATTTTTTCCTTTAGAGAAGGAACACTAATTCTCCCTCTTCTAACTGGCTTCTTTTCATCAAGTTTACTAATTACTTGCATGAATACATGTGAGACATCGATTTAAGCTAACTAGTCAATGGTTTCAAAAGCTACTAGAAGAATTTATATTCCAGTGACAAACACTCACCCATGTACTGAGGGACAAGAAATGAGTCTCATTAGCATCAACACTAGTTAACACTGCTTGTCTCAGAACAGGAAACTGCCAAATTTAATTGTTTAAGTTTCAAGAGCCTGATTCAGATAAGCTATTTTCTGCAGCTACTAAATGACTGCAAAAGTATTTTTGCTGGTTTGCCAGCGAGACATTTCAATTTCCTGGAATAAGAGTGAACTGTAAAAAAAACAATAGACTTGCATCAAGTAACAGAGATCATGAAGCAGTTTATTTCTAATGATTAAGTCATAAAAAGTTCATGGGAGCATATTAAGCTTTCAAGCCAGTCAAAATGCTTTCTTTGCCAATAGAAAGTACATGCTTAGAAATACTATGAGCAAAGTAGATCTGTGAATACTGGTAAATAATGGGACTTCATTCTTCTTTCCATTCTGAAAACTACTAAATTTTAATGGCATGTCTGGCTGATGTACATCTTGATAATAAAACAAGACTGAATAAATTAAGTTTGCTATATTAAACAAAAGTAAAAGAACATATATATGGTATAATTTCCCATATGTTTTTTTGACACGTTCCCTGGAATGATCAATTGCTTTTATTTCTGTCTCTGTAATGCACATGACATGCATATACATACAACATATTCTGGCTAGTTTTCCACCTAATTGCAGATACTTCATTCTTACCCTATACATAGAGAGAGTAAAGAGACATTTACCCTGCAACACTGGCAATTTGAGTTTTAATATTACAAAGAAAAAGGCAGCTGTGAAATTTTGTGTACTGAAGACTATAGATCTGCAGCTCTGTTACATGATTGTTAATATTAGTGCTCGTAAGATAGAATAAAAAGAGTTATTATCAAAACGAAATGTTTGTATTGGTATATTTTCAGCTCCTGAACAGATGAATACACCAGCTGAGATTACTGCCATAGGTCATTCTAACGATATCAATCAGTTCTTGTCAGGCAGCAAAATACTGAGAGAAAATAATGAACATAAACAATGGGAGGTGTTTTCATGAGTACATGGATATTTAATAAGAAAGACTCAATGCTTCAAGTGTAAATGTAGCATAGACAAAAAAAAAAGACTTAAATTCTTTTTCTTGCATTGCAGACAAAAGTATTCTGAACACTCTGGTTTCTAAATCTTACATTAAACATTTAACTGAATCTAATTTTTTCTAAATGAGTACTTTCAATTTAAAGAGGATAGCTGCATTTCTCCTTTAGGTGGTATGACTTGCCTTCAAGAGCTTTTTGCCTTTTTTATTTTATCTTCTAAAATTATGCTGATTTAAATGCTTCCATGCTGAGTTTGAAACATTGTCTTGGAACCGAACTTAACCACCTGAACAAACTGTGAATGGTACTTAACAATTGCCTAGTTCCCTCTGCTTCAATAGTGCTGTTCACTTGGGCATACACACAAAAAAAGCTAGAACATTCTTAATTAGCTCATCTGAAAGAACTGCCTCCTAAGCATATCTTCCAGTGCTCTGTTTATAATTGAGAAGTTGTCATCCTAAGGGAAAAAACCTAACTGTTTTCATGCTTCTGCTATGTCGTCTTAAGGTAATGAGTTTGCATTTGGATTTATTCATTAACATGTTTTACATTCTTTGTATAAGAAGCTTGTCCAAGACTCTGTTAGTGAGAATTTAATACAATATGTTGAAATTTAATTTTAACTGCCTAAAAAGACTATGGTGATTACTTGGCTGAGTAACGTATGCCCACACTATTGATGAATTTTGAATGCTACTCCCATTGGAAAATGGAAAATGGGTTATTTTAAGCAATCACACTGATTGCTTCTACTTACATCCTGAACACGATAGTGAAGCTTATAATTCTAAATTCTTTTCAGTATTCAGATTAATCACAATCCAAGGTTTAACTGCACTACTATTGAGAACATCCATTCTTGCATTAAGAGAGACACTTCTTACTTTTCAAAAAAAATAAGTCACAAAACAGGGGAGTCATAATTTTTCAGAAAGTAAAATAACCTTTTAACACATGTTTGGTTGTAGCAATGCTTTGAAAATTAGTCTGGTCAATGACCCCCTACATTCCTACATTTTCTGAATGCAGATATACCTTAAATCAATCTTACTCTCACAGGAGAAGTAGAAACATTAAATATGAAAGTGTATATCTCAGCTGTAGACAGTATATAGGGTTGGAAAGCTACAGGTAAAACATACTGCTGCACTGGAAATAGATGGGGCACAATAACATGGGGTGTTAGGAGAAGCCAGATAATTGTCTCTCATTTAGGAATATGAATTTTGGCAAGGTCCAAACTTGATTACCATTAAAGAGAGAGCAGTTTCCATCAGGTTTAGAGAACTTGCTGAACTTGATTTGGGTTGGAGTAAATTACTGAATTCAAAGAAACTTCTTTTTATTTTGGAAAGTCTGTTTTGAGTTGCTTGTTTTACATTACTAGTGTATTTAAGAGGACTGAAAGATAAAAAGCAATCTTTACAGAACATCCAAACCACATATATCTCAGCTACTTTCAGATGTCACAAAGAAAACTCAGTGCAAACGCATCAGAAGTGAGAAAAAGAAACCAACCACAATATTTATGTTTTTGTCAGTTCACTTTCTCTGGAATGCAATGATTTCACAGAATCACTGAATTGTAGCAGTTGAAAGGGACCTCTGGAGAGTCAAATCTGCAGTATGGGTGGACCACAGTACTGTGATCAAGGTAAAAATGCAATTTTCAAGTACAAATATATTGTCTTTTTCATTTGTTACCTTACCACTGAAGTTTAACTTGATTCTGGGACCCGACCATAAATTCTGCTCTGCTATTCTGGAAAAAGGAAGTAGAAATTACCAACCATCTGTACCATACATGAAGATGAAATCATATGTAGCATGGACATCACAATTCTAATGGGGTATTCTTTCAATAAATATTATTGGATCCTTATCCAAGCCATTTATACAATAATTTATGATCGAGTCACATTCAGGCACTGAGGACAGCTGGATCTTATTGTATGCCATGTAGTAATAGCATAGTAGTACAGCTGAGAGTAAATGCAAGCACATTACTGAGTTTTTCCACTGCTAATTCAGCTGCTTGAGCCTCTGAGTGTTTCACATTGGAACATCAAACAAAAGTAACATCATCCCACTTTTATTTTCCCATGAAGTTCCTAACGCTGAGGCCAGGTGGAGTTCCTCCAGCTTGTTAGCGTGTGGCTTCTCTAGAAGGACTGAGGTTAAGGGTTATGTATCCCTAGGATATGTTCAGCAATAAACACGGTTCTAAAAGTCTTTTCAAATTAATCTTAAGGTAAAACTTCTATTCTTGGTTTTTATTGTATCACTGTGTTATTGTAAACACATTTCTGGCATTAGTAGTTGACGTACAATCTATATTTGGCAAATCTCGGTTCAAATAGTGCCTACACCAAGATTTCAATCAATGCTGCTAAGTGGCTGGATAAACTGGCTTTCCTTCTTGACTGTACACTGTTTGAAGTTCCATTCAAATGGATCCAAACCTTCAGGACACTGAATAAGGACTTTCCACACCACTGCACGCATACCCTTGGATGTGAGTTTGGGCAGTCACTGCTGTCAGCCCCCACACGGATGATGCTTACAAATATTCAAGATCTAAATCCAGTCTTAAAATAACCTGTTTGCTGCTTACTCAGAACAGAGCTTGGGTGCTCATAGGATTATGCCTATAATACAAGAGCTGCTCTGAAAGTAATGCCTCCAATTTTATTATGCTGGCCCATGACATTAGCGGCAGATGCTGGTGGGATGGCAGTAGAAATTGATCTTTTCCCCCAGTATTCCAACACATTATTTCTGTGTGACAGATGGCAGCAGAGTGGTAGTCTGACAAAATGGCATCTGACATTAAAGTGTGTATGAAACAAAGGTGTCTCTCTGAATCCCTCTGTGTGGAAAAAATTGACATTCATCAATGCCTGGTGAACATTTATGGAGACCAAACGGTTGATATCAGCACAGTAAGGGGGTGGTTGGTGCATTTCAGTAGTGGTGACAGTGGCATGAAATACAAGCCATGATCAAGACAGCCATGCACAGCTGTCACATCACAAAATGAAGAGGGTCTCAATCAGTTCCTCCACATGAATTGGCTAATGATGGTGAAGGCACTGAAAAATTTTGATCTGTAGCTGAGAATTTCCTCCATCAAATAGTGTTATAGTGCTCTTCGCATCTACTGTAGTTTCAATGGAAATAAATAAGTGCAGTAGTTTTGGACAGACCTACCTAGATACATTTTATTATTTCAATCCAGGTTCAACTGGATTACTAAATAAGATCTGGCAAACTTTTAAAGATAGATTAAATCAAACTGTATCATATGTCCAGTCATTTACCTTTTGCATATTTACTTCATGAAGAATCAACACTACTATGCCTGGATTTAGACATTCAGAGTGAAACTCACTTACTGGTACATCCACAATTGATAAAATCATTCTCACAAAGAACTTCTCAGATATCCAAGAAAGTTTTGCCAAAACCTGGTATTGCATCTGGAATGAAAATTGATTTATATTCAATTATGCATTATCAGTCCCTACACTGAAACTCCGCTAAAAATAGAAAATTTCATAATTTTCAGAATGAAAGCCAACCTATTCTTTGCTTTCTTTTTCTTCCTCCTTCCCTCCCCTTCCCCCTTATATCCTTCTGAAAATTCTGAGTATTCATTTTTAAATAGACACTATTCAAGTATTTCTTTGCTTACTAACACTATCATTTGGAAAGTACAGCTTTCAGCGTGCCACTGAACACAAGTATTTTTCTTGACTGGGGGGAAGGGACCTTTTTTTTTCCTGTTTTGGATTTGACATAGTTATAATTACAGCTCATTCCATTTCATCTCAAATTAGTTACCCTATTAATATTTCACATGAATTGCTTTTTCTGTGCTACTCTTTAACAGTCAATAGTCTTGTTGAAAGGTACCTTCCCCAAACAGTACTCCTGTATGTATGAGAGTATTTTTGAAAGATTTTTATAAATATTTCTTGTAGCTTTATATTTTTCCTCATATTTGGACTGGCAAGAATGCTAGCTATTGAAGCCTTGGAGCCTAACATGATTTTATCACGGATTTCAGCCTTCCTAGCCATTTCTTAAATTATTTTGTTCTTTTTTTCAGGAAAAATTTGGAAGTATTTCAATTGTGGGTTGAAATTCATCCCATCAGACTTCACCTATTTAAATGTGAAGGATAAGATTTACTCTTGATCATCTGAAGACATTCCTCTTGTGAGAGACAATGGTATAAAATAGCCCATGGAAATACCGAAGTGCCCATGTATCTCCATTTTGAAAGACTAGAATAGTTAACAGAGCAATAGTTTCTGAAAGTGATTCTTCTTGTTTAATATTTAGATGTCTATTGGACATTAGATATGGGATGAGACCAAACACTTACCTCTTTTCCAGCTAGTGCCAGGCTGGGGCTTCAGGTATCAGGGATTTAGCTTGCCAATGATTCCCAATGCAGATGAGAAATTCAGAGGTGCTCCAAAGAAATGGATTGTTTTATCTGGATCCACATCATGTGAAATATTGTAATCCTACAAAAGTTACATATTGTCCATCAAAGGCTCTCAAGCATCTGCAATCTTTAGTAGCTACCCAAAATGTACAGCTCATTTGATGCTATGATACCACCCCGTAATAACACAGTTAAAAAATGAGAATGGTTTCACCCAAACATTTTTTGTTCAATTTGTGTGTACCTTGCCTTATATTTCCCATCTTTTTACATCATTTTTACTACTCTTCACCTTCTCAATATGAGGACTTAATAAGGTTCTAAGAGAGGCTGGCCACTACAGTATTTCCAAGCAGTATATTTCATTCCACACACAGTACAGATATAGAAAACAAACAAATAAATAAATACAAATGAAGGTCTGGAGTTGATTGCATTTGAAATATGCTGTTATGATGTGGGTGTCTTTCTTTCCCAAGCAACCTGGACTTCGTTATACACAGGTCAAGCTGTAAATCAGGAGGTATTGGATATTTCCAAAGCTATAGAAGACATAAAATTACATGGCTTCATCTGAAAGAATCATAGGCAGAGAGAAATTAAGGATGGAAGGCTTATTAAACTGTCTAGTTCAATCTCTGCCAGCATGGGATTATTCCATGGAATGTATTTTACTGCATGTTACCCGCAATTGTTTCCATATGTGATTCTGCTCTGGAAAGAGCTTATAAAAGCGATCTGCTACAGTGCTACTCTGATTGAATCACTGATTTCTTCTCTAGTTTCATAAAGCTTAAAGAAATATTTTTTCCCTTCGGTTGGAGACATCCACTCTATCAATCACACACACTATCACTTATAATATATATTCTGTTTGACATCCTTGCCTTTATTTGCATTGTGTAACTCCACATTATGCCTCAGTGCACTCCTATTGCCTTAGGCATACTGGGATGCAGGAAAGAGGATTGAGGTAACAGCAGACGTAAATGCTTTATCAGAGATAAAGCCATACAGGCCATACAGATTTCTTTGTACTGTACATGTCTGCACTGAGACTTACAATGTTAATACTGTATCTTCTTTCCACAGCTGCTCCTCTCCTATTTTTGAGATGAATTTCTGAATCCTGACGTAATGAATCCTTCATTAATCTCAATTTCCTTCTGATATCAGTACTGAACTTATTCAAGTATTACAACCACTCTCTCCAAGAGGCTCATGTTTTAGCTTCAGGTGAAGGAATAGGTCAGTTACCTGTACCATAAAGTTGCTGAGAATATTATTCTGCCTCTTTTTTTTTTTTTTAATAAATTATTCACTGTATTCTTGCTCTTTAAAAGCTTTACAGCTATTAGTATTTCTTTGTGTGTGCTGAATCCCCAAAAAACTCAATGGCATCAAGCTACTTTTTAATTGCTCATAACCACAGGATAGTGTTATATTCTCACCACTGCCAGAACATGTCATCAGTTCTGTCTCTACAACTCTAACACAAATCAACTCTTTTTTTTTTTCCCCCTCAGTCACTGCCACTACCAGTGCTCTCTGCACGTCCCCATGCTATTTCAACACTGCAGCACGCAGGCGTGCACAAGGCATACCACAGACATCTTTGGGAAACCTGCCTTGCCCTCAGCTTGAAGCCTCACAGACAGCCTGTCAGGCACTTTTGTGCTGTCATATACTTCCAAATGTACAGATACAGAAATCTGCCTGTCCTGAGACTGCACTGAGCTGTGCCTACAGCTGTACTTGCTGGCTCTCTACTGTATGATCAGTCAGGCTTAAAAACACAGCATAGATTTAACATTCATTACCTATAGATTCTGTCACCGAAGAGTCATGCCTCTTCAGTTCACTGAAGTCTTCTTTCAATCATAGAGGCATCCATGGGGACGGAGTACTTAGAGAAATCTTGCTTCTCACTTTCCCACCGCGTGTTCTAGGCTGAATCTTGTCTTGCCTGCTGTAGGTTCCTCTGCCTCTTCTTTCATGTCTTACAAGAGTAAAAACATACTTTGTCAGTCCTTATTCATGTTGCAGGCTGTAGTGCAGCTGGAGGCTTCCAGGTGTGTTACAGAGAGAGAGGGCAGTGCTGACTGCAGTGGTTAAAGCATTAAGCAGACACCCTGGGAAGCTCTGCTGTATTTTTACTGTCACAGTCTTGACTGTGGCCAACTCCTGGAGTCTCCTTCTGCTTTGAGGTTCCCAAATTTTTATATGTAAATGGTACTGTATTCATTTATAAAATGCTTTCATGTCTACTGAAGAAAAATAACCTGCAAGAGAAGAGCTATTATTGTTTGACTCACGCAGCTCTTGCTATTTTCTAATCACAGCAAACAGTAGTGTTATATAGCTACAGCATCTGTAAGCTCACCTATACACAGAAAATACACAGGTACCTAAGAGAGGAAGTTCCTTGTAATAATGGGATTGAA
Source organism: Phasianus colchicus (assembly GCF_987193195.1). Lineage (NCBI taxonomy): Eukaryota > Metazoa > Chordata > Aves > Galliformes > Phasianidae > Phasianus > Phasianus colchicus. Next base: position 12,188,288 of record NC_143445.1, on the reverse strand, counting down.
GGGCACAGAGCCTTTGGCAGCTGCATCAGAACTGTAGTGGGTTTGCCACTACTGCATCTTTGCAACTTTCAGCTTTCCAATCTCTTTCCAGTTCAAATTTTTAATTTCGTACTGTTGGAGAAAAAAAAAAAAAGGGGAGTGGGGGGGGAAAGGAGAGAAAATAAAAGTTAGACAATTTTCATGTCATACCATCTGTGATTTCTGTTTCTGATTCAGCTACACTAATAAACTTTTCCTGCTGTGTGACCCAAAAGAACTGGAAAAGGTCCATTCTAGTTGTTTTCCCTAAGCTATGCTGAGTGAATGCTCAATTCCCAAAGGATGAAGTGTATCGATGTAAATTTACTGTGATAGAGTCACACTGCTGCTGATTGTTGCAGAACTACCACTGAGTAGTAAATGCTTCACTGCTCTGTTACCCGAGGGGCTGAGCATTAACTACACTATTGAACAGCAAATGCTTATCATCCCCTATAATTCTAACTATATAAATCACTGCAGAGACAGTGTGCCTGCAGGGAACTCACACGGTCTATAAAAATGTAAAAATCTGAACTATATTTAGCTGACAGAGTAATACTTAAAAAAAAAAAAAAAAAGTATTCAAAAATAATCTTAGATATTAGCACATCTTCATTTCAATCTACTGAGGCTTTGGTGGAGTATAATCTTGTCTGTAAACATTTTCATCTTTAACTACACGTTTAAAAAAAGTAGGGATAAGAAATAAAAACTGTTACTCCCATCTTTGCCTACTCTCTCTTCTCCAAGATTTCACACATCACAGACAGTGATATCCTTTAAACTCATTCTTAGAGCCCCGTATTTTTTCTTCATTGAGGAAAACTGTGTCTATTTGCTTAAAAAACACTAACAGAGGGTTTAATCATGGTTGTAAAACATGCATCCATGAAAAGGAGGAGATGCAATTCCCTTCTGTTCAAAGACACAGCTCTTCTAATAAAGGGCTTATGCAAGGATTGCTGTTCTGACAGATGAAAAGCGTGTTACGATGTTCTTCCAAGGAACCAAACTGTGACTGAGCACATAGACATAAACTTTCGTTCCAGAAAAAGCAAACATTTAGTCTGGAGTAGACATAAGTAGGTCTATTATCGTCAATGAATTACTTGTACTTGTAAAGTATCAGAGGAGAGAGCATCAGAGGACTTTATACTAGAGCTGGTGGTGCATATTCCTTAATGTATACATCAGATAACTTCTGTTCCTCCTTTTGGCCTCAGTCATGCAATAACCTCTGGAGAGGCCTCACTAGCCATGCTGTAATTATCACAAACTGCCTATGCTATTACTGCAGAGCTACGGCTTTCAATACTATTCACCACTAGAAAACCAAAACATCCCCAACTGCCCATCTGCATAGAAATAAAACACACATTTAATACTTAAATGAAATTACACAAAAACAGAACAAAACCAGATGAGAAAACCTTCAGGGGAGAACTTGGACTTGCTGAGTGTTCCATCCAGCATCCAGAGCTCTGATGAAAGAGATGGCTCAGAGCAGAGCTGGAAAATGATCAGAAGCAATCAATGTTTCAAAGGGGTCACAGTAAAAATCAAGTAAGAATACTAAAGCCTTCATGTTATTAATCCATGGATAGCTTAGTTTTCCTGACCTTTTCCTGTTCTAATGCAACAAAGATTTTGATTTTTAAAGATTATGTCATAATTTATTAATGTTTAGTATACACTTTTTTGCCTGCACATAGAAAATATTTGTAAATAACTAGCATGAATATACCATAATCCATAAGCCTGAACTCATCAAAAGCAATGGGAGATTTTAAACAGAAACACAATTAAGCAACGTAAATATGTTTGAAGCATTAAAGGAATGAGGTATGAGTTAAAAATTGATTCAGATGAAGCTAGTTTTCCCAGGACAGAAAGAAAGAGAAAGATGGAAAGGAAGGGAGAAAGGGAGGAAGGAAGGCATATATAAAGATTACTTCTTAAAAAAAAGAAGCAAATAGTGCCAACTATTTGCATGATCAGGGTACCTCATTATCAAAATGGAGATAAAAGTCTTTCTGTACATATCCTTAATGTGGCTTGAAGGTATTTCTTTGACTTGCCTTCAGATGAAGAGTAGTTTATAGTAGTTAACTACAAACAAAATGCAGGAAGCTCAGCGAAAACAAACAGAATGGTAGTATTATAAAAGCAACTCTTTGCTTTGTTGCTTTGTCATTTACAGTGTATTATATGCTCATCAAAATGTCAATTCAAGCAAAAAAGCAGAATATAATATAACAGTGAAAAATCTATAATTTGGGATTCATTTCAGAACATTAATGCAATACAGCAATGGTTTAATACACTGGCAAAACCAACACTTACAGGTAATCCTCCAAAACATATACCAGCTGCAGGATTCCAGATGAATTTGAGATGGTAGTCCCATAGGACTACTCAAGTGAAAATGAGCTCATGCTTCAGTATTTTCAGATTAGCTCCATATGCTGTACTAGCACATTTGCAGTATTAGTAACTCGCAGTAAATTTCTTAGAGAATCACTGAATTTAGTTTCCAATGCCCATAGCCAGCAAAACTCTGTCATGTTACTTTGGAGACCACTCTGCAACCAGCATCATCCCTATATAATATTATTCTGATTCTAAATGAAAGCATCATCCTCATCAGAATAAACACTGGACACCCGCAAATTCAGGTGGCTGGGAAAAATCTGAGATGATTGAATTTATTGATTACAAAAATGTTTTTTTGTTGCTATCAGTTATTCGGTGCAAATTGCTGCAGTGCCACGAAGTGAATAAGAGGGGTGACATTTCACACCAAGGAGGACCTACTGGACCTACCAGGTAGCCTATGGCATTAAGCATGCTTGTGAATACTGGCATGAGCACAGCTCAAGTGCTGGTAATCTTCATATGCTCTGGCATGCCACGAAGTGAAGCATACAAGTCCTACAGATTATAATGAGACCTTTTAGTTTACTTTGCTCCTAAAAATTTTTAGTTTCCCCTTGACAAAAAAAAAAAAAAAAAAAACGAAGTGAAGAAAATCAGACATTTTAAAAATCAATCTCAATTGCATTATATTCAAGACCCACTATTACACTCCATGCTTGTTACATTTGAGCTAAAAGAATATTAAAAATCTCAATATTTTGTTGCTGGCTTTTCTACTTAATTATTACCACACCGGGCAGGTAATCATTATGCTGATTACTTGAGACTGAGATTTAAATAGCTCATGTGGAGGTTAATAATCAGATAATAACAGTAAGCACTGGTTCTGTATAATTACATCAAATGACATGATTTACTCTAGGGCAAATTTTCCTTCAAAGTGAAACACTTCAACGTATTACAATCTTTTCAAGGAACTCTACACAGATCAGCATATATGGAGGTTCCTTAAACTACAAAATTTTTGGCATTTGTGAAATTTAAATGGAAAGGGAACATTTTATTCTAAAATGATAATTATCTATTTGTCATTAATGTTGGATATGTTTAATTAAATTCTCTTTTTCAACAGTCCACATTATCACAGAAACACAGAATGGTTGAGATTGGAAGGGGCCTCTGAAAGTCATCCTGTTCAACAAGACACATTTACTTGTTGCCTCCAGAACCCTATTGATCATAATATCCCTATGGGAGAACACTGAACTGCTAATGTGGCCAACGAGAAATCCAGGAATTTTAAAAAATAATATAGAATTTATAATGTGGAGACTTTCTTGTATTGAGAAATCATTAGAAACTGGGCTTACAAACTTTCTTCCTTCTTCTGTTGTACATTTTTCACTGTTATCCCTATTTTATTAGTGCCAGTCTGATTGAAAAGGGCAAAGGGAAAAGCAAGCATTCTGCAGAGTAATTAGAAATAGGGTTGGACAGGGCTTTTCTTAAAATGTCACTGCTTGTAAGAAGCTTGTGACAGCTCAGCATTATGTGAGGCTGGCTTTTACAAGATACTGTTAAATATACACTGATTTCTCTCATATTTTTAGCTTGCTATTTGAATCATCTCTACATCCAGTTATTTTCAATTGCTGTTACAATTCATTGTCATGTTTACTAGCCACTGGAGCAATGCTGTCCCAAATCACGACAAAATAGGAACATTATGGCTGTCAAATGAAGCTACTGATGTCTGACAGGACAGGTTATGGTTTTACCAAAAAAAACCTCCAAAGCCTTCTGTGTGGGATCTGACTCACCGCAAGAACTCAGCGCGATGGGTCTGCAGTGTGAGTGTGCATGTGTTGCTAGAGTACTTTTCAGTTTATCTGCACATGTACACTGACTGCATTATCCCTTTGGGTCAAGACTCAGTTTCCCCACTTCCAGCTGCCATCAGAGACATTACATTTAATGTGAACCTGTCCATAGCATTAAACCAACCGGTAGGATTATTCTAGTTTTCATGTCAGAAATGAATACTGAAGAAATTCAGAGAGACATAAAATGTAATAAAAATTATATTGATTTTGATATATTTACTTTAAAAACTTCAGGAAGGATCTAGATCACAGCTTTTTTTTAGGCTGTTTCCTCTATACACATTTTAAAGTAGTTAAGATTATTTATAAATGTTATTACAATTAAGAATTAATACAAACAACTACATAAAGTTTCATTCCTCACTGTGAAGATTCAAAAGAAAATACTTTTCATATTATTGTTATTTTTTTAAACTAAAATCTAAGTGTTCTGCAGAGAAAACAGCAGATAAACCATCTTCTGTTGGCCAAGGTGACCATTTCTCCAGAGTGGAGTAAGAAGCAACCATAAAGGAAAGCTTTCAGCCTGACTGCCTTCACAGCAGTTCCTCATGTATTTTGTGTTTGGCAAAGTGCTCGTTTTGTTGTTGTTGTTTTAATCTGAAATATTTACTAAAGTTTTTGAAAAGGAAGCTTACAGCCAGGAAAATCTGGCAATGTGACTTCAGCAGCTTTATCTCAGTGGCTGGGAAATTCAGAAAATGAGATGGCTCTGAAAATGCTCTCGAGCTTTCAATTCCTATGCTCTCTTAACATTCACCATCTCCACTACTGATAGAAGCAATGATCTAATTGCAAATCTGTATCAGTTGCATATTGATCCTTGGGAGCTCTGATTGTATTTGTCCAAAATAATGGAGATGAGTAGCTGATTCTAAAGACAACTCTAAACTTCCCCATCTAACAATATAGATCTCAGATTAATGAGCTCTTAAAGTAATTGGGTCAGCCATAAATAGGGTTGTTTGCAAAGACATGAATACATTAATCTGTAAAGGCTATATTGTTAGTATCACAGAAAAGCGTTGTGTTACGTATGTGCAGTTTTGAGGATTGATTGGTTGCAGCCAGATTGCATCTATTTCTTTCAAATATATTCAAAATACAGAGTGCTCAGGAGGTTTTTTTCCATGTAGTCCACAACACAGATGTAATACTTATGTTCAAAGCAGAAAAGTAGTCACACTATTGGCATTAGTATCTTTAAAGGGACTTGGGATAGAATATAGCTCCTATGAAGAGCTGAAAGAAACAGTATTGATTTCGGATGTTTAATTCAGGAAAGAAGAAATAAATGACTTTCCTGGTGTTGGAGTCCAAGGGATTGTAACAGAGAAGAAAAAAATACAGGATCTGTTGTTTGGTATCTCTCTGATAAAGGGTAAAATGTTTTCTACATACTGGGTTACAACTTACAGATAAGCAGAGACCTCTGCATTGTATCCCCATTACATTATAGAGGCCTTTTTTCCTCAGCCTCTAGAGAAACTCTTTTTATATCACATAGAGAAATGAATGATTTATTTCAGGACTTCTCTTCTGCCATGTCTGACTGAATCTAATATCCCAACGGTCTTTGGGAAGTATGAACCATAATAAACCTGAAAGGAATGTGATTTTACAACCTTCTTTGCCTGAACTTGTCATGGGAACATAAGTAGCAGCAGCTTTGTAACACTGTGAATTGAAAATGCTCAGTCTCTGTTGGCTTAGCTCTGTACATGTCCTCCAGTCTGACTGTCTTGTCTCTTTCTGAGCTCCTCCATCAAGCCATTACAGAATGAGAATTGAAAGTGGTTTTCTAAGTCATTAAATCAGAAGTGAACTGCACTCTATACTGCTGTCTTCAGCAGATTTCTGAAAGATTTAAATTCCATTGTTGCAGTCCTTATTTACTCTATGAAAACAAAAACCCCTCAGCATAAGATGCAATAAAACAGGAGAACCAATTCCACAAACCTTAATTTAAATCAAGCCCCGTTCTCTCCTAACAAAAAAGAATAATTTACATTAAAGTTTCACATTGATAGTTTCAAGTTTTGAGTTGGGATGGTCACAGGGGAAACAGTACTGCACAAAAAGAGCATCCAATGAAAAAGAAATGAGGTACAAAAAAGACCAGACGTAGAAAATGCCAGAGGAAAGAACTGATAGCTAAATCTGAGAAAACACCCCATTAAGAATAATTATTTTCACTATTTATAAGCTATACATGAATGACCGGGAAAGTCTCAGATGTAATTCTTATTTAAAATGCATATGAGCAAACTTCTACAAAGCCCCTATACATTATGGATTGCAAGGGAATTTTCAGCACAAACCTTTAAGTGAGGCAGCTGAATCAATGAACTGCTTCAGTAAGACTACAGAGTATATAAAAATAAAAAAAAATCAAACAATAAATTTTAAAATTCCATTTAAGAATACCTGCATATTCAGTATTGTTTGGAGTGTTTTAAATGGATTTCATAAAAGAAAGTATTAAACTTATATTCAAACCCACAAAATTCAGCCAAAAGTATAATGAAACTAAAATGAAGTAAATGCCTTTAGTCAAATAGTCTAACTTCTGGAGAATGAAATTCTGAGTTCTTCAAACATTACGAGTTATTTAATGACAACAGAGTAAATAAAATAAATAAATAATAAATAAATCCAAAGCAATACAGAAATTCATTTCAGCCAAGTCAATTCTGTTCTGCTACACTTTGCAGACAGCACTTACTCATGCTCAGTTTAGGCAATAAAACTTTCATTTTGTGATTAGCAGATTTCAATTATATCAATTAGAGGGAATGTTACAATTCTGCTACATATACAGTCACAAAATATATCTTCGTGAGCAACGCACACCACTACAGCAAACTCGGGAAGGGTCAATAAACTGTGAGTTAATAACAAGATTAACCAACGGAGTCCTGAGAAAGGACTGAGCCAAGATGGAATTCACCAATTACATTTTTTCTGCTGCATCTCAAATCTTCTCACCAGTTATAAACTCTTCCCCACCCTCTCCCCCCCCAAAAAAAAGCAAACAAAAAAAGCAAACAAAGAAAACAGAAAAAATAAACCGCTCACATTGAGATCTCATCATTTGTGAAATGAAATTTGAAACAGCAGTATTACAAGGGCAAAATTTCAGTTTTAAGATTTTGCAGTTACATTTGACTGCTAGACTTGCGCACATTCTTAAGCAGATACCCAAACACCATCAGTTATTTTTGTTCTCTCTTGATCTTGTTATTTGCTTAATAGAATTGTACTAGAAAAGTAAGTACTGTAGGACACAACCATAAGCTGAAGCATCAATATCAATATTCATAAATTGATGACTATAAAAGAGTTCTGGAAAAGAATGATCCTGAAATAATTTCATTAACAGAAATTATCCGCTGGCTTTCCTTGGGGTAATAGCGCTGTCAGCATTCCTGCATCTCAGAGACTGAAGTGATCCACCCTATTTCCATTAAGAAACAATCATACCAAACATCTTTAAACACTTTCTCCAAGTTCACACAGACAGCTGCGTAAGGTCACTGTTCTTTCTTTGTTTTTTCTTCCCTGGAAATTTAAGCACAGAGGTTCCCCTTTCGGAACGCAAGTGATGTGAAAGGAACTGCAGCAGCAGCTGCGAGCTCCGTGGAAAAATGGGCACTGAGACACAATATGATTGCTGTCAGGAAGAGGGGAGGTTCAGGATACCTTCATTTAGTAACAGCAGTAGTGGAGTCCTAATTTCTAAGCTGGTAAGTGCACAAGAAAAATAGTATTTTGTATTCCCAACAGCAAGTGTTTACAATGAAAACTCAAGAGTCATCAGGGCATAGACTGGCCATAAAATTGAAAACACTCAGCAAAAAAGGATAACAGAAGTACATCACGGTGCTTGGCTGGAAGCAGTAACACCATAATGAAACAGGTGGCGCACTGGCCAGGGTGAGTAGCAGGCCAGCAGGAGATCAGCATGCACGGTATATTTATATTAAAAATAAAACATTGTGCATATTGTGATGGTGAATGCTGAAGACTATTTTCCAGTATGCCTTATGACCACACACTCTTTCTTTAAGCAGTATATTTCAGGTTTGTAAATTATGTTGAATCACTTTTAGTAATATTGTTATTTAGTTACCAACTAAGATTCCAGGCTGAACGTATTTAAATGCTCTAAATTACTGGAAAAGTTAATTATTTTCCTGTCAATTCTAAGTCAGAATTACTATTTCTATCTTGTTATAAAGCTTATGTTGTAGTTAGCTCTCAGTACATTCATTCTTTTCAGGTTAGACTTAAGGAAGAACTTTTTCTCTCAGAGAGTGGTCAGGCACTGGAATGGCCTGCCAAGGGAGGTGGAGGAGTCGCCACCCCTGGCAGTGTTCAAGAGGCATCTGGATGAGGAGCTGCGAGATATGGCTTAGTAGCTTGTGATAGCAATGGTAATGGGAGGGCGGTTGGACTGGATGATCTTATAGGTCGTTCCCAACCTTGTGATGCTACAGAATCACAGCATTGCCAGGGTTGGAAGGGACCTCAAGGATCATGAATCTCCAACCCCCCTGCCACATGCAGGGCCACCACCATTCCACCTAATGCTAGACCAGACTGCCCAGGGCCCCATCCAATCTGGCTTTGAACACCTCCAGGGACGGGGCATCCACAACCTCCCTGGGCAGCCTGTTCCAGTACCTCACCACTCTCACCGTAAAGAATTTCCCCCTGACATCCAACCTATATCTCCCTTCCCTCAGCTTAAAACCATTTCCCCTTGTCCTGCTGTCACTCACCCTTTCAAAGAGTTGATTCCCCTCCTCTTTGTAGGCTCCCTTTATGTACTGAAAGGCTGCAATGAGGTCACCCCGCAGCCTTCTTTTCTCCAGGCTGAACAAGCCCAGCTCCCTCAGCCTGTCCTCATAGGGGAGGTGCTCCAGTCCCCTGATCATCTTTGTGGCCCTCCTCTGGACCCTCTCCAACAGCTCCCTGTCTTTCTTGTACTGGGGGCTCCAGACCTGGACGCAGTATTCCAGATGGGGTCTCACAAGAGCAGAGTAGAGGGGAACAATCACCTCTCTGTCCCTGCTGGCCACCCCTCTTCTGATGGAGCCCAGGATCCCATTTGCCTTCCGAGCCGCAAGGGCACACTGCTGGCTCATGTTAAGTTTTTCGTCTACCAAGACCCCCAGGTCCTTCTCCACAGGGCTGCTCTCAAGGACCTCTCCTTCCAGTCTGTAGGGATGCCTGGGATTCCTCCGGCCCAAGTGCAAAACTCTGCACTTTGCAGTGTTGAACCTCATCAGGTTCACCCGGGCCCACCTTTCTAGCCTCTCGAGGTCCCTCTGAATGGCATCCCGTCCTTCAACTGTGTCAACCACACCACTCAGCTTGGTGTCGTCAGCAAACTTGCTGAGGGTGCACTCAATTCCGTCATCAATGTCATTGATAAAGATGTTAAAGAGCACCGGTCCCAAGACAGATCCCTGGGGGACGCCGCTCGTTACCAGCCTCCACCTGGACATAGAGCCATTGATGATCACCCTCTGTCTGCGGCCTTTCAACCAGTTTCTTATCCATCGAGTGGTCCACCCATCAAATCCACATCCCTCCAGTTTGGAGAGAAGGATGTGGTGGGGGACCATGTCAAAGGCCTTGCTCAAGTCCAGGTAAATGACATCGGTCGCCTTTCCCTTGTCCACCGATGCCGTCACTCCATCATAAAAGGCCACCAGATTGGTCAAGCATGACCTTCCTCTGGTGAAGCCGTGCTGGCTGTCACGGATCACACGCCCTTTCCTCATGTGATCAAGCATGTCATCCAGGATGATCTGTTCCATGATCTTCCCAGGCACAGAGGTGAGACTCACCGGCCTGTAGTTCCCAGGGTCCTCCTTGCTCCCTTTCTTGTAAATGGGAGTGACGTGACCCTTCCTCCAGTCATCCGGGACCACACCAGACAGCCACGACTTCTCAAATATGATGGAGAGCGGCTCGGCAACCACCTCAGCCAGCTCCTTCAGAACCCTGGGATGCATGCCATCCGGCCCCATAGACTTGTACACATTCAGTGTCATGAGGCGGTCTCGGACCTGCTCTGTCCTCACAGCAGGGGGGGATTTACCACCCCAGTCCCCACCCAGAGGTGTAGGGATGCAGGGCTCAGGGACGGAAGGAGTACTGGAGTCCTGGCTGCCAGTGAAGACCGAGGCAAAGAACTCATTCAGTACCTCGGCCTTCTCTTCGTCCGTTGAAACCAGTTCTCCTTTTACGTTTACCAAAGGAGGTACACTCGCTTTGGCCTGTCTCTTCTGGCTAATGTACCTATAGAAAGTCTTCCTGTTGTTTTTCACGTCCCTCGCCAAGTTCAGTTCCACCTGCGCCTTGGCTTTCCTGATCCCACATCTGCAAGTCCGGACAACATCCCTGTATTCTTCCCAGGTGGCATGCCCTTGTTTCCAGAGTTTGTACACACCTCTCTTTGCCCTCAGCTCTCTCAGCAGGTCCTTACTGAGCCACGCTGGCATCCTCCCTCCTCTGCCCGCTTTCTTGTTCAGTGGGACAGAGAGTTCTTGCGCTCTTAGGAAGGCATCCTTGAAGAGTAACCAGCTCTCTTCAGCATTTTTGTTTTTAAAGAGAGCATCCCAGGGGATCTCGGCCAACAGTCCATTGAACAGCTTAAAGTTTGCTCTCCCAAAGTTCAGGGTCCTGATGCCACTCTTCACCAGGCCCACAGTTCTCGAGATCACAAACTCGATCAGAGTGTGGTCACTGCAACCCAGGCTGCCTCCGACCTTAACACCATTAATTATTTCCTCCACATTGGTGAGCAGCAGGTCCAGCAGCGCTTCACCTCTGGTCGGTCTGTCCAACACCTGGACCAGAAAGTAATCATCAACACATTCCAAGAGCCTCCTGGACCTCTTGCAACTCGCCGTGTGATCTATCCAGGAGATATCCGGATGGTTGAAGTCCCCCATCAGGACAAGAGCCCGTGAGCACGAAGCCTCCCGCATCTGAAGCAAGAAAGCCTCGTCAACAGTCTCCCCTTGATCAGGTGGCCTATAGTATACTCCTATCACCAGCTGGCCTTTGTTAGACCCATTCCTAATTCTAACCCACAGGCTCTCAACCTGATCATGACTGTTTCTCAGAGGAAGCTCCTCACAGTCTATCCACTCTTTGACATAGAGGGCTACTCCCCCACCCTTCCTACCTAGCCTATCTCTTCTAAAGAGCCGATAGCCCTCAATGGTGGTATTCCAGTTATGGGAATCATCCCACCACGTTTCCGTGATAGCAACAAGGTCGTAATTTTCTAAGCACATCACGGTTTCCAACTCATCCTGCTTGTTTCCCAGGCTGCGTGCATTAGTATAAAGGCACTTCAGCTCGGCTTTCCGTCGCACCGCCTTTATAGATGGTCTAGGTTCCCCTAGAACAGCAGCATCCCCAACACCCCCCTGCCCCAGTCCATCCCTTCGTACTTGACCGTCGTCGCCCAGCAGGTTCGGTACGAGCCCTGGAATGACTCGCTCAAGCTCAACATCCCTGATTTTGCTCCCTTCCCCCTTCATACCTAGTTTAAAGACCTGTCAATGAGTCCTGCTAGTTCCTCAGCTAAGATCCTCCTCCCCCTCAGAGACAGACTACTTTCATTTGCTGCCATCATGCTACGATTCTATGATTCTATGCTATTCATCAGTATTTTAGAAAAAAAATTGTTATCACAGTTATATGGAGCTTCTTTTCAAGTTAACTGGCCACATACCAGTAAAATGTTGTTTCATCATGTCAAAGTTAGTAGTTGAACCATAATAAAGCAGCCTGGGCTTTTACCTGACTCTGTTGAGACACGTAAGTGTTAGAGCTTGGGTTCACTTCTCACGTGAGGAACTTCACTGTATTCATCCAGGAGCCACCCTTCAGTTCTGTGGCTCTCATGAATTAATTATTCTCTTTTTAGTATGGTCTAATTAGTGAGCAAAGCACACAGGATGCCAAAGAGTGCCTTGCCAGAAAATTGCTCTTTCTGAAGCTATAGCTGTAATTTCAGACTGCAGTATATGTGCGCATAGTCAGCACGGGCGACAGGAGGATGCCCAAGACATTCATCACCAAGTGCTGCTGGCTAGAGACACAGAAATGGTGCCTGTAACCTGCAAGGAGCTAGTCCATCATGAGATTAGCCACTACTAAGGTAAGGCCATACATCATTAAAAAAGACAGGCGCAGTGTTGGTGATACAAGAATAATAAGTAGAACAACTTGCACTGTCACTTTGTGTAGGAATGAAGGAGAAGCCATGCAGGTTGCTGGTGATGCAGGAGAGGGTGAATATGTAGTCATTACTTCAGGAGAAAAATGATGAACCTAGTCAGCAGATGTCTTTTTTTTAGTCAAATCTATCTGCACTTACAATTCACAGTGGAAACTAAATACATAAGTTACTCAATGTCTAAACATGCTTTTCCAACATGAAAAATATGTATGGTTATCCTGATAAGAGCTTAAATGCTTTTCATTTAACCTTAGCTTTCTCTACTTTGGCTTTAATGACAAATTATTATTTACATGAATTGTATTCCAGCTAAGCTGCTTTGCACAGGCAGAGCTGCTAGGGAGAACTACAGCATGAGTACAGTGCACTGTCCCCGTTCTCAGCAGGGAATGTCCTCAGGCACTTGCTGTCACTCACTGTGAATAGGAAAAGCCATGAGTTTTTCTGCAGTATCAATAAGGTCTTTAATATAAGATCATTACTTTTGATAATCTTGTACATCCTTTTTTGCATGAATTGATTCAAGGAGAAAAGCCAGAGATGAGTTTCAGAGTAGTGGGTGCCATTTATCAGTTTTTTGTTCCGATGGAAGAGCAAGACTTCATTTTGAGGTCTCCTCACAGAAAGCACAAAGCTATTTACAATGTGAAGTGCAAACTCCTGCAGCACCTACTATTCATTATTACTACTATTAATTTTGATTTCAGGCTATCCCTTTCTTTTCCTTTTGCTTTAAAATTTCATGAACAGAAATGAAAGTACATATATATAGCCAATGTAATTCAACTCTTCCTTCTGCAACTTAGCAGACTATGTGCTTATACATTATCCACAGAATCACAGAATGGGTTGGGTCAAAAGGGACCTTAAAGGATTCAATTCCAATGCCCCTGCCAAAAGCTGCCTGCCACCCACCAGCTCAGGCTACCCAGAGCCCCATCCAGCTGGCCTTGAGTACCTCCATGAATGGGGCACCCACAGCTCTCTGGGCAGCAGTGCCAAGGCCTCACCATCCTCTGAGTGAAATATATTCCAGTCAGATGCTAATATGTTTTACAGTCTTCTAAGATTCTGACTTTTGGTATCTAGATCTACTAGCACATTTGTGCAGTGCTTTTACAAAGCAGATAGTGGTACACTGGCAAAAGCCTTAATCACTTATAACCTTTATGCTCTCACTAAATTCCACAGATTGAAGGTATGTAAAGAAGGCGATCCTAAGAGTCTGTGCCTTGCAATACAATAATTGAACCAGAGCATGTTCCTGTGATGGTGATCTCCAGTACACCAATGTAAATTCTGCAGCAGCTAACACTTAATCTTGACATATGGTCAGTTCAGAGAAACCCCCCTATACAGCTCTGCAAGGGGTGATCTTTCTCCTCTCTTCTCCTTTGTTTTCCCCCTCCCCTCACATACAGACTCCTGCACAACTTACTGCAGGATTAGGCCTAAAAATGGAACGCTGCCTGAATATAATATACTGAATCAGTTCAATTACTTACCAGTTAAGAAACAGTTACTTACTGCTATAAATATCAATAAATTCAAATAGTTGGAGCATTGATGAAGATAAGGTAGACAAACTATTTAAAAAAAATCAAAAGATGAAAGATAACCAAGAATATAGTATATCTACTGATTCCTAAGCAAAAAAACAAAACAGTCAACAATAAATACAACAACAAAGAAACCTTTTATACTCTTTTCTCAGCAAGGAGCAGCCTGCATTTTTGTTTAATCTTTAAAAAATAACAAGAGACAACCAAACAACACTCCCCCAAAAAAAATTTAGTAAGCACACTCTGGAAAAACTTCCTTTACTTCTAATTAGGATGGCATATTATTTACGTATTTAGATTCTAATTGCACTCAGTTGATATATTCATTAAAATTATTTTCATTACAATCAAGCTTGTTACCTTTTTTCTAACTGCAGTAAATTCAAATGTCAAAGTAAGAAAAAAAGTCTTAAACTAAATTCTGGCAGTCGGCATTCCTTGAATGTGAAATGCATCCTATTTCCTTTGATAGACAGAAATAAACATTGTTAAATGAATATTAATAAAGTTCTAAAAGCTGGTGCACTTAGGGCCAGCCCACAGCCATTTTTCCCAAACCTCCATGTTGTTTTGCAGTAACCCCATTAAGATGCTTTCTCCTGGTTGCACACCAGTTGCTGCTGCCCACACAACCCACCCTGACTCTGCAGCTGCTCTCAGTGCAGGCCATGGCCCTTTTCTTCCTCCAGCCTTGGTGATCCCCTATTCCTTAGGTGTGAGACCCTCACCTTATGGGGTTTCCATGGAAAAGAAGTCATGCCACATAGTCAGTTAAAGGTAAGACATCCAGTCGCATACTGTGGAGTTGATTCTGATTCCTTTAGGAATCAATGGCTGTCTTTTAAGTGACTTCAGAGAAAGCTACATTAAAAAATCATGCATGCTACAAGGTGTTTTCACAAGAAAATATGTTTTTACAGAGAGGGTTAGTTATATGCAAATTCTAATTCCTTTCCATTCAAACATGAGTTGCAGTATTTTTATCGGAAATGGTCCCTCGGATGACAACATAACAGTAACTAGTATAAGAAATAATATGAAGCTTGGTAAACCTGTTAAGATCTTGGTTCTATAAAGGGTGTAAAACTAAACATGAAGGCTTACCCACATCACTTTGATTTTTGCAATCAAAGTTTTTTTATGCAAAGAGAACAAGGGGAAATGGCTTAAAGCTCAGGGAGGGTAGATTTAGGTCAGATATAAGGAAAAAGTCTTTTGCAGTGAGGGTGGTGAGGCATTGGAACAGGTTATGTAGTGCTGTGGTTGAAGCCCCATCCCTAAAGACTTTCAAGGTAAGGCTGGATAAGGACCCGGGCAATGTGATCTAGCTGTGGTGTCCCTGTCCACTGCAGGGGAGTTAGACCAGATGGTCTTCAGAGGTCCCTTCCAAATCTAAGGATTCTATGATTCTAAATGCTGAACTGTGCAGTGCAACAAGTCCTATGTAGGTATGCCACATGTAATAACTACATTTTTTGAGTCAGTGTGTTAAGTTCACTGCATTTTTTTGAACATCTGCCTATCCTGTGAAAATGTATAAAAGATTTCTGAATCACTTCTTTTAGAAGACCTAAAATAAATAATGAAAAAAAATATTAGTATAAAGTAAACTTACCAAGAACAACTGCAAATAGACTGTGGATTGTGATATTTATGATGATAATTAAATAAAAAGTATTTTTTGTTTTCTCAATAATACAGTTTGCACCACAGCAGCAAACTAACATTTTACTCCCGAGAGAGCTTTATCCCAGAACCACCCATCATTTGTGCCAGTGAGTGCATGCTTCCCATCTTTCTCAAGCTCATGCATCTCTGGGTAGCTGTAAATCAAAAGACTACATGAAGTGCAATCATTAACAAACATACGGAGTACAGTGCGATGTAGTATCTCTGAGAACACATATTTTACCAAATTTATACCTATGCTAAAATTTTCAAATGAAATATATAAATCTGCTCCCATGTATTTATAATGCATATCTGTCAAATTCAACAGTATTATTTTTTGTACAAGAAAGGATGATATTTGACATCCAGCACTTTCTCAGTTTAACTTCTGCTTCAGCTTCTTTCAGTGAAACATCAGTCCATTAGTTCTCTCAGTGAAAGTCTTCAAAAAATAGTGATATTTTCAGACATTGTTCATTGTATATAAATTGTAATTCCTCTGAAATATATTGCTTCAATAAGGTGGAAAATATTGTGTGGCACAGAAAGAAAAGAAAGCAAAGCATTTGATCTTCAGCATTTGAGCAGCTTAGTTCCTTTGTATTCATTCATGTCGATGGAGATAAGACTTCATTACAGAGTGAGCTATTGGTTCTAATAAGATACTACTGAAGTATGATTTCTGCTTTGAAATCATGTTTAAATGATGCACCCCGTGAAGATAACTTTTTAAGGGCTATCTCATCAGGGAAAAATTGTTTAAAAAGTAATTTAATGGATTCAGACATTAAGATTGGTTCCTCTTGAAGCCTGAGCAAGGACTTTTCTGCAAGGTGAATCAGGCAAATGGCACAGGGGAGCCTGAGCAGTGCATGCCTTCATATTCCTTGTAAAGTGGGAGAATAGGCCCAGGAATAACTTGAAGTTGATCAGCAAACCCCATAACCTTCAATGAGACAGTGTAAGGGCACTGACTTAGAAAAAATGAAGGCACTGCCATCCACACAAAGTGAAAGGTATTTAAAAGTTATTCCTTTAAGTGAGTGCACTCTCATTTCCTTTTACTTCATTGTGTGTCTAGTACTACTTTCAGTCTAGCACATATAATTCAGAGGATCTGACATCTATTGCCCTGATCTCATTTATCACCAACCCATCTCCATTTCAGAAGCCCAGATACTCAGTGTACAATTTTTACTGTAAAATTGGATTTGTTTGTTTTGACAGAGTAGGCTTGTTAAATTTATGATTTAACATTGAGCATCCTTCACCTTGAAAGCAGCTTTCCTGCTGTAAAAGTGAGGCATCTCTCTCATGAGGACGCTATAATATCATGATACAGATGCCCATCCTGTTAGACAAGGTCATGCCAGTAGAAACTAAACTTAATTTCCTGAGACCTTCCAATGCTTAGCTCTATTTTTCACTTCACAAGGATAAATATTGGGAAATACTTTACACCATGAAATAACTGTCCTTTCATCAATAGAATAAAAAAAATGGTTCACTTCAAAATGGCGAGGTTAAGGAAAATATAAAAAGCATGTTGAAAACACATTATTTGTCTATCTGATAGTTACTGCCTTTGTCTCTACATCATAGAAAATAACTAAATTATTTCACATGTACTTTGGAATAAGACTCTTCATTAGGGGTGGGTATTTTATTCATAACTATGTTTTTGACCTTATTTGAATCGTTTGCCATTGAGCGTACCACTTTGTTCTCTATCTGCTCCTCCATGTCCTCACCAGAAGTTCCCTAAAAGAAGTACTCCTCAATTGTTCTTTCCACCTTGTCTTGAAACTTTGACAACATAAAGACTTCAAATCATCTTAGAAACTTTTTCAGTTCTAAGATAACAAAGTTGTTCGCTAATTCAGTTCCTTCATCATACAAAGAAAAGCATCTTTGCTCATCCAGCTCCAGGTGCACTGATGTATCCATCTTGATCTACCTCTGAAATGCAACACAACAGGTTGCAGCTCCAAGAAAAAATCTATTTCCCTGCAATGTCTTTCCCACTATGCGTAGCCTTCCTTTCCTGTTCTAGATCTGTATATACAGAGGATCTGCAGCTCAGCTTCCCCAGTCAGCAAAACAGGAATCACTATCCTTATCTGCTGCAACTTAGCTGTACATTTTCCTTCTCTACAGAAACTTATCTGCTGCCAGTTAAGGTACTTAGTAATTTTCCAGCCATTGCAAACACTTACAGGCTGTAATTACAGCCTGTCAGCACTCCACTCAACCTTAAGGAATGGGGATGTTGCAGTCTGAATCTCCAGAGATCTATCTGGATCTGTTTACAACCCTAAAAGAGTTCACAGTTGGAGATTTTTTTTTTTCCAGCTATAATTTCAATTAGAGTCTGTGGGCTCTTTGGGCAGGTGAATGCGTGTCTGTGGCAGAGTAGATGGAGATGTTATGGAAGTCTTATCTAAATAAAAATATTTATGAAACAAACTAACAAAAACAAAAAACAAACAAACAAACAAACAAACAAACAAAAAACCCAAAACACCAAAACATTCATGTGCGCTCTCAGTACTTAATTCTAGCTCTTTTGCATTGATGTTGATCTTTATCCATAAAACTTCCCTGACTCACAGCAACCACAGGGAGGAAAAACACATGGTGCTTGATGTCAGGCTTTCCTCTTCATTTACGTTCATTAAATTCTGTACTTGCAAGGAACATGAACCATATCTTACAAAACAAACTAGCAGCAAATCAGCCATCACTTGCAAAGGCTTAGCCCAGAGGGCAAGGCCTTTTTAACAAAGAGGTAGACAGCCTGATGTGCTCATGATGTATTTATCCTTCAGCTGTAAGAATGAGCATCCTTGAAAGAATTTTGGTTGATCGTGAAATTGGATCATAGGGCACCACAACGAAAAGATGAATAAATCTAATTTTTTTCTGGGAGGAAGTGAAAGATTATCGTAATAAGGGCTCAACACTTCTCAGAAGTTTTTTTCATCTTCCTTCAGCTTCAAATCTTATATTGCCTAACTTGCCCATTTGATTTCCTTTCTACTACTGTGTATTTATCCCTTACTGAGAATAAATCACTAGAAGAAGTTATTTGGAAAATGGCCTGGATGTGTTTTAACCAACAAATCCAGTGTAATCAGCAGACCCTGATCCTTGAAGTTGAAAGTTTATTTTAGAACAGCATGCCATGTTTAATCAGTTTTACTAACACTGCACAGTACTATCTGCTTTGACAAGAATATGTTGATCGTATTACAGAATGATTACTGCTAATGGAGATCTTTTAGACAAGATTAGATTTTGCTTCTGCCCAGATGTCTCAAAGAACGTTATTAGTTTCTGGTGTCATATTTTCGTAATATTAATATGATCAGCTTATGGGCCTGCTCATATGCTATAACTGCAGCAATTTATCTGACACTTAAATTGTCAGGATTATGCAGCATCTAACCCAATGAATGTTGCTGTAATCTGTATCAAATTAGGCACTGCCCACACAATCCTACCATAGCTGTGATTTGACCAGTGAATATTCTGATGAGCTCCCGACCTCTGAGATTCAAAAAATGATATTGAGCTGCTCAGTAGATATTTCTGTAAAAGCTGATTACTTCAAGATATTATTCCAGATGGTGAATCTACATATTTTTAAAGGACTGCAGCATTTTTCTCATAAATCAGCAAAATAAGATTCAGAGTTGTGCTATTCTGACAGCTAATTAATGTGGCACTGTATAGAAAGCCCATTAGTATAACTGCAGCTGTAATAGTAGCTTTTCTGTAGATACAGAAAGGATGATAAATTACTTTGTTTATAAAGCACTTTTCTTCTTTCAAAGCCAGGGGATAACTGCAAGTACCTTTCCTGACCTGTATTTAGTAGTTAGACATAAAACATTATAAATGTTGAGAACCATAAAGATTAGTTTTAATACATTTTGACTAGAGTGTCTTACAATATCAACCAAGCAATACTATTGCCCTTAAGTTTAATAATACATGCTGATATGCACTCTGATGGTATGCTTCATTCCTTTTGATAATATGCCTTTAAAAACAATGTCCTTTAGGGTCCAATGGACCATGAAATAGTCTCTGCAAAAGTACCAGTGGTGCCAATGCGGAGACAAACATTCATTTTGGCTGTCAGCTTTAAGGACTGAGGAAGAAATGAAGCACATTTATTATAAACTGATGTATTCTGACTAGATAATCCTTTTCAGTTGTAGGCACTATAAAGGCAAGTGCAGATTACTATGGGGGAATAGTTAAAAAAAAATTCAGATGGGCTGAAGCAGTTGTGCTTCTAATTTCACAGTTGGATAATTTGCTTTATAAACTTCTATTTAAAAGAAAGTTTTACTGGCAATGAAATACGCTAAGTAAACAATCTGTAATTTGAAAGTTAGTATATTAGAGATACGTACTCAGAAGCTGCTTCTACTAATACTACACTTATTAATTAATATTTGAGTTTACTTTACTATGCTGTAGGAAAGTAGAAGATTTTTCTTAGATATCCATTTTCATTACAATTCTGTCAAAATTTACCCTTTAAAGTATCACTATTTAATAGCACATCAATACCATGGTTATTTCTGTATAGCTATCATAGTGACTATATAACTCATGATGAAGTCAACAAGGCCAGAATATTCTGAAGAGAATACTTTAATCTTAGTACTCTGGTGCATTTTTCACGGTGTAAACTTCATTTTTTCCCCCATTTTACAGTTAGAAATTGGAGGCAGAAAGCTTAAGAGATTCTTTTTGGATCACACAGTAAAAGGAAGGAGAAGCTGTATCAACAGCTCTTACCTGGCCTTTGGATACCAATATTTGACCAAGGCCTGCTGAGCATGTACTATTGGGTCCCTTATGGAACACTGATGAGCAATCAGTCAAGTGCAACATGCCTGAATGAAAGGGAGAGCAGAAAATTATAAACTAGAAACACTAGTATCTATTGTTATGCTTTAAAAAAAAAAAAACAAAAAACAAAAAACCAAAACCATCCATCAACACCCAATACCAGAGTACTGAAAATTGGAGATAATCTGACAAGTCTAAAAGCAATGCAGTGCTCACAGCACACTGTAACAACACAACACCTGTTGTCTTAAACCCTTTCTTATTAAATACAATTTTTTTCCAAAATCCGTAAGTAGAAATAAAAAGAGAGTTCACCTCTAGGACATGTTATGCACATACAGCTATGTGAAATTAGCCCACAAATAAACTATCCAACAGATTGTAAATGTTCACAGGCATAATTAGATACATTATTTATGTATTTATACCATTCTTGCATCAAAACTTCTGCATGTTCTTCTAATTTAGAAGAAACAGTTTCTACTGGTTCCTTTAACCCAGAGGCAGAAAATACAGACTGGTGATCTATGAAGTTCTGATAATATTTAGATTTCTAGCAGACTGAATACAGACTGAACACTCCACACATTTCTCATCTGCTTTTTTAAAATACAGGTCACAACACAAAAACAATTTTTTAAGCAGCTGATTAATACATAGCAACCAAAAGTTAAAACTATGCTATTGAGTTTTGTGCTTGAGAGAGCAGAAGCAGGCTGCATACTTCTGTAACAGGATGATTTCTATACGCAGTGAAAAGCACACTGTTCTCCAAGTTACTCTGCTAATGCCTGCCACAGCTGAGGCAATGCCACCTCTGGAAAGCCCTTTGTATCCAGTGTTTCAGTTCACTAGCATGCCACATTTCAGAAAAAGCAATTTCTCCCTGTACTTCACCTGTGCATTTCTGCTGTCTGTATGCACTCTGAGATAATACATACTGTTTACAAGAAATGGAAAGTACTGCAGAATTCACTTACCAGCTGTGATCCTGCTTTAAAATTACACTGATGCACTGACCTGCTATTGGTGTTAATACCAGGCTACTGAAAAGGTTGTTATACTTGGTTCTGATTTAATTTCTAGACAAGAACTTCTTAAAGAGTTTAGGCAAAAGTGGTTCCTTGGAAACCAACTAGTGGCATAAGAAAATGCATTTTACTTGCAAAAATAAAAAGGCCTTTTTGAAAACAAAGTTGAGATGGGGCATATTCAGCTTAGAGGAGAGAAGGCTGTAGGGAGACCTCATTGAGACCTTCCAATACTTTAAAGGAGTTAATAAAAATGAGGGAAATCAACTTTTTCCTAATTTGCAGTTGGCACCAGCAGTAAATAAACAGGAAAGTAGAAGCCTTCTTTTGAAGAATTAGGGATTCTTTTACTATGGCTCACTGATACTTATCATCCAGCTAGAAATAAGTTCTGCTTTTTATTTATGTCAATTTTCTTAACAAATTAAGATAGTTATCATAATTACACTGAAACAAAGATTAACATTTAATAGTAAAATAGTTTTACTTTGAATTTATTTATAATCATAGTCTAATGGGGTACAATCTATACTAGGAGGAAATTCTAGTTTAAACTCTGTCAATACTGCACAGCTCTCAGCAGCAGCCTGTATAAACATCTTCAATTTGGGGTTTCTGATTTTGTGCAGTTACTGAACAGAGAAAATCTGTTTTGAATATGCCCATACAGAGATGTTAGTTTTGTTTCCTACTCAAATACAAGTGTGAGAAACAAAACACATTTAAAGTTGAAAAAACATTTCATTCTGTCAAAATTAAATATTTTTTTTTCAAAGTCTCTGGCCCCTTAAACACTGATTTTAGTTAAATGTTGTGGGTATTTTTTCCCAAATGTCACAGCAAAATGAAAACTTGAAACATCTTGTATAAGAATTGTCAAAACACTTATTTTCTGATATTGAACATTATTCTTACTTTGTTTAGAAGCAGTCTCCAAAGGCAGTTTTCAGTAGCAGCCTTCAAAGTTATTTTGAGTAAGGAGCCTGAAATGGAGCTTTATGAAAAACTTTAGCTTCACTAACAGTTTAGACAAATCTACTTAACCAGTATGTATTTCTGTATTGCATGTTCTCTCAGTTTGGAAGATCTACATGATGTTTATTTTCTGTACCACTTTCTACATGTCATGAAGCATATGCTGTAGGAAACTGATTGCTTTTCAGGCTGACAGCTGCTTTGCTTTGCTGTTCCAGTTCTCTGTCACAAAAGAAGATATTTAAGCTGAGAAATTCCTCAGTAATATATTTGGCCACTTTTAAAACTTAACTATTAAAAAGGCCAGGGTTCTGTTTGCCTTCAGTATTCTGATTTCTTCATTGAAATCACTCCTTTATGGAGATAGATAATTCCAATCAATACTAATTTCCATTCTTCTAGAAAACTCTTTCCCATGTGGGAAAACCCTTAACATATTTCAAGTTATCAATTTTAAACATTCTTTAAATTCTTCAGCAATTACCTAGATACTTAGAGTTCATTTAAGTCAGTCAGAGAGCCATACTTCATTTTTAGGCTTGCTTAGTCTTTTTCAGCATTCTTCTGGTGCATCAAGAGTCACAGAGGTTCATGCAGCTTCTTATAAACAGCCAGATCTCTCAGCACCAAGTTCATCGGAGAAGCAGAACAAGCACATGTTCTGAAATGTCTTTGAGGCAGGAGATGCCTAGCTTTTTTACAGATACAGTTAATCTAATTATTTTGGCATTTCTCCCGTGAAGAATGACTTTTCATTTTCATTCTTCGATTTATTATGGGTTGGAAAATTGCTAAAATTCAAGTTTACATTGCCATTCAACTTATAAATTGATTCCACATTCATTTTCTTTTTGGACCTTCTGGCAAGGCTAGAGCTACATAGAGCTCATTCAGTTAACACACAAATGTACATGGTCTATTCAAATCTCGATGTAACATCATAGAGCGCTGCTTAATGATGATTCCTTCCAAACCATTTCTTCCAAGAAATGCAGAAAGGCCTGCCTAGAGTAGGTCATCTCACAGCTGACTTCTTGACAGACCACTACCAAAGGTTTTGCCCTATTTAATATTTCATATGAACGCTTATTTTTGTAATCCAAGAACAGTTGATTACTTTGAATTGCAGGTGCTATACTACTGTGATTGCAGTAATTAAAATAATTTGGGTCGGAAGAGGTATAATTAAGTTATTAATATACACAGTCTTTGTCACATGCAGAACACAGGGCATTTTGACAAGGCAATAGATAAAACATAGCAACACTGCAAAAGGTGAAACTGACCAATCAGGTCAGTAAGTTCAGGATATCTATTTGTTCTTTTCAAGGAGTTTTGTTTTTTTGTGGAAGTTGTACAAAAAGTGTTACTGTATAGAAATTATAATTACTGCCTGATCAAAGATAGGTTATGCTTTTTCCTTTCTGATAACATGACAATTTATTTAGTTTCAGCCTATATTGGCATCTTTTGATGGTTATTTTTCTATTGCATAAAACCTATTACAAATTTACATTATTTAAAAACAAAGTGTGAACACATTTTCAAGAAAGCTTGCCAACCCATTCTTTCCTTCTGTTACAATAATAGGAAAATAACCTTGGCAGAATTTTTAGAAAATGGAATTGCAATCTTCTGTTTCTTAATTACAGAGCTTAGCTGCAACATTCATTAGCCTGCAACTGGCAACATTCCACAACTTTTAGGCAATCCAGCCTTTCCTTGCTAGAAATGGAAAGTAATGTTAAGGACCTAAGCCAAATCCAAAGAAGGAGGCAGTATTTGCACTGGCCTGTGGTCAGAATCTAACAGCACAGCGTCTAAATGCACAAAGGACTTAATCCACAGTGGTTTTCAGTGAATTTCTAAGGTGGGATATAAGAACGTTTGCAGGAGTTTTGTGCATTTTTGGCTACAGCTGTCAAGACATGAGGTTTTCAAAACTTACAAATATCTGAGAGTTGGAAATGATGAGAATAAGGCAAATGCTTCAATGCTTCAAGTCTAATGTTGCAGAGGAATCGGCTGATACCCTCACTGTATGAAGAGATAGTGACCTCCAGGACACGGTGATATTTTGGTGACTAAAACAGAAAAAAGAAGGTAGACTTTTATAAAAAGAGATCAAAAATCTCAAATACAGACTTTAATATATTTTACATGTATCTGAGAATCCCTTTTGGCTTTATTTACTGTTATGATGATTATTTTGCTGCATGGTTTCTTTTTATGTCTACTTCTTTGTGGACATAATTACAGTCTATTTTACCACTGTGTCTCTTACTCACTGCGTCTGAAGGTCATACAAGCTTTTGGATGATCTCCTGCAGACTTTCATTTATGTGCATGAAAAAGAAGGTGAAAGAACACGCAAGCACACAAGTCTTCACTGCAGCTATACACATGCTATGTATTTAATGAACTGTATCTCCTTTTCCATGCAAGCTGAAGACATTTACCTTGACTGAAAAATCATATCTTCTATGCTATCAGTTACATCATGGGTTGAGACAGTAGATTCATCTAGTTTAGATGTTCCCATAGAGAGTAGGCAACACAGTTGCTTGGTTCATGTGCACTCTGTGCTCCACAGTCTTAAGCAATTATTTTTTTCTGGAAGAAACTTACCCCCCAAAGAAGCATCTTGTACTAATTTGGCAGAGATACTTAAATTTAGTCTAAGAACATTAAAATTAAACACTGTATAAGAATGCTTGAAATGGCAAGGTTCCACAATCATTTTGCAATGAATAGGAAGGCAAATAAAATTCCTCTCTGGCTTTTATAGTTGTGAACTATTCATTGTTTTCCTCTTCAGGACTGCTACTAGAGACAAGGTAGTCAAATATGTCTGCTCTGCATGGATGAGAATGACGTCAAAGATGAGCCCTTGAAGGGTAATCAAACATTCTGAGATGAAAGAATACAATCAGTCATTGTAAGGTGGTTCCCACTCAATGCAAAACCCTTCAACTCCACAACAGATCACTACATATTATAAAGCACAATGTATGTCTCAGGTCATATATCAGTTTACCTTGCACAGATCTTAAAGTGAGATCTGCCTTTTCTGATTTGTAGTCTGCCATAGGATGTTTGCATTTGAACAGGTGCTGCAAGATAGCTGCACTTGTATATCACTTTCATTTGCACAGGTAACGTGGGGGTTTTAGATCTATCAGTGCCACTTGCATCATTCTCAGTCACTTGGTCCAGATGAGAAGAATATTTGTCTAAATCTGCCATACTTGGGTAGACTTATCTGGAGGAAGTCAGGCAATATGACATTCAGCAGAAATAGCACATTAAATTTAAAAGCTATGCTTACATAGTTCTCCAAAGAGAGACTGACAACATCGGTAACATTTCCAACATTTCTTTGTTTTCCACTGACTTCATGCACTGAAGTATATGAAAAAAAACAGTAAAGGGGTGAAGATGCCAGAAAGCGAAATAAAAATCTAAGTCCTGCAGTTTAAGAAAAGCACTCATCAGAAATAAATCACAACTCCAGGTTCACGTCCCAAAGACCAAGCCATCAGTTTATCCAGGGTAGTAGAAAAGCCTGGCTTTTTAAAAAAGTAGAAAAGTACCTCTTACTGTAAAAAATCATGGATTTCTAGGCAAGTTTTCTTATTACGTAGAAGACAGCAACCTTAGTGGGGCAGAATAAAACAAAAATGCTCATAAGACTACATTTCTTTTCATTCTGAGTTTCTAGTAGCCTATGAGGACCTTCCAGAATATCCTCACAACTCATTAGGATCACCCCTATCATTTTCTTGTGGTAGTTCTGGTAGTTTATTTTTAAAAAGCACCAAAATATATAGTATCCCACATTCAAATGATGGATTTTCAATGCTTTGGGAACAAAACAGAGTTATTAGCAAGTAACTCTGTGATGCAAAGCATTCTAAGAGTATCCACTGAGCAGGAGATGAAGTTTCTCATATTGGAAGAATTTATCTGTGATTGTTTGGTTGCAAGGTGTAGAAAAACGATATTTGTTAAAAATATGAATCTTTTTCCTCACAGTCACATATCTGTACAGGTCACAACAGATGTCTGGGAAATAGGACAAAATATTCCCTTTAATATGACCACATAATCATTGTGATGTTTCCTATATTGGAAAGTCGATTCAAATAATCTAAATTAAAAATGCAATGGTTTTCATAAACAAATCAAGGTTGAAAATACACAAATCTTTAGTGTACCCACCTATTACCATGATATGAAATGTTGACAGGCATGGCTTCCAATAATCAGATTAAGAAAGAAAAAACACGTTTTTTCACACAGCATGGTAAATCATTATGCCAATATGACAACTTAGGTGAGAAAATCACTGCATAACATTGACTCAAATAAAGTTTAATCAATGAACAGCACACAAATAATCTAATTAGTGCCTATTTTATTCAGTAATCTTTATAAGCATATCGTAAACTACCTAGAAGCTGTATCAGCCATTCCAAGCTCTATTTTTTGTTTGTTGGTTGTTTTTGTTTTTTTTTTTTAATTCCATGTGACTTGCATTCCCCTATGGCGATTCACGTAAATGCTTTGCTACAAGTTGGAAATTAACATAACCAATCCACATGTTGATATCTTTTTGTTTCTGTGCATGCACTCTATGTCTAGAAATGCATTCTCCATGCTTGTTCTGGGAATGAGAAGAACAGGACATATCCTAAAACTTCTGCTAAGTCTTCTTGCAAAGAGTTATGCAAATATGTTTTGGGTGACAATAAAAGAAGTCCAGAATAGTTTGCACAGCTGTCTAACTATAGATTGAGAATTTAGCTCTATCTTCTTTTTTTTTTTTTTTCCCTGAAAGACAGCTTTCAACACTGAGTGTATTTCAGACATCACTGCATGACAAATTAACTGAAAATAGCAAATTTTATAGACTGCCTGTGTAAGCAAATAGAGTAACTAAGCTGCTAGCATCTAACACCTGCCTATCCTTGGGTAAAACTGATTCAGATTTTAGGAAGTACTAGATAATTAAGTAAACTCATGTTCTTCAAAGATTAATACAAATTATAGTTAAAGATACAAACACAGACGAGTTTGTGTCTTATACATCATGTATCAGGTTTGACATTATGGATTTTCTTAAAATAATAAGATCATATAAATTAGGCTTAGTAGAATTGAGAACAGAAACTGGAAGCTAGAAGGACATCCAGTAATTTTCAAAGCTAGTAAATAGTTTTGTAAACTAGTTCTTCTCCTGAAATTAATACAAATTTTTATTATCTTTTTTGAGAACAGGATTTTGCTGCAAATTTGTGGGTAACATGGTGAAATTTTTGTAAATTCTAGACAAAAAAGAAACACCAGGATTTTTTCTCCATGAATTTAAGATGTTTCATTATGAAACCTATGTACAGGCACATATATATATAGAATAAGATTGAATCACGTCACATAGCAACATACAGGCACAAAGAGAAATGCTTGAATTGACAGAGACAAAAAGAAACCCTGCAGATTATCTTGTCTCTTGAGACTGAACCTACCTTAGAGTGTTTTTTGGCACAGCTACAGATGCTAATTACCTCTGACTCAAAATTGGTGACCTCCACTGTGGCCTTTTTCCACTGGTCATACCATAGTATAATTGCTGCAGTAATGGTTTGGAAGATTAACATTTCTACATAGCAAAATTTTCTTAAGTTGGACATTTTATATATATTATGTCTACTGAGGTATTATTTTTTCACTTGCTTGACCTGCAGGCAAAGACTGTCCTTGCATTTTCATAACAATATTCATGCTAGCTTCAAAAATGGACTGCTCATGCAAATAAGGCAAAAAGATTTTGGCTTTTGATATCAACTGATAAAATTATTCTTATGACTAACAAAGGCTTTTAACACCACTGTCAAAGATACAAATACTTTCCTCACACTTTTTGATAACAATCTCCTCTGTATATTTTAAAGCAACCAAAATCCAAGCCAATTTAAAAAGATCATAATTCATTGGAAGGATCAACCTGGAAAAGAAATTCCATGTCATTTTAATCATATTTTGAGAGAAGCAGTGAAGTTTTTTGTGATTCAGTTCAGTAGTTCAGAAAGCACTCCTCCTCATTGCATACCCAGCAACACATGAAAATGATAGAATAAAATAACGCATTCCCTACTGAGAAACATCTAACATGTTACTTGAACATTTTGGGGGATGATGAACTGTACTGAATGCTAATGCATCTGTGGAGCAATGGAGACCATTTATGCTTTTCATGTCTTTTTAACTTTATAAGCTTTTCTAATAATGGTAAAGGAAGAAAATGTAGTCCTATAAATCCCTAAGTTCAATAAACAAGATTTGCAGCACCCCCAAATTTCTTCCCATCATAGGGCTAGGAAACATCATGTCAGATTACAGAGCCAAGTCGCTCTGAGATGAGAGAAAAATCGGTATTTTACAGCAAGTGCACATTTCAACTTGTACTCAGCCAAGTGCATTTTGTGAAGGTGGGATGTACTGATAAAAAATGGTGTTGGTAAACCACAGCAATTTCTGAGAACCTAAAGAACATGCTGTCAAGACAGTAGGGATTATGAAATTTGACCATGTTAATGAAAAATCCAAAGCAGAAAAGGACATCCTTCCAACTACTAGAAAACCTTTTCTTTTTCCTTTAAATTATTAATTTTCATTTTAGGACTGTTTTCCCCCATCCCAAACATACAATTTCTGAGCATGTAATACTGAATAATAGTAGAATAAAAAAACATATCTGATTAAAAAGAATTTAGTGGTCTCCAATTGCCTTGAAGTGTAATTTTCTACTGAATTGAGGCTCTTAAGATACATTTTAATCTTTGAACTCTTTATTTGTCATTGACAAGGAGAAGCAAGGAAAGAACAATAAATCCCTGTTTGTAGAAGTAGGATAAAATGAAACCACTCAAGCATTTACCTTGTATTACCAAATGTGAACTTTAGCTCCTCAAGGCTCATTTGCTGGACCTCTCCTCCTTACTTGTCATGCATTTGCTTAATAATTCAATTTGTAGGCCACATTTGACAAATGCTTCTTTCATAAAATATATGAAAACTTGCCTTGTCTGCACAAGGAGCACTAAGATTTTATCTTTGCCTGTCACTGTGTAAAAGAGAGTGAATATATTCCGAGATACTTGGAAGGGTGTTTACAAAGACAAATCTATTATGTTGCTTCTAAACCTATATTTGCAGAGCTGACAGAGAAAGCAGAGTCCATCTGCATCTCCCTGTTCATTAGGCTGTGAATAGGTGTGAGTATATGTACACTCATGGGTTTCATTACAGAAATACCTCACAATCTTCACAGTTCTAGCCTGTCAAGCGGAAAGCACTAGTCACCTCCATCTTGAAGCCTGAGATTATGTGTGATTTATTCAAGGTCAGAGAGAAAATCTGCATTAAGATTTGAACTCAAGTATTCCGATCTCTAAAATCCAATTAATCCAACCATTATACCATCTTTAATCTATTGAGGATGCAATGCTGAACATACCCTAAGATGCGTTCTGAATTGGAGTGTGAGTTCTCAGTTTGCAGAAGCTGAGTAAACAGTAGGCTAAGGCAAGTTGTTTGATGAATAAAACTGCTTGAAGGTACAGCCAGGCATGCTGAAAGTTATTATTTACAAAGAACTAAAAATAAAAAATCACAAAAGAATTAGAAGACATGGTCTCGTAACAGTCTGGAAAGAAGATTCTATCCAGTAGTGCAGGACTGGGACAGTGACTGACTGAATTCTGTACAGGGAGTTTGTTAATCATACAGGAAATGTTCAGCTGATGATAGAAATGAGCCCCACAAGGCAGTAAACTGTCATATCTTTGGAATCTATCTGAACTCATAAAGCCAAGTGAATGTCTTTCCTACAGGTCAGGGCTGAACCAGGACCCTGAGGAAGGCACAACAGCTTTCATGCCATGTATTTAGCCACACCTCTATCCAATTCTTTCTCAATTTCCCCCGGCCTCCTTGCAGTCCCAGCAAAAAAGAACTTTTGCACCTCAGTACTTCAGTACTCTATTGATCAGCCAACTTAACAACCTCTGAATAAATCTGTCCAAAACCTTCACAGATGTTTTACTCTCCTGGATTTTGTGCACAGATTCTTCCCCCTTGTTTTTTTTCTTTTTTTCTTTTCTTTTTTCTTTTTACTGATATTTTCCATCTCTAAGTATCATGGAAAAGAAATAAAGCTGGAGAAGGCATTTGTTTTGACTTCATGGAAAATCCCAGATAGCCTATAATGTTTCTGGCCTACATATCAGAGCGTTCTTTTAGGGATGGTAACCTTTTCTTCTCCTCCCTGGGGGGAATATTAGGACGGATTCCTTCCAGCTCTGCTTCCAGCTCATGGAGCACAGCATTATGACAGGCTGTCCTCCAGTGGAAAACACTAGAACTGACAGCCACAAATTCTGCAAGGTAAAGTCTTAACTTTGACGAATTGACAAACTCCAAGCTTTTGTAGCCAAAAAAAAAAGTGCTTTTTATTCTTCTGCAGATTTCCAAGCTGCAAGTGTCTGCAGCTGACAGTTTCAGGGCCCATTTAATCAAATGGTGTCCATTAGGCCAGTTTTCAGGAGGCTGAAACTGCAAGTCGGATTTTCATTACGCAAAAATGTAGAAGATGTCAATGGAATGACACCTCTATTATCTGTTAATGTAGAATGAATTATTTTTATGGAAAAAAAAGTCATTTTTAAAAAGCGTGTCTTTAAGTCTTTTGTTAAAAAATATATATCTATTACATTTCAGTCTAATTCCAATCACTTTCTAAGTCCACTTAACTTTCTCAGAGAGAAAGATAAACATTTAGATTTTAACTGTAATCAGTGATACATTATAGAAGCAATTCAGGTCCTATTATTTTAGATATTCTCTTTGTATGTTGATAATCTCTCATTTTGTTAGAAAGAGACTATATATTATTTAATTTTTACTCTACCACACGACAGAAAAACAGGAGGCCTTGTCAAATTAATTGATATTCCTTATCTTGTATCCCAACAACATAAAATGCATGTAAAAGCCTCAATTTGGCTCCTAACAAACAGAGAACTCATGAAGTCATTGTTAGAGAGGAGAAAAGGAGACTGTGAATGAAGCAAACACTCTATAAAGTATGTCAAATGTCTTTACAAAGCAGAAATCACTCTAGTATATTACACTCAACAATGCTATCTTCGGCTAATAAGCCAACCCTAAAAATAAAAAGGTCATCAATTAAAACCATTACATGCATTTTATCATCTTTTCTTGACAAAGAAATGGGAGAGAACTGTGTTTGAGAATACAACCACCACTTAATCTATTATAAAAAACAAAACAAAACAAAACAACTATTGGTGCAGTTACATGTCATTAATAGCAATTAGCAAAAAGTTACATGCTGCATGGTACAGTAACACTGTGTCTTAACAGCAAACTGTTTATGAAAAAAACAAAATCCCAGTGAAAATTTGGGTTGCAATGTTAGTATTTCAGTCACTCCTTGAGGAGGCAGACACCTTGTAAAGGTTTCTTGTTAGTGTTTTAGTTCATCTGATTTTCTATTTTACATTTCTATGTACCAAGTTGCAGAACTGCACACTGAGTGGAAGCAGAACCCCAAGAACAAGTTTGTCCACATACCAAGAGAGCAGCAATCTGGGACAGAGAAGGGCAATCCATTGTGAGAGAACTGAACAGACCATCAGATTTCAATTCTGCACCTGTAAAGGAGTATAGGCAGTAAAAGCAATGGAAAAGAAACTGTGTAAGATGCTGAGGAGTGTTGGCAGACCATTGTGAAAAGTGCACTTCAGAGGACTGTTGATTCCAATCAACTGTGCAGTGAGCGCTGCAGCCCTGAGGAAGCAGGGAGCTACACAGATTAGTTCACTGATGCAGTAACACCCTGCAGCATGTCTGCCAGTGCCCTGCAATGCAGAGCAGACTGACTGGCAAGATTTGTCAATAACTCCATGAGAACACAAAAATAGTTCTGGGTCAGACAAGAGATACCTGTAGTCTCATACTTCTGTCCCAAAGTCATACCTTGAGTGGATAATTAGAGAGCAAACAGTACTACTTCTCACAGAATGCCCTTCCAGCATCAGGGATTAAAAAGATTCCCAAACTGCATCATGAATAGTTACAACAAATATGAATGATTAACAAATTGCATGTATTTAACAGCTAACAGTCACCTCAGGAAGGCAGCTGTCAACAACCCCCATAAAAATAGAGTACAGGACTTTTAGACCTTAATAATGTAAAACAGGCCTAACATTTTCCAAAGATGTTATCCTTACACTTAGGAAAATACCCTGACACAAACTTATTGTGGTCTTACAAAGGCCATTTAGCTCTAATGTTATTGAGCAAGGGGATTAATCTCTACACATGTCATAGTCTGTACAACAGGAATAATACTTATACTGTAACAAAACGTGGGAGGTGCCCTAATGTCAGAACACTGAAGAAGAACAAGAGAAATTACCTTTTTATATTTTTCTGATATACAGAAAAACATAGGTAAAAAGAGAATTTTGTCAGGAATTTTTTCCTCTGGCTTTTTGCTGGTTTCCAAGTGAAAAAAAACAGTACTACTGCTGATGTCCTAGAGTGCACAATATTAAGATGTTTTGAAAAACATACATTACCCTTGCAGGAAATGGTGTAGGAATTAAGCTCTGTGAATTAAATTGGGTTTATAGTGTTTCATCATTTTTTGTTCACAAACTGAATTTTAAGCCATTCACATATTTATTGCAATATATTTGTCAGGTTTCAAAATCTACCGTTTTCTTCAGATCTGACAATATTGAGCACTAGCATCTTTTCAGCAGCTGCTAAGCTCCTCTGCCATCCACCCAACCAAAACATCAGGAATATGAGAACAAACATCAGAAAGGTAGATAAACATGGAAGACAGAGATGAAAAGAGAACAGATGGGTTCATCTGCAATTATATCTCTGGAAAGACTGAGAGCCTCTCAGAGATTTATAAACCTTCTGGTGACTAGACATTTGGTGATCAAATAAAACGTTCCCTGAAAATGTTTCAAATGAGTAATTCAAAACAGTACTTTCAAGTGGGACATGGGAAACTTCTTAAACTAGCAGTGATCCTGTAAGCAGAAAACAATTAGTTACCCAAACTTATCTGTGAGTGTATGTAACTTGAGCAAGCAAAAGTAGGGTTCTAGAGAAGGAAGACTGAGCCAAGGGTAACTCATCTCATCTGTCATTGTGATGTTTCAATTAACTCTGTTCTCCCCTGTAAGAGAAGAAATCAATGTTTCTTGATGTGGTAACAGTTATTCGGTCAAATCTGACACTTCTTTTATGAACTAAATAAACCAAGCAAATGTTCTGCTATTCATCCTTCCTCTCACTACTTATAGTCTTTTGGGAATCTTGGTTTTGTTCCCATAAATATTAGAGGAGTATCTGTGAATGAATGTTTGTGTGAGTGAACATGATCATGTGTGCATGCATTCAAGAGACAGGTAGCGAGTATGTCCCTACAAAGATGCAAGTGCTCATCTATTTACACTCAACTGCATGGTGGAATTGAAACCAAATGTTAGAGGGCTTTAAAGTCCAGGGAGTATCTCCATCTTATCTCCCTACTCCTAGAAAAGTATGAAACACTGATTTTCTATCACCTCCTCAGTTGTGACTGGTCGACCAAAAAATCTGAAAAGAATCCAAAAGGAAAATTGAAAATTGAAGACTGTGTCTTTGAAAATTAGCAGCTGAAGCAGTTGCACTGACACAATTTCTGGCTTCTAAACAAAGCCTGATGTAGGAGGTGTTCCAAGGACAGAGGCTAGAAAACATCCAAGTGGTCACATTAAGCACGAAATGTTTTTCATGGAAAAGAAAAAATATTTTGCAAAGCAAGTTTTCTAAGAAATATAAATAGAAAAATACTGTCACATCAGCTGTCAGTTAGTGGTAACAGAAAGACCACGTGTTTACCCAGAGGTGACATTTGTTACCATGCTTTTCACTTCACAATCCAAAGTTTTGACCTCAAAGTAATTGAAAAACCTTGAGAGAATTGGGAAGAGAAAAAAAGAGAGGAGAGGAGAGGAGAGGAGAGGAGAGGAGAGGAGAGGAGAGGAGAGGAGAGGAGAGGAGAGGAGAGGAGAGGAGAGGAGAGAAATAGAAAAAGAAACCCAAAACTCAGCACCAGCAAGGACAAAGAGAGAAAGAAAATTACTCTGGTGTGGATCAATGATTTATCTAATTTCTCCACAATTGTTCTTTCATTCAGCCATGGAAAGAACTTTTCAGGCTAAAAAATACAAATTGACTTAGTCTGGAATAAATAACATTTAAAACAGAGAAAAGGCTATAGGTTTTCACAAGTCATTTTCTAAGCCTTATTCTGTGAGACAGAACTAATACTTGTGCATTGTTCTTTCCCATTAAGTTATGGGAAGGCTGATTTCTGAACAACTTAAAAGATTTTCAAACAATGTGAAGACTACAACAGGGAGTCAATAAAACTCCATCCAATAATCATTATTTGTTTCTTCCCATGTTGTTTCTCTTTCTTTCTTTTTTTTTTTTTTTTTAGTTCTGTAACTATAATTCTAGCTTAATTGTTTCAAGCCCCATTTTCCAGCTGCAAGCAGGATTTCATTTGAAGCTGTTCTCTGATGATCAGTGATACTTCTATTCAACTAAACAAGCACAACACCAAATAAAGTTTTCATGTCCTAAACATAAACTGGAGCAACATCAATTCATTACTATATGATGAAAAGAATCTTAAATTTTGTGTGAAGCCAATAAAATCAACCCATTTTCCTGGCTTGCTTGCCATTTTCAAAACTAACACACAAAAGAGGAAAGCCTTTTCCGAACAAATTGATTTGTGTTGATAATTTTAAAATTTCTTCTGCATTTATATGTCCATTTCAGCCTTCTTTTACATGAAGGTATTTTGAAAGAAGGAGGAATGAAGTTCATCTACCTTAAATTCATTGTACAAAATACATTTATTCTTATTTATATGTAGGTACTGTAAGCATACAGAATTATCATAATCTACCTTCATGATATTTTGTTAATTTCCTAGAAAAAGTCTTGAAGCAAAGGTACCAACTGGAAAAAGTATGTGTTTTTAACTGTGAGGGTTCATGATTTTTAGAATATTTTATCAAATAGGATAGAATTTTCACAACTGGAAATTTGTACTTAGTTTCTGCTGTAAAATTGATCCCCAAACTACTTATCCTGTAACAGACAGAAAGACAGAATTGATGACTACAACAGACTCTAAGGGTTTAAATGCTACAAACATTAAAAGAAATTACTTTGAGCACAGAACATCATTTTGAGTCAGCTGTGGCTATTAAAAGTAATTTGCTTCTCCAGATAATATTAAAAGCAAATGTTTTAGTAGCTAAGGTAGTACTTAGACCGCATTTTTTTTCCTTGTTGCATCAACAGTGACAATGTTTCTTGGCTTTTTCTTTCCAGCATTTCTTCCAACCTTTCCCTAGGTACAGTTCTACTTTCTTGTCCCCTTCACTTATGTTTCCTAAGAGTCAAACTGTCAAGTAGATCTCTAAAACCTTGCAAAATACTCTGCGATTTAAACATGGTTACTTCTATAATGCTGAATCATGAAGGGAGCTTTCCAAGCAGAATTTATTTGCAGCAAAGAAAATACTATAAAGTCGCCCTGCTATCCTAGCTCTGAGGTCAGTCAGAGCACAGTGGAATTAGAATTACATTCTGCCATACAACCCTTCTGTACCCAAGGTATGGAAGGAGAGAGAGGAAATTGAAAAGATGGAAATGCATGGGGTATTTAGAGCTGAGGTTATCACCTCAATTACACAGAAAAGTAAAACAAAATGAACGCAACTAGATAAGGTCAAAATGTAATTTGATATTTTGCTATAGCTTAAGGGACCAAGAAAAGGATTTATTTGAAATTTTCTCCTTCCAATTTTCAATAAGCTATTCTCTTCCAAATAACCAAACAATAGATTTAGGTACTGAAAGTTTTTTGCAGAGTGCAATAGCTTCCCTGCTTCCCTGCTCCTCCACAGCCTCCAGGGCAAATTTTTGTCATAGTTTCTAAATTTCACAGTAATTTTGACTTTAAAATCTAAAACAGTCTTATATATATATATATATATATATATATATCCATCCTGAATATTAAGTTTATAAAGCTTATTTTGAGTGCATTTTTATGTGCACCTTTTTGTTATACAAAAGGTAAAATCTCTTAGGGCACTGAAGATTGAAAGAAGGGCCAATAGATTCATGCCATTTTGTAGGTACTCGGGATAGAAGAGAGCATATTCTGGGCTCCCTACTATGTCAGTTTAAATAAGCACTACATCCTCTCATGGATATTACCTAAGTTCTTCTATTATTTACTCTTTAAAAAAAGAAAAACAAAGCTTTGATTTTCCCACTGCAGAAACATGTACCCTTTCACTCAGAAAAGGAAGAGAAGGTTATCTTTTGAGCCTGTCACATAGGCCAGGTTCTTTGCACTTCAAGGTCAGAAGATTCAAAAAAGTGAGGTTTTTCTTTTCCAATGAAGTGGAGTGATAAGTGGTTACCTGATTAAACCAGCTGATAAGAACATCTATTGTCATTTTTTTTCCCCTCTCTTTTCCTTCCTTCCTTTGGCTCCAAGAGATAAGAATGGAGAACCTCCATTGATCCAAGCTTTAAGAGGACTTGCTGATTATGGATAATGTTCTAATTCAAGTACGTACCTCCTCCTAAGCAAACAGCAACATTGACTGTCTGTGATGAACAGGATTTAACTCTTTAAATGAATTTATGTGTCTCAAAGGAGTGTATTTACATATTCTGAATCCAATCCCACTAGGATTTTTATCACTGATTTCTATTAAAGACTAACCTGGACCATTACGAGGACAGGAAGTCCTCAAGGTAGATTACATTTAATTGTCTTTACCCTAATTTGAGACCATAAAGAACATAGAAACAAACAAAAGGACAAGAAAAAAAAAGAACTTTCAAATATCACATTAAAAATATTTGTATTTAACAAAGTAAGTAGAAGTTTAGCCTCCTTTTCCCAACTGTCTTCTTTCCAATAAAAAGTCCCAGCCCACCTAGCCATTGATATATACAAACCACCCTTATTTCCTTTCTTTAAGTCTTCTCAATTCTAATATATTCTTTGTGAGTTGGGAAAGACAGCAAAGAAAACCATGGCATTCATGGTGGGCATGAAGAATGTATTGCAGAGGGATATAACAGCACATTTTACTTCTCTCTTCCTTCCTTATTAATTCATACATGATTAGTTTTGGAAACTCACCAAACACCAAGCTAATACTTTTCACCAGCACTATCTTTAACAGCACCAAGATCTTGCTCTTGACATTAAAGAGCCTTGATCTTATCATTCTATGTTGAGCTCAAACAACCTTCTTCTTTGTGTTACTGGACCATTATCCACAATAAATTTCATGTGCCATTTTAACCTGCAGTCACCGAAGTCTTATAAACACCTCCTAAAATTACTCTTGTACTTTCTACTTTAAATAACTAAACACAGCAGCAGTAAATGTAGTCAAATTTACCAGATCACTGATGAATATGTTGAAATACAGAAATTTACTAAATATTCCAGGACTGCTGAGTCTGTATTTTTTTTGTTAGATGAAAATAATTTTGGCTCAAATGCAAAGTATTTTACAGTACTTTGTAACAATATCCAAATTCAGAGTTGAAAATGTGATTACAATTTGATTACAAAAAAAAAAGAAAACAAAACAAAACCAAAACAACAACAACAAAAAGTACCAATAAATAAAACTGTTATGTCTTAACCATAAAGAGAACAATATGTCAATATTAGCCATAAGTACTTTAAATAATCTTTGGAATTCAAAATATATGCAATAATTTTCTTAGTAAATATAAACATGCAATAGCTTTTCTCTCAATTCTTTTCTATTTAGTTTCCATATCTATTCAACAATAGATCTCTATGAAAAATATGTTAACATTTTTTTTAAGTAAGACAATAAAGTTTAGCAGTGACAGAACGTTTTATCTAAATCCAATGCACTTTAAAATTTCTTAAGTATCCATTCGATTCTTCTTAGCCAATTTGAAATGAAACTTTTTCTTCATAACAACATTTAATCATATATCTGATTTCTTAATTTTTTAAAAAATGACTTCATGAGATGGAACATTTTTTAACACAATTTTTTTTTTTTCTGTCTGCAGCTTTTGAGGGAACAGAGCATAGCTCTGCAATTTGTTTTAGGTAGTGACAAATTCCAAAGAGGCACAAAACCAGTCAAAAACTATTTTTCTGAAAGATTTCCCTAACAAGCTATGCAATATGAAAATATCCTGAAGAATGGAAAATTGTAGACTACTCTTCAGGCTTTTGGAGTAGAAAACAGCTTACCCACATTGCTGATCTCTGGAGTTCATTACAGGTTGTAGGTCAACCTTACCCATAAGAAACTGCACTTCAGACAACAATTTCTGATAAAATTATATTCTGTATACAAAGTTAATTTAATAACCTATCATGGAGATTACTTGATTTTATGAAAATTGTCTTCACATTCAAATATTTGCAATGTACTATACTGATGTCACAAAATTTTAGTTTCCAATGCAAGAGAGTTTAATTTGTAATTAACTATAATTAGCTTTGCGACATTTCAGATGATTTAGTTAGGCAACCATTCATGTGTGTTTTATTTTGGAGATTAAGGAGAAATTCAAATGCAGAAAAAGTTTGAACTATGTAGATCCTTGCCTTAATATAGTCTTTACACACACACCAAAAGAAAATGATGTTTCACAGTGGGTTACGGTAAGGTGAGAATTTTTTCTGTGAATACACTCTTAATCATACACAAAACCATCAGTCTTCTGTAAAGTTTTGATACATGAGAGAACTGGAAATACTGAATTATTCTGAAGTTAAAAGCATTTTATTTATTCAGCTTTTTCAAAGTGATGATGCTTTAGATGAATACGATACAGCTCAGAGAATTTATTGATAAATCATTGTTTATTCCTAGCTGCCTAGGAAAATCATTCATTTACAGACCAATCTATATTTCTATCACATACCATAGGTCAAATTGCATATGCAAAGCACAAACAGATGTACTTGTTATACCTAGATTTGCTTCCAATTCTTTTATTCAGTATGTTTAGTAAGATTTTCCAACTTTTTCTCATCTCACTTATTATTAATCAATTTCCCATAAAAGAGAAATCCCATAATAAGCACAGATAACTCTCTAGAAGTTTTTAGGGTTACTATTCAGTTCTCAAAACTAACCTAAGGACTTAGAGATAACAAGCTGAAGAACACGTGGGTCCTTTTTTCAGCGTGCCTGTGATTGCAAGTCCTGTTCAGAGTCAATGGCAAAGCCAGGAAAGCAATAGATGAAACATCCATCTATCTCTACATCATCAACAGCTCCCATTGACATTTGCTGGTGATTGCTGAATGATTATGGAAACCAAACAATGTGAACACTTTGAGGTAGTGGGTGGTGCATTTCAGCAGTGGTGACAGTGGATCACCACCACTCGTGCGTATTTTTATGTGCGGCATGCAGACTCTTGTTCATTGCTGGCAAAAATACACTGCTGATGGTTGTGACTATTCTGAAAAACAGTGTTTTCTAGCTGAGAATTTGCTCTATAAACTAGCATTATTACACTCTTTGTATCTGTTGCAGTTTCCATGGAAATAGATAAGAGGCATTACTTTTGGAGTGACCTAAGTTTCTTGCTACCTTCCATAATCTTTCTTCTTCTTCTTTTTTTTTTTTTTTTTTTTTTTTTGCCATGAAATCAGGGCTACTTGCAACCAGAATTGCATGAATTCATGTTTGACTGCACAATGTCCAAAGCCTGCAGTGGCTGCACTACTGGAATGATGAGCAAAGATCAAAAAGAAACACCTGCTTTTTTAGTTACATACAGGCATTTGCAAGGGTTAAACTAACTGCTTTTGTTTGCTGTTATTTTTCTAGTCTAGGCAGAATGGTTGAAGTAAATGGAAAAGCAGCTTTTCTCCCAGATTTCCTTGCTGTTTTTCCTTGATTGCAGTACTAGCAACTACATTATTGTAGAACAATGTGCTTGACATCATCATATTAACAGTTGGTCTCCTCTGCTCATTT
This sequence comes from Phasianus colchicus, assembly GCF_987193195.1. NCBI lineage: Eukaryota > Metazoa > Chordata > Aves > Galliformes > Phasianidae > Phasianus > Phasianus colchicus. The sequence goes on along the minus strand of NC_143445.1, from coordinate 12,147,434 downwards.
TCACCGAGGCCTGCTGGGTAATTTTACTGAGGTCACCTTATTTTTATGAGGGCCTCTCAGCAGGAGGGTAGGGACTCCATGCCAGCTTTGAAACTCACAGTGTGTTGGCACATTGCAGTTGCTTCCCTAGAGACTGGGAAAATGATCAGCACTGCAGGATCTTCTGCAAAAATCAGGGAAAAGACATTTGTTAGCTCTCTGGAGAAGTCCAAGCAAAAGATATTCACTGCATGGAACCAAATCAGCATCTGTTTTTTTTTTTCTGCACCGAGGGTAATTCAGTAAAATATCCAATCTACCCTGAATGTGACAATTATTCAGACAAGAAAAGTACTGATAAGATACCAAACATCAGCTGTGATTTCTTTCATTGGAAAAAAAAAAAAAAAAGTTAAAAAAATAAAAAAAGAACGAAAGAAAGAAAATGCCATACAGACAGAGCTGATTATTTAGCTGATTATTTAGTCCAAAAGAGGTTCTGTCAGTATCAGTTGTCCATTCCATCTTAAAATAATAGCTAATGTTTTTCCTTAATTAGCATACATCCTAGCTGAGAGCTCGCCTCTGAAGTAGTGGAGCAGCAGAAGAAGCAGTTAAAGTGTGAACAGTGTTTGTTTATCTTGGCCATTTCCAGTGGCCACAGAAATGGCAGTGATTGGGTGACTATGAAACAATTACCACTTGAAAAGAGTAAAAAATCTTCCTATACAAACACAGGATCATCAGAAAAAATGAAAATAAGAGCAGGAACAATTATCCAAAGCTTACCCTAACTGTTACAGCTACAAATGAAGACCATTCCAGTTACACTGGCTCCATGAGTTCTTTCATAGAAGTTTCACAACTGTTTGATTAATAAAAACTTAAAAAAATAATAATAATAAGCTTCGCTGAGCAGCAGTGGATCCTAACATTGGTTTAGAAATCTTGATAGAATATGATTGCTCCCAAGATGCCTTTAAAAAAAGAAATTACCACTTATTTAGTGAATTTATTTTTGTTCAAAACTCATGATTCTAATGGATGACAGAAATAGCATAAATCACATTTTAGAAAGAGAATTTGTAACAAATTTCCCAATAATAACATTAGTGACAATAATGAGTGCATTCCCTCTGAATTTTCAGTGAGTTAGATATTCATAGATTGGCTTCAGGGAAAAGCATTTCCATTTTCTTTCCACATATTTTTCTAAATTGATGGTGTAACTATAAGAGCTCAACTTCTGTATTTTCCTGAATAAAAAAGTAAGTCCCAAAATGTAAAGAACAGCTCAACAGCATCAATTTAGAACTAATCAACTGTTCACATTTAAAACTTATGTTTCCCTCTCAGCAGCCAAGGTGGTTTATGATGATGGTCTCTGTTATTTATGATCACTGACCTGTGCACCACACAAGGTTAGATTCTAAGAATTACTACTTCACACCACCAAGGAAAAAGAATCTGATATTCCTGATGACTGTTCTGTGCTGAAATGAATTATTATGATTTTCAGAATATTCAAAAATTCTGAGTCAATTGGATTTCCCTCAAATGCCACACAGTGCTATTCCCCTGACAACGGGAGACAAAGTAAGTTTGAGTCACAAACGACTATTGTAAGGCTTATCATCTTTGTGGAGCAGATCCTGGCTGTGAATCATGTGTACAGAGTAAGGACTCTCCCATTTTATCTGAAACTGTTCCTTCCTAACACTCATTCTTATCCTTGGCAGCTTTGTTTTTTGAACTCCCTACTGACTTAAACCATCCTTGCCAGTCCCAATAAAAAAAATTGTTCTTTGATATGTACCATGCTATACATTATTTAAATACTTGTATCTCTAATGGGTCATTCCTTTAATGTGGGAGAGTATAGGAATTCAATGTACAGTATGGGTCTGGAAGTAGCAAGTATCTTCTTTGCCTGCTTGCCTACAGACTTTAGTATAATTGACCTCGTCTTTCTCACTTTATTCCTAGCTCCTGGTCTCCATTCTTGCTCTTTCCATTCTGGACTGGAGACTCCCCATCTCCAAACACATGCCTTTCCCACATACTTATCCATAGGTCATGTCTCTGGTGAGGAAGGGGCCAGAGGCAGACCCCATTCTTCTGTCAGGCACAAGCATTTTCATTTCTCTCTGTATTGCATCACTTTGGTCCTCCTCCTACTGAAGGTCTTTGTATTTTACAGCATATATGAAAGGTAAATTGGGTATTCTGTTTACTGTGTTATTTTGCAGAGCTCTAATTACTAATGTATTTATTATTCTAAGTCTAGAATTCAAGCCTTTTGACAAATTATTAATCACAAAGATGAGAAGCTCAAAAATAACAGAATGAAAAGCTTACTTGTGGCCATAGGCATGTTAATCTTCATTAATCAGCAGTTATGGATTTGGAAAGGAATACTAATACAAATCATGCAACAGGAAAGTTTCTGCATGAGAATTTATTTTCTGAGTGATACGTAGGGTAGCAGCAGACCTTCTTCCCTTCAGCCCATTTTCTTGAAAGTACAAACAGCAACTTACTTTTCCTACTGATCTGCCCTACTCTAATCTGCTTATTTGAACTACATAGAGAAAAAGAAAGCTATTATACTATATTAAGTAGGAATTTAATATATAGACTTTTTTTTTCCTCCACAAATTGCTCAAACTAATGGAGGAAAACCCTGGTTTTATTCTTGTTCTTACCCTTGATGTTGAACAATGAGAACATTTTTCTGTACATCTCATGCATTGCACTGTGTGTCTCCAACCTAAGGAGAATTTGACTCTCTGGCAAGCAAATTAGATTTAAAGAAGTGTACTTCTGAACACAATTATTTCATTTTTTTTTTTTTCCCCACTGGTAAAAGAAAAAGGGAAGAAAAGGGAAAATATGTTAAAATGGAAAATGTCCTAAGACCCTTCTAGAAACTGGAAAGACATATTGTCAATTATTGCTGTTCAATTACAGTTTCCAAACTGACTGTACCACTATACCTTGGTGCTTCATCCACCTTATTGCTCATGAACACATCAGTGGACAGGACAGTAAGCTTTATCTAAATTTCCAGTACAGCATATTCTTAGAGCTAGCAAGCTTTCTGTCAAAGAAGAAAATCAAATCAGTTTGATAGCATTAGTTCTTGATATATCTGTTTTGGATCTTTCTCAAAACCTTATTAGACTCATAAGTATCTGGTCACTGCTAACCTTTTTTATAGACAGAAAGAAGACACTGAATGTTTCCTCTCTGGCTTCTTCTTTTTTCTCTCTTCCCCATTAATTGATAGCCTGTTCTTTTTTTTTTCATCAAATGTATCTATAGAAACTCTTTCTTCCTTTACCCTTACTAAATTTCAATGGACTCAGCACTGATTTATTGCTAGGGATTTTTTTTTCAGCCTAGGAGAGGTATCTGTCCTTCTCCCCATTTTTGTGTGTTCCCTTTTGTATTAAAGATACCAGGACACAGCCGAATTACCATTACCTTCTTGCTTTCATCTGCTTTTACACAGACAGTCAGCCCTTGTACCAATTACCAGCTGGGTTAGTCATGCTCAGATTCGTTTATCTGGACAATTTTGTGTCATCAGTGAATCATGGTTTCTCAGTTATTTCTAACACACTCCTTCTGCAACACTGTCTGCAGACGCGGAGGCAGCAATCTGAGCTGAGGGCTGCTCGGCCCACCAGACATTCTGAATACGCCCTGAAATAGCAGTAATTTTACCTGAGAAACAACGCAATTCCTGACAGTTTTCAATTCTCACAAAAAGCGAAGGCAAATTATGATACTATCTGGATATGAAATTTTAGATGTAATATCTCTGAGTCTTATTAAAAGCACATTACAGCTTCAGCTAAGTGTTTCAGTGGAAGGCATCACTAATACTTTGTGGAACAACCTACAAATCAATTAACCACCTCTGCCAGCTGCAGTTTTTGAACAAGATACAAATGCTATGTATTTTCGACTAATTTTAGTGATTCAGATTTTGATTTTTTAATGATCACAAATCATGTGAGTTCTCAGAGCTAGACAAGTAACTGCCTGCTTACAGCAATGGCACCCACTGATTCCTGATCTTTTTTCATTTATGACTGCATTTGTTACCAACACAAATCCTATATAGGTGGATAATATGGCTGCTATCACCAGACAAACACCAAGACTGATAACACCAAATGATATTTACTTCTACACTCAGGATTGTAGATAACAAGTGGCATCTAAGCAAATATCATTCAGGAACAGACATTAGCAGTTACTTTACTGCAAGCCTCTTTGGGCATATGTGCACTGAAATGTGTATTTGATGTTCATAGACTGGTAATAGCAGACTCAAGCAAGAAAAATAAACAGTTTTGTATATTGCATCTGACTTCTAAATGAAATTCAGCAGAGATAGTTTTTGTCATGCTGGTGATTTGGTCCAACTCTAACTTACTGTTATATTATTTATTTCCACTCTTTCATTGTGGCAAAAAAAATGACCTCTGCTAGTGCATTTGGACAACACAGGTCCAAACCAGATCCCAATAGTAGAACAACAACAACAAAAACCAACAGCAACAAGTAAGAAAATATCCAAAACAGCAAGCCAAATAATAACAATAACAAAAGAAACCCAACCAGATGAAAAAAATCATCTCCCCAATCACACAACTATTTATGCTGCACGGCCATATGACATCACTGGCTGTTAGCTGATAAAATCTGTAGTTGCTGCTATGCATCTCCAACACATAGGAAATGCAATGGGAGAAATTCAGTTATGCTAATACTGATCATTAACCACAGCAGTAAATACATGCCAAACACATGCCTTATCTCAAGCACCATGACAGAAATCTGCTTCTATCCGTACTGTGTAGAAAAGTAACAATTATATTCGTTTAATTGGTCTGATACCAGTGTATCTCTGAAGCTAACACATACGGAGATATCATCACCTAATCTATCAGGGCACTATTGACATTTGCAGGAATTGCTTTCTGAAGATTAAGATGAAACAAAGTTGAGATTGATTTAAGTATTTGAAAGGGTTTGTTCACTGGTTTTACAGTGCAGCAACTGTCATTTCTGAAAGTCTAACTGATTTAAATTGGTTTAAAATAGAGTTTTTATTTAATTATCCTGCACAATTGCTGTATATGAAACATTGATTACTGTGAGAGGCTCTCCTTGGCAAAAAGCTTACAGCAAACAGAGATGGAAGTCAACAGATGAAATGAGAACCATTAAAAGGTTCATACAGAATGAAGACATACAAGACTAAATCACCAAGGAGCATGTTTTGAAGTTCTTATGCATTTCCAGAGTGGTTGAGGATTAAGAACTTTATTCAAAAAACGAAGAGTAATTTCTAGGAAATGGAAATAACTTAGACTTCAAAGCAGAGAGACATTCTTAAAAAAATCAAGCAGTGGGAGAAATCACATTCTTTAGAGTATGTTAATATTACAGCAATTTCAGAAGATGTCAATGTCTAAAGTTTAATACTCTCGGACCACTGGATTAAAGGAATGCCTTCCCCATCCTGCACTTCTACAGAGGCACTGGTGTGCATTCCTTGGGTCTAGCAACCTTATCCCTGACTCTGTTCCACACAGCACATGCAAGGGAGCTTTCCTGTAAGGACATGTGTGAAGGAAATATGTTGGAGACAATGCACCAAGTGACTGGGGGTTTCTGTCCCCAGATTAATGATTGATAACATCAGTCATTACTTTTAGTGATGTTACAGTACCTAATTCTGTAAACATGCCAGGAAAGTTAGATTGTTTTTTTCTGGATAATCAAAATCAGGTTTCAGACACAAGATGTTCAGCACATTCACAACAAAAGCAGCTTCAGACACACCAATAAATGAAAAGTGGGGACCCAGAAGAAACTTCTACACAAAAAAAAAAAAAACCATCCTGGGAAAGTGGGATAATGCAGCAGGTAGATGTGGGGATCAGAATCAGAGTGATGGGCTTGCCAGCTCTATGTCAGCCACAGAAGCACACTCAGGCCATGTGAAAATAGTTGCAATTGGTTGCAAATGTACTGATTGAGAGCAGAACTGCAGAATGTGACAACACAGTTTGTAAAATCACACCTATCTCCGTAATGAATGAATGCCATAGTGAGAAAAATTAAAATGCTCAGAAGAGCTTAAAACAGATTGGACATTTATATCAAGTAAATCAGAAGCCCGATGTCTTACAGACTAGCTTGCAGATGGTCAAATCCTGCAAGCCAGCTCAAGCAAATTATATTTGAAGTCAAAGGGAATTTTCCTGTGACAGGGATTGCAGTATTTGTTTCTTAAGGATAAAAACATTTCTGGCTATGGAACTAAACTCTTCAAAAAGAAAATAAAAACACAAAAAACAGACTTACTTTTCCCTCCCAGAATGTTAATTTAAGGTGTCTAGGAAGTATCAAATAGGCTCTGGCAGTATTTGATTCTACAAAAACAGCTTGTCAAGGTGATAAGGCCATGGCATAGCTGTTAGTATGCTTATACCATAAGAAAATAGTGAACCAAACGTGGGCAGCCTTCAGCTATTCCCTGTTAAAATGGAGGGAAGAGGAAGCATGTCAGTGTATGCTGTCTGAAGGAACACATTTGGTTTAACAGCACTGTAAAAACAAACATTAATATCCTTGTAATTGTTCATTTATTTTCTGGGGAAAAAAAAATGGTGGGATTGGGTTTAAAAAAAAAGTAGTTTTCTAGGTCGGAGTGGCCAGTTTACCTGATTCTGTAGGCTCTACAGAAAAAACATCTTCATTTTCTAAAATCTGATGTATGTCTCAGGCAGCAGGCCATGGGAGGTGTTTATGAATTAGAGAATTTGAAGAACTTATTCAAAATATCACACTTGTATCCATGGTAAAACTAGAAAGAAAATTACAGATGCCTTTTTACAACTCTCCAAATTACCAAGAGCAAGATAGACCATTCTCTTTTGAGACTTCCAGACAAAACTCTTAAACAAATTCAGGTGATTATTTAGAAAGAATATAAAGCAAATCACACCTCAGAGCTAAAACACTCAAATTTTGGCAAGATGAGTTTCTCTTTCATCACACAGTATCACTTCAAGCACAAGTGAAAAGAAGTGTTAAGATTTTGTTATTTCCTATTGCCACTCTCCTTCCCACCCCCTCCCATGATTAGCAGTGAGAAAAATTACCAACTAGCAAACTGTAATGTAATTAAAAACACGTTCCACTTTGAGGAAAAACTGTCTGTAGAAATTGTAGTGAACTCAGGTTTTCAGATTTTAAACCAAAAAACCCTGATGGTTCCCTGAGCATTTCTGCAAGGGTCAAACACCACTCCTTTTTATACCCAGTTAAGCTCATCCATCGCTATTAAAATAATATAGGGTTTTGCAGATCAATCCCCTGCAACCACTCATAAATAAATGGCACAACTCAGTAAATTTGCATCCATTCTATGCCCTCCCCAGCTTTCTGTCTAAATTAAAAAGTCAGAATCTATTTCATACTGTCAAATGGATCTTTAGCAACTGGGATTTGTTTTTCATATTGTTGTACCTAGTAAGCACAGAGACTACACGAGCTTTTTCAGTAAATTAAATGAACAGATTATTGTTTTTGCCCTAAGCAGACATTACAGAACATGCCCAAGAAGATAAACATAGAAAGCAAAATACAGCAAAAGATTGAGTACTTGTCAAAACCAAATTGAAGGCAGTAGGCAGCAAATTGGATTTTCTTTTACAATAACATGCAGTTCACATTCTACTACTGTAATGAATATTATAATGTGTGCTTTCTAATATAATATCTGGTGATGCATTTCTAGAACTATTTCTCAAAGCTTAAGGATATTCTTGCTATATCATGGCTCAGTGCATAGTAATGATAAGTTTGTTCTGTTCACTGCATAGCCTTAAGGATATCTTTCTCTGAAGAAAGGAAAATATTAATCCCTAGATTTCTCTTTCAGTTGTGGTGATTTAAATCTGTGAATCTCTGCAGATTTGCAACAATATCACTGCACTGGCCAGCTCCTGAAAACCTATGGCTGCTTAGAAAGCCAGCACAGGTATGATTAACAAGCGTTGAACTTCCCTGAAGCTTAGAAATAACACTGAATCCTGTGGCTATGAATCCATTTTGCAGGTAACGTGCCCGAAACAACTAGATTCCTTCTAATTTTATGAAAAATCCGAATGATGGATGGAAAGGGCAGTCATAACCACGAAACATTTCCTCCCTTTTTAGATGCAAGTAAATTGAGACTCAGATCACGGAGGTGAGCAAGCAACTTTCTGGGGAATGTGCCTATTCTCCAGCTCACCCAGCTCAATGTCCACTAGAGTCAGCAGGCCCAGTGTCTGTGCACAGCTCTGGGCTTTGGGCCAGCAAAAGCATCTTCTGTGGACAGATGGCTCTAAGTGACATTCCCAGGAAAGTCACGCTTTGACTCAGTTACTGAGCCCAGCTATTCTACAGAAGTAGATATTTTTTACATTTCTGAGACAATCTTTTATTTTGTTGTGGATGAGAGAAAAGTGCTGGCACGTGCAAAGCATTTGATGAAAAGAGGAGTAGAGAATTGAAGATCTTTTTATACCAGAGATTAAATTTTATCATATATTTCAGAAATAAGAAGTATAGGCAAAAAAAAGCAATAATATGAAATGAGACAGTACCATGTGGGTGAGAAGGGATGCCTGGTTGTCATAACAAAGCAATATCTTTCTGAACAATTTGGATCTTCAGGGAACATTTCTTGCTGAATTTAGCTTAAAAATAAGGCAATCAGAAAACACTGACATGCTGTGTCTTGAAGTGATAAAAAATGTACAAGGATCTCAGCCTTGGGGATTAGGGTATATGCTCCATATCAGATAATAACTGAAAATGAGTTGTATTTTGTGCTGTATAAATGGTAATTAAAATAGAGAACATAAGAAGATATACTAGTGCCTTGCAGTCAGTAAGAGTGATGCTAGTGACTTAGTTCAAGGGCACCCACAAAATGCTCCCCCAAGAGAAGCAAGTTAATGAGATAAAAGATGCTCACTTCCAGGAGTTCAGCCAGCGACCATTCAAAAACAGAACAGAGCAGCTAAAAATACCTTTTTTTTCTTAACTCCTCTCAGGAATGCACAGATTTTACATTTAAGAATATATTCATTTCTGACGATTATGAAAGGGAAAAAAGTAGCCTGACATTACTGACATCATCTAATATCCTTTTTTCCTGAACAAGGTCCCCACTCAAATTTCTTCAATAGAAATCTTCCACAACAAAAGAAGCATGGCCAGCAGGTTGAGAGAAGTGGTCCTACCCCTCTATTCTGTGCTGGTGAGACCTCACCTGTAGTACCGAGTCCAGATGTGGGGTCCTCAGTACAGGAGAGACACGGACCTGTTGGAACACATCTAGAGGAGGGACACAGAAATGATCTAAGGGATGGAACACCTCTCCTACGAGGACAAGCAGAGAGCTCTCAGCCTGGAGAAGAATCTGGGGAGACCCAATAGTGGCCTCTCAATACCAAAAGGGGGGCTATAAAAAAAGGAAAGGGACAGACTTTTTAGCAGCACTGATGTGATAAGACAAGGAGAAATGGTTTCAATCTAGAAGAGAGGAGATTTAGATTCAATATAAGGAAGAAGTTTTTTATGGTAAGGGTGGTGAGGCACTAGTACAGGTTGCCCAGAGAGGTGGTGGAAACCCTGCCCCTGAAGACATTCAAGGTGAGGCTGAACAGGGCTCTGAGTACCAGGTAAGCTGGAGGTGTCCGTGTTCATGGCAGGGGAGTTGGACCACATGACCTTCAGGGGTCCTTTCCAACTCAAGCGATTCTATGATTTTGTGATAAGAAGGATAAGGAAGTAGAATGGCTCAAATCCTCCTCAAAATTCAAGTGAGTTCTGAGTGTTACTGACACAAATTTGACATCATGAGTCCCAATTTTTTTTTATCAGTTTCCTGTTGATAATTACAACAGATTAGCTACTGCAGATACTATTCCTAGTATTAATCTTTCTTTGTAGGTAATCTGATGCCATGCAATTGTTTAATTATTAGTTATTGATACAGGATTTATGAAGCAGATGAACCCAACAGAAATGACAAGTATTTTAGAGTAAAGATTGCAGATAGATGAAACTACTGGAAAAAAAAAAAAACAAACTGTTTTTGTACTACTTCTCTTGTAGATGATTGTCACTGTCACTAAGGAACTAAGAAATATAATGAAAATTCATTATTAAACCAACGGGAAGCCGCTATCTTCAGTTGTGCTTTCAGAACACAGTGGGTAATATAGGCATTTCAGAAAACTTAAGAAGGAATAGAGAAAAACTCTAAATATCTTTTAAATGTCAAACAGTTACATGCAAACTTAGAATATGTTATAGAGAAGTCAAATCAACATCCCTTAAAGTTTTTGGTAGGTTGCCTAAAAAGAGAAAACATGGCCAGTAGATGAACATGGCACAGAGGAGACAGGAGGCAGTTCTGGGCAGTGGCCACAGAGAGGAGTTTTAAAGGAAAATGGCAAGAAAAGAAAAGTGGCTTGTATGAAATTATAATTGGAAAGTGAAAATTTTCTATTTTCATGGAATTGAGCTTTCTATTTCAAGATGTGACTGAACAAAATCACAAGACTTGAACAGGTAACAGTGGCTTGTATGTAACAAAAACACCTTCTTTAGTGCAATGCACTGCGTCTTCTTTTTACTTGCTTGCAAGCTGTAATGTAGACTTACTGTTGCCACTAGATTACAGACTTCAGGACTACGTGTTATTAAAAATTAGGAAATTATTTCAAATATACAAACATTTATCACAGGAAAATACTGGAATTTTAAAACCTCAAAAACTTGAACAGCAACATAACAACTTCAAAAATCCAGAGGGCTCTGTCTTACTCCCAACTGCCATAACATCTGCCAGTTTCAGGAGAAACTCGAAGTCAAAAAATATTGCAGGAGTCTGATAAGTTAAAGCTTAAAAATACCTATGTTCTTACAGGGACAGCCCCAGACAATAAAGAACAGTGTTTAACTGACCAGATGTCAGTATAAACACGTTTACTCATTAGATGTCATAATGGTGTTGTGATACAGAACTGTACAAAGTGCTTTTCTATTACCATTTAGATTGTGGTAAAATTTTCTTCTGCAGCAAGAAAGCAGGCAGGACTTTACTAATGAAATCTTGAACTCTTTTTAATATAATTCGTCTAAAAGAAAAACAGGTAAATAGCAAACAAGATACATCAGCTCAGTGAACATCAACAAAGGAAAAAAAAAACAACCTAAAAGCAGATCAAGAAACCAGAAAGAAATCCAGCCTTTAAGCCCAGTAGGAATTGGATGCATTATTTCCTTGGCATGTTCAATAACAATACTGGGGGGAAAAGAAAATAAGATTCTGAGTGTTACGTACTTATTCAATGATGATACAACTGAGGGAATCAGCTAGAAGAAAAAGAATAGAAAAATACAGATTAGAAAAAAAATGGAGAATGTGAACTTGGTAGACATAACAGATGTTATAAAATCACACTGTTGCATTTTATAAAAGATGATCTGCTTGTCCATAATTCAAAATTAAATTCTAATTATTTTTGCACTATAATTTATACAATTAACTTCTGAACATAGCTACATCTATCTGTAATAGATGGAGAAATTTTTCCTTCTAGCACTCAATGGTTCCAAATTTCTCCAAAGCCTATCATGAATGCCCATGTATGCCTGTCTTACAGATATGAACCCCAGGCTTTGCTGGTGAACCTGAAGAATTTCCAAAATATTTAGCAATCAGTGACAGAGAGTCTGTGCTTGGACTCCAGGTAAAAAATCTTAGCAAGACTATCTCAAGAGGCATTCCAATCCTCAATGACTGAACATTTTGATCCTTACAAAATATGTAAGGATCAAAAACTAAACATGATGCATGAAAAAGTGCCATGAAAACAGAGAGAATTAAATGGACATAGAAGCAACCAAATATTTTGGGCTAAATTTCATTGCGTGCAGAAAACAGTGATTAAAGTGCTTAGAAGGATTAATTGGGGATAAATAACTGAGTCTGTAAACAATTATTTTAGAGACTAATTATCATGCTTCTCCTGTCTGATCTGGCAACACAATAAATTTCATAAGAAATGTTAGGTGCACACCCCCCAGCTGTGTAGTTCTGGTCAGCTCAGACCTTGGAGTGCATGCATCCAGCTAAGCTCACTGCTGGGCCTGGATCTCCCTGTTTCCATAAGCCCCTGAAAAGTAATCCCAGCGTGGTGTGGCTCAAGGCTTATACTGGAAACCATTTGTATGATGTGACACATCTCCATGTGACATGGCAAAAGATTTCATAAGATGTTCAATACTTCTAAGATGCAGGAGAGAAGAGACAAAAAGGCAAAGCACTCAAGCCTAGCCCAGCTCTCCCAGCAGAAACACCACGACAGCTCTCACTGGGGCTGGTAGTGCTGCAGGGCTGTAACGTCACATGCAGACCTGCTGCCCTTGCCAACTGCAATCAATAATCCTACAAGAGAGAGAGAGAATTTAATGGGTTCAAAGGACTTTGCTCAAAAGTACTCCTATTGTAACAGCAACCCAGCTGGAAGCACAGTGCGTGGCTGTTTTGTTCATCACATTTCTATACATTACAGTAGCCCGAGGCAGCTTTTTCCTTCCTTCCTTCTCAAATGCAATGAATTCCACCACAGGGTTTTGCAGCATCTGATCAATATTTACTTAGCAAGGCAGTTTTAACAAGAACAAAAATATTCTCTTGTGCACTGACTTTTTTTTAAAACCTCTCAAGATATCCGTGTGGTTTTGAAGGAAGACTTAAAGCCTTTAACGAGGAAAAGGAAGGAACTGAGAAATTGATTCATTTTTAAACATTGACAGTTGTTCAAACTATAGCACATACAGAATAAAGCTCATATTCAAAAGACAGATCTTCCTTACTGAGCTGTAAAATCATTCATAGAGCATTGAAAATTTAGCTCCTGAAACAGAGAGTGGATTCAGACTCCACTGCTTCTGTGCAAATTGCCCATGGTAAAAATGTGATGTTGTTAAAAGCATATGAGCAATATGTTGACTGGGCTAGGTGGCATTTTTGTGGTTTGTTTTTCCTGGTGAAGAAAGTGTGCATGTTATTTGCACAATGCCACAACAGTGAGAGTTGTACAGAAAGGCAAAAATAAGCTACTTGTAAAAAAATGTTATTTCTTGATGTTTTAAATATTCTCCTCTGAGTGAAATTCGTGTATCATTTAACATTACAAATCTGATGACAGAAAGCTTTCCAGAAGAAAGCTGAGGAGATGTTAGTAGTGGTGTTTAGTTATTGAGAAAAACACAATTTTTGAAGAATACTGCCCTAAGGTAAACTTTTTCAATGTTGCAGAACATTTATTTCCTTCTGTATAAATCAGCTGAATAATAAAAGCACCCTTTTTTTCATAGTGTCTAATTTTTTTTAAGAGTAATTGAAATATTTCAGATGTTATCCACCACTAATACTAAAAGAGCAGCCAAATTCAGTAAGGCTAATGAGATGTTATTTAAGATACTAAGGTTTCTCCTTCTACAGTGAAAACGACAATTCAAAACCATACACTGCTTGCAGACAAGCACTAAGGAATCCACAGACTAGAATGACAGAAATAAAATAAAAAGAAGTCTGACCGTGTCCATCCCTTCAGATCCCGACCTTGATCTTTCTTTCTGTTCCATTGATTTTGTTTTGTTTTAATGGTTGTTTTGGTGGTATTTTTTTTGGTTGTCATTGTTGCTCTTTTTTTCTTTCTTGTTTATTTAGTTACTTTGGTAGTATGGATCCAAACAGGTTAACTGAACCAAAATGCCCTGCCATTATTAATTTACACGACAATAAACATTCTCATCACTCATCATTCAGAGCACATCCAAGCCCAAACTTCAAACAGATTTCAACCCTTCTCCAGAAGGCATGGCACTCTCCTGAGTGACACTTCATAGAATCACAGAATTGCTTAGATTGGAAAAGACCTTCAAGATCATCAAGTCCAACCACAATCGTACTACGTACCACGTACTACTACAGCTCTAACAGCCCACTACTAAATCATGTACTTGAGCACCACATGCATATGTACTTCCATACATATTACACACATCAGTGCTGTTCTGCATGCCTTACAGTTACATGCATGAAAAAGCAACTAATCTGATACTAGTTTTAGAATCAGATTTATCAGATATTTTTTTTTTCCAAGCAAGGTATTGCCTAATATTTTAAGTGCTGTCTTGATATTTTAAGAGATGTCTTGAGTCTCGCAGGAGGGTACTGCCCAGCAGAAAATTCTCATTAAGTGACTTGAAACGTGGCAGAGAAACTGGAATAGACTAAACGTCAGTGGGAGACCTTTCAGTGATATGCTGGAAACTGGTTATTACTTGTCAAAGCCAGTTAGGGTTAAAGAATCTGCTCTGAAGTTTCCTTAGATTTTCCCTACAGCTCCTGGCATCGAATAAGAGTGTGCAGCTTGGAAAATGCCAATAGGGTCTGGTCAAGAGACTATAAAGTTTCAGGCATAAGATCCGTCTGTAGCAGAAGAAAGTAGAGCAGAAGGGATTAATGCATCTTTTTATGTTCCAAAAGCTTTAGGAATTAACAGGAAAATATATATATATATATGGATTTGAGAACCAGGAGATTATTAAGCATGCTTAATAAGCAACAGCTTCTCTCTTCTGCTCATATTTGATTCTCAGTTCCATTATAAGGCTTAAGCTCACTAAGGCTCCACACTTACTATGTTCTATGGACTGTAAACTCCTCAGGAAATCAAATTTCTACAAATATTATTTTCCTACAACAAAGATAGGTTTTCGCAGTACGGGAAACTTCTAACAGAGTAATTTCTTTTGGACATCTGGAATCACTCCCTGAAGACCAGCTTATTTTAAATGCAAAAGGGGTGCTCTGCAGAACCAAAGCAACAGTCTTCTCATACACCAAGATCGTGAGTCCATAAAGGACAGAGATGTTACAGGGAAAGTTCTCAGAACCACAAGCACTAAAGACACAAATCCTGCACTCCTACACGGGTGAGGGAGAAGCAACTACTGTTTGAATCTGTGTGAATCCTTATTAGTTTGTTCTCCACACAGAAAGATTCCTTTAAGAAATTAGGGATTTGTCGAATCGTGTCCTGCGCCTTCAGACTCTTGATAGATTTTTGTACCTTATTTGTTTAAAATAAACTGTTCTGCTACACTGCTATAACAAATCTCTTTCAGAATAATGAGATTTTTATGCAAGGCTTATTGGAACTGAAATGAAGACTTAAAGTCACAACATAACAAATCATTTTCATCCCTGGCATTATGCAATTAGAATGCACATTTCATTTCAGTTACTGGCCACCCACCCTACCCTTCACCCCCCCTTCTTTTCCAGTCAAAGCTTAGGATGCAATGTAATTGGAGACATCAGTAAATATGCTTCAGAACAAATTTCTTGAAAAGCTTTTAGTCCAGATTTTTCTAAAACAATGAATGCCAGTAAGAGATAAAATGGAAAAACATAAGAATACGGTATTTCATTATCCAGTTCTCAGTTAGTGGCTACAAAGGTATCACAGAATCACAGAATGGTCTGGGTTGGAAGGGTCCTCAAGGATCATGAATCTCCAACCCCCCTGACACATGCAGGGCTTGAAGCAAACAACAGAGTTACGTTCCTCCATCCATCACATCAGTAATTCATGTTTATTTCCAATACACTGCAATTAGCACTGCATACCAGAAGTTCCCAGTCAAGGCTGCAGCCTGAAACACACAGTCAAGCTGCCACAAATAGCTCGCCTGTATGTGAGAGCTGTCACTGGGTGCAGCCAAACTCCTTAAGGGTGGTCATGAGAGCCTGTTTGAACGTGACTAGACAAGTTGGGCAGCACACTATTTGCGAGTCTGTAATTGTAACTGCTCACATATTGAACGCAACCAGACTTACGCCACTGAATTGGGTATCACTCAGAATCTCAGCTCTTCCAGCCCCTCTGGAATGCAAGACGGGTTATTTCCTGCCATACTTTTCTCTGCATGTGACATTGCCCTCTAAAGTGTGGTCCTGTATTGATATTTTTCTCCAGCAAGATTAAAGTGTCCAAGAAAAAGGTAAGAAAAGAAAAAGAAAAAGTAAGAAAAGAAATCTGAACTTTCCGGATATTTTCAGGTTTTAAGAGGTCTGTGATGTTCTATTTTCCACTGTAAGGCGTCTAAAGAATATTTGTACTGACAGAGTTATTTCTGGTTAGAATTCACACATAGAAAATGAATCTAAATATTAGATATAACCTCCCGTGTAAGAAGCAAGGTGACAACTCAAATTGCTGTTTTTGCAAACAAATATGAACTCTTGGAGAATCTTTCTGACTGAAAGATAAGTAAATAATTAGACTCAATTCTGTGAGTGAGACTTCTCCCACACAAAAGCTATCTACACTGCTATAATAACTTTGCAGAAGAATAATGCAAACTGTTTGTACAAGTGATAATGTTAGTGCAGACATTGCCACGGGGCAATTTAGCTGGAGATGGAAGTGTTTCTAAATAAAAAGTCATAGCAATAATCTCACATTCTCATCTGGAACTGTACTCTAACCATTTCCTTCTGTTCACTTCCCATTATGTTTGGTGTTTTTTTCTTTTTTTAATTTGTTGGAAAGTTATCACCTTAGTGCCCAAGGGACTGTACTAGTTCAGTACAGTTCTGTACTAGGTGAGAACACTAGATCAGTAGTTATTTTATTATGTTTACAAATTGCATAATCTTTAGAGGAAAATACAATTTTTACTGTCAGAATCCTGATAAAAACACAACTAAAATGCACCTCAGCAGTTGATCTAATCTATCTCTTTATCACGGGGAAGGATCAGCAACAGTAATTGTTTGTGATGGTTATCTCTCTAACCCAGCTGTCCATCACAGTTGGACTTGATCTTTTCCAACTGTAATGATTCTATGATCCTGGCTTGCTGATTGCCCAGTTTTCTAGATGTACTCGCAGGCATGTCTGCACCTCAACACCAACATCCATGCAAAAGGACACATCCAGCCAGCTCCTGTCCCTCCTTGTGTGGAGGAATCCCACAGCAGCTTGGACCAGCATCTCAGGATGTAGTCATATAGCATCAGAGCTATACCAATCATATTTTACAAATTCCTGCTCAGACCTACTTTGAAAGACCCCAAACACTGTAGATTTCAAAAGCTCCATATGAAACCCAGGCTACTGCTTAATCTTTAGAACATCCTAATTATCCTAATACCTTTCCTTGCCACACTTTAAATGCATTCCTCTAGGTCCAACCATCATAGGCAAAAAAAAAAAAAAAAAAAAAAAAGCTGCAAACAAAGCTTTTGTCTCTCAATTACTCAACCAGACCATGTTTTCCCAACCATTCTCTGTGTTTTTCTCCAGAATTCCCTTAAAAGAATCATCAATGTGAAACTTCATATCTAGTGTGTGATCCTCCCTCAACCCTAGCTGCATTTTTGCTCTCCCCACTGCAGTTACCAGAAGGACTTCTTAAGGACTGTTCGTGATTCACTCCTTCACCAGATCTTCTGCCAGAGCTGTAGGCAGAGCTGGTTCCTCATCTCTGGTGGCCCTTCCCTGCCCTGCAGTTGTGTACCTCACTGAGTGAGGACCACAGGACTGGAATTCTAATTCTGTTTCTTCATCCAGATGCAAAATAGTTTTGTTTTGCTTTTTTGGTGTTTTTTTTTTTTTTTTTTTTTTCAATCTGCATTTGATCTCCCCAGACACAGAATTATCTTTCAATGATGTAATGCTTTATTTTTCCTTTCCTAAACAAGGAACAGACACGCTTTGTTCATACAAAAATCAAAAACAATACAGCAGTGAACAAGCACAATGATAAATACTACTTGTATTCAATCTCACTCTCCCCTATTGCCTTAGTAGGGCTTTCTTCCCAAGCCTGAGCATTGGAAAACAATAACAACTGCTTTTGTGTGCTGTACTTTTTTAATTGACTCCCCTCTTTCTAAATTTCTCTCAGCTCCTTACCTTTCAGAAATAACTGGGATAATTAATGGGTGAGTTGCAAAGATACCCCTGCTGATTTTCTCAAAAGAAACTGCATTTAGCAAGAAAAAAAATATAAAGAAAATGAACAAAAAAATCATAAATCAAACACTTGCTATTTCACAGACAGATGGAAACAAAGGAGGAAATAGAAATTCTATGCAAGATGTTCCTTCACACCATATGCAACATTGCATCTCATTGCAGGTTTGTCTTGTCACTAATGCAAAGGGTTTGGACATCTAAGCTCTCTTACCATTTCCTGCTACCAATTTCTATGTGATTTTGAGCAAACCAGTAACCCTATCATATGTCCAAAGCTGTTTCACACAATTTCTTTGGTGATAGCTTAAGCACCCTGCTGCCCCCCAGCTACGGGAGGCATCTGCATTCCTGTGCCACCACCTGCTGTAGTGCTGACACAGCTGCCAGAGCACTTACTGTGCTGAGTTTAAATAGAGAACTGGTCTCTTGTAAAGCAACAAGAAAAATAAAAATCTTTCAGCCTGATCAGTTTTGTGCCACCAATTGTGAAGCTACAGACAAACTTGTCATTTTGGAAAAAATAGAGAAAATAATGTTTATTTCAGAGTAGCTCATGAAGTTCAGTTATATGGTATTTGTCAAATGCTCTGACATGCCTAAAATTACGTGGTCAACAGAAGTACATGAGTCAATGAAACTATATGCCATAGCATCACAATAGCATATGCTGCATGCTATAGAACATATATAGCACACTATATATGTATGCTATCCTGCTCCTACACACACTATGTTGCAACACACAAAGAGCAACGTGCAATGCTTGGCTGCCTGGTCCTGGTTCAAGAAAGGGAACAAGACTGGAGGGATGAAGCTGAGCCCCATTTTCATTTACATTAAAGCAAAATCTGATAATCTGTGTACACTGCCCAATTGCAACTGGCCTCTTTACAGAGGTGCTTGTAAATGCTGTCCTTTTTCCCTGGTATGCCACAGGGAGCAGTTTATCCAACACTGGAATTTCTGTTTTTTTGGTATTTAAGGCAGACATTGTGCCTAGAAGCAAATAATGAAGAAGTTTCCCTTAAAAATAGCATCTCACTTCCCATCTTCAGGTAATACCTTCCTAAAGGAATTATTTATTTTTAACTTCATGACGGCAGAATGAACTGCATTTTGTCCCAAATTATGCAGAACTATACATCAAAAAGTATTAAATACATATTTTTACTTTTGCTTTGATATAAGAGCCCAAGACATATAAAGGTAAAATCCTTTATTTCCAAAGCAAGGCTTCCTGATTTCACAGGTAGACATCTGAGGAAGATGACACTCCTGATATCAGAGCAAGTATTTCAATATTTAGAGAGAATGGAAACATTTTCTGAGGGTATTCAAATGTGATGTACTTTCTGATGAAAGTAACAGACTGGTCACCTGGCACTGAGCTGGGGGGAGGAGAATGCAAGATTCACATTGAATTAGTAGGGGAAAATATATGTTAGAATTCAAAACTCTCACTTCTCATATATATACCACACCCAAAAATATAATGCAACTCCTCATTTTCTGCACAATGCTTTGGTACACTAAAAAGAAAGATCATCTCTAAAGGAATGATCTGCAAAATATTACCCATTCTAGATCTTAATGACACTGTGAAATTCCATCACGGACAATTCATTTCAAGCACCAAAACATTCACATTCACTTCTCCCGGCTGGATGTTTTATTCTACTTATTCCATACATAGACTGACCTTTAAGAGAAAGAGAACCACTGGAAAAGAGGAGCAAATGATGTTCACGTACTTCAGTCTTAGCTGTACTGATCATGTTTGAAAATCCAATTCTCTGTGAGCAAGTCTGCTTTTGAATCATAAAAATCATGAGAAGAGGATATTCTTGACAGAGATTATATAATTAATGAGTAAATACTGAGAGAAAGGAATTACTTTTAGATGCTGTGGCTTTGAACTATTGATCAGAACTTAATGTATACATTACTGCCTGCGTAGTACCTTTCAAAACTCTTGCACAAAAGACAACTATGTAATTGCAACCTAAGTTCTGGCTCTTAGCATTAGGAAATCCATAAGGTTTCCCAAAACGCCTTATCTGAAACTTTCAGAAAACACCAATAGGACCTGGAGGTAAGCAAGAAATGCAAAATACATCCCAAAGAAGAAAACATTCACCCTATAAGAAAACTACAATAAACTGTCAATTCCTACCTCTACGACAGCTGCAGCTATTTAAACCATTAATAAACACTGGTGAAGGAAATAACTACCCACAGATATGGTTAACTACAGGAAAAAGTCAAGCTTAAATCTAAAAAATATATGAATATAATCTAACTTTGATATTAAAATCATGATATATTTCAAGTATCTCTGTGGAGTTGTTCAATAAAATAAGGTAACATTTTAAAAAATGAATAGCTGTGGTGCAGATTTTATTTATTTTTTTGGCTCTTGTTTCAGTCTCTATGATTTCCCAAAAGGTGTATATGTTCAGGGTCATTGCAAAAGGAATGATTTATCGTCTAAATTCTTAATTTTCCAGTTCATTACCGAATCCTCATTTACTTTAGTACCTTATTTTCCTCTGGCCAATGCATTATCCTTAGTGTTTCCAATTTTGTATAAATATACCATCATATCCATAGAACATTAGAAAAAAATAATTATGTGCAATCTTTCTGAAAAACAAATCATTACAACTAAACCACAGTCTCTTGATATACGAGAAGAAAAAAGATGGAAAACACACTTGATATCCATTCGTTTACTAGAAAAGCACCTCTTTCTTTCCAGACAATTAAAATTACACGTTTGGGGCTGTATAGGATATTACGTAATTTCAAAAAGAATACAAGAACATTAACCTGAAATTTTAAAAAAATACTTCAGGATATTTTCCAAATAGAAAGAATTATGTGTAGACTAACTGGTAGCTTGCTGGATATATTGGCTCTCTACTAATATCATTATATCATGCTAAACCATATGAACATGTATTTCAAAGAGAAGGAACTAATAAGAAATTCAAATACCAGCTGGGAAAATTTGACCTCTGCTTAATTTCTTCAGAACAGAGACAGCTCTTTACTTATGATATTATTTCAAATAATATCAGAGATAGAATTACTGTGGACACAGTTATTCAGCTAAATCACCAGCATTTGACCAAAGGCATCATTGTTCCATGGAGGTACATTCTTGACTTTCCCAACATAGTGCAGTGTGCACAGATGGAAAATGGAATCCCCAGAGCCCCACATCTTGGTATATTTATCTCCAAACCCATATGCAAATGAATATTCCTATTTTTAGTATATTAATGGCTTATCAGAATAGCTATGTTGCAAATATATGATGAAAAGTCTTTCAAATAAGTAGGAAATACGTATACCAGATGTTTTAACTGCTATGTTCTCTAATTAGGAAAAGGTAATTGCTCTAAAAGATGCTTTAGAAAGTATATAAATGCAAAACACCAAATAAGTGTAATTGAACAGAGATATAGCAGAAATATTACTAGATTAATGAAGATAGTATACGAATGAAACACTGCTAACATCAGTGAGAAGTTTATTGAAGCTAGTATGTAATTAATTGCTAACACATTTTTGCAGTGAGAAAAAATTCGGCAGATAGGAATACAGAAGATGTTTTTTGCAATTCTGCCTGTACATTTAAATCACAGCCTAACATACAATGTTCACCTTAGCACATGCCATAGTCAGCAGTATTAGCAAAAGAAACAGAATGATGCTGCTTCAAAGAAGGCCAAAAAATTGCTAAATCCCACTACTGTTCCCTGTTATTGTTTTTAATGTCTTTACACAGACCCAGGATTGAAAGACAAGTTTCAAACTACTGTATCTCCTGGAGAAACATCATGCAGAAACTGGCTCTTTCTTTCACTTGCAGTGTGGAAGTTCCAAATACTTCCTTTTGCAAACTTCAGCTGCGGTTAATATGCAGCAATCAGAAAGGAAATACATGTAGTACACTGACTCCAAAACACACCAAATTATGTTATGATCAATAACCTTCTTCCATCCAGAAACCTATTAAACAATGAAGGTCAAACAGCACCGATCTAATACTTCTCACTGTAGATATTAATGAACACGTGGAAGTATTTTGCGCAGAATTCAGCTTCAGAATCTAAAAGGGGTAGTGATGCAATTTCTAAAGAAAATGCATTTTCTTTAGAAATTGCATCACAGTAATCTCATCCTGGGAGAAACAGATGTGAATAATCCTGCAGCAATGAGAATATGTCGCACTTCTTTGAATGTGAAATAAAGGACTTACATTAATGCTCTTTTCTGGCCATTGGAGCAAAGTCCACTGCCAAGGACATTCTGTAACGTGAAGCAGAACGGTAACTCAGTCTCTGCACAGCGGATGTGTCCTGGTTGCTGTGGCCCAGCAGCTACATGCACACCCAATAAGCAAAACAGCAGCCCCAGCACACAAGCAAGAGTCCACTCTTGCCAATGAATTCTCTGAAGAAAGGAAGAATTCCTTCCCCTGCTTTGTTTTCAGAGGAGATCAACTCACAGTCCAAGGCAAGAAGGGCACTTGGCTGCCTACAAATACCTATGGAAGAGTGATCAGTATTCATATTCTACAATTTTTTTTTTTGGTAAATAGTAATGTGTTCCCCATTCTGATCTCACAGCGAAGTGATTACCATACTAGCATTCCTGAATTTTAATTACAAAGTAAATTAATAGTAGAAAACATATTAAAAGCTTCATCATAAAAACTGTTCCTGCTATTGGTTTTTATGGTTCTCCCTTAGGTTGCTTGCCCCATCTCTCTTCAGCAGATCAAGATGCTACATCTTAAAATGAATCGTTTTTTCTAGATGTAGTCTGACAACTTTTCTAATGCTACTGGCACATTAAACTACACAAAGCAAAATGACAACACCTTAGCTCTGTTGCACAGTATGTAAAAATATGTATTAGCCAGATAACATCTACTGTAGTAGTGCTCTATGTTCCTCTTATTGCTGGAAGCTTTTTAAGGAGAATATGTACAGAAAACCAATTTAGGATTGCTTCATTTGATGAAGCATCATTATTGAGTTTTTGCATTTTCTCAGCTATTAATGTAGTTATGGATTATAGGTCTATGGTGAAACTCATGAAATGACTCTGTCCATATACTGACAGTTGCTGTAATGCCAAAAAATAAAGAAATTGCCATCCTTCACCACCATAGTAACAATATATCCTAACCACTTGATACCACACAGGACACAATGGTTACTTCTTCATCATTATCACAGCACTTGATACAGCACTGGTAGGTCACTGACTGAAGCAGTTACACTCTGAACAGGATGAGACAATGCAAGTAAAGGGTTGCACGTGGGGGCAGAAACAGAGATATGTCTGGATAACAGACAGAAAAACTGAATGGTGAAGAGGAAGAAAAATAAAGCCACCTAAAAAAACATTCAAAGAAAACATGAGATAAAGCACGGCGCACTGCCAAGGTGCAGCTATAGGATGAAAGTTGTACATACTAAGAAGATGCATCAGAACCAGAGACTACAAGGTGAAAGAATAATGTAATTAAGGGAAAATATTCAAAAGAGCAAGTTGTTGCCCTAAAGAACAGATACAAGAAAGACATTCTGCTTAACGATCTGGAAAAGATTTGATGAAGCACAGATATGGAGATTGAAATAGTTCATGAGAAAGCAGCAGTGAAATGAAAGATTCCTTTTATTATTCTTTCTATTTCTTTTAATCTTGTTTTGCATTTGGCAGACGTATTACTGTATTCAAAATGACAAGAATCTGAAGGTAGTGCATAGAAGTGTGTAAGTTTTTTCAAGTTTTACTAAACAAAAGAGCATTTCTGTCAGCAGCAAAAAAAAAGAAGAAAATCTGCAGACACATCACACTTCTCACTAGAAATATAAACACTAAGAGGACTCAGGTCCCATTCTGCAGAAAAAAGTAACCTAAGAAAATATATAGAACATGGACAGAAAAGGGCGAGAACCAAGCAAGTCTGGATATGCTTTTAAAATGTAAGAATTTGAACTTGCTGGTTTCAGCAGAAATAATCATATTTTTCTTAATTAAGAAAATATACACCAATAAGATTCAATTGGTGAACTGAATGGCTGGAAGCAATAGGCTTGATAAAATTAAAAATGTAAATCTAAACTATCCTAAGTATACTACAGTGGATTTTTACTCTAATGCACATTATTACTTTTCTAAAGATGAGATTACAGATTAATAAAATAAAGACATAGAAAAAAGTTCAAATTGTATTACAGCCCTTCTGCCACTGAAGAGACAGTAAATGAAGAAACATATTGTTCACAAAGTGAGGTACTATTCACCACCTTCTTTACCTGGATCTGCCACCAAATATGCCCACAATATTTTTTAAGGTCTCTCAATTTCTCTGTCACGCCCTATTCTCTATTGCTTTTTTCTTTTTTTTTTAATGGGCCAACCATTCTTAGATTTTCTTATTCCTTACTTCTCTTAATTTATTCAATATCTCCTCCTTTTATTGCCATTAAAAATTGCTAAGAGGATAAATGTCAAAAAGCCAGACAGGTAATGGTTTTCTAAATTTGAAATTTTGTCAACTTTCTCCAACTTTCTCTCTGTAAAGTATGCAAAATACACACTCCTGGCTTCTGGTTCCTGCTTCTCTCTAAAAATCTCGATTCAATTTTGCATCGTAAAATGTAGCTTGAAGCAGTTTTCCCTATATTGCTTTAGGCTTAAATCATGGGGATTTTATGAGAATTAATACCTATTATGAGAATTTGCCCTAATTCAATTTCCATCAGGAACCTGTCTTTTAATTTTGTTACCTAAGCATTAGCAATCACGTAACATTAGATTTCAATTTCTCCATATAAACAAGGCAGAAAATGTTCAGGTTAAAGTACCTCATCCAGCACAAACTATTATCATAGTTAAAACTAACCAATAAAATGAAAAATTGTCCATTAAAACTCAATGTCTCATCACAAGGATGAGACCAAGGAGAGAAACCTGGGCCATAGAGTTTTGGAATCAATTTGAAAAAACATCCCAAACTTGACTCTTGACTTTTGAGAAGAAAACACCCATCCATCCTAGGAGCAAACAAGGAGAGCAGAGAGTAAACAGAAAACATTACTCAGCTTCATCTTCTGTTAGAAATTCCTCTGTCTCTCATCCAAGCAGAGAACTGGCATTAGGCCTCCTTGGGTAACTCAAGAGGGTAACACAGGCTGCTGGAGGCACTGCTGGGGTAAGCTGCCTGCTTGCTCAGTGCTCTGTCTAAAGATACAGCAAAATGTGCAAGAACTACACCATTTTATTGCTCATGCTAGACAAAAAGTTTCTTATCACTTTTTCTTTTCCTTTCTCTTTTTTTTTGTTTGTTTGGTTTTTGGTTTTGAGAAAGCACGTTACATGGAAGGAAAACGAATCGCAGCTTGCAATAACACAATAATCCATTCACATGGCATGATTGCCTGTTATCCTGGCACTGCTTATTGTGCATAACAAAATTTACAATAAAAATCAAGAGCAGGTAAATGAAAAATTGAAACACTACCTAATATATATATCATCACATTTAGATTCTTTTTTTCAAGATTACTTTTCTGTGAATGCAATCAGGGACATTTCTCAGTTCAGTAGATGAAGTGAACATGTGCTCTTTCGAGTATGAAGACAGCTGCTGCAACAGAGGAATATTTTGCTTTTTCTAAAGTATACCTTGAACAAGCCATTTAAATAACACTAAGATATGGCCTAGTGTGGATCATCACTTGATTTATAAGACATTGTACATTACACAGTAGTATTAGATTTTGGAAGAAATGTAACATATTTAGGATGTAAATAGTATTTGTCAATATGAGCAATTTAATTTATATACTTCACAGTGACAGACTGATCCTGTATCTACATTTGCTTCCACTTCCATAAAATGATTCTCAGTCAAACTGTAATGATTACAGACAAACTGTAATACAGCATAAAACCTGGTAAAAAAAAAAATATATCGGTAACTTCACCTCAATCCAAGCCATCCCCATAGAGGGTTTGGAAGAGTGCAGCATACCCAGAAAATGACACCTTAGAATCATAGAATCACAAGGTTGGAAACGACCTATAAGATCATCCAGTCTGTCTTCTCATTACCATGGTTTAGTAGCTTGTGGTAGCAATATCTCGCAGCTCCTCATCCAGATGCCTCTTGAACACTGCCAGGGGTGGTGACTCCACCACCTTCCTTGGCAGGCCATTCCAGTGCCTGACCACTCTCTGAGAGAAAAAGTTTTTCCTCATGTCTAACCTAAACCTTCTCTGGTACAACTTGTGGCTATTTCCCCAGAAACTCCCCACGCACAGACAGCCATTGATCTTTCTCTTCTATTATCAGAACTGTACGTAAAGTCTCTTCAATAGTTTCTAACATTTCTATTTTCCAAAGCAAGAAACAATAGCATTCACAGCATATGCTGCAACATTACATCCCACTGAGAGTCTATCCGACACTTTTTGTCAGGCGCTATGAAAACACTAATAATCACAAACGTACCAATAATGTGTCAGAGATGCTCAGAATTTTTTCTCTCACAATCATGGGAAGGCATACACATTGCAAAGCTCCTTACTGCTGTTAATTATTACTATTACTCTGTGCCCCTTTGGTATATGGTGATGTCTTTAGGATTCCTGCACAAAGAGCAGGCAGAGAAATCACAACAGAAATGTGTGATAGGGACCACAAAGAAGATGTAATGCTGAAGTTAGCTTATTTAATATTCTAAAAAAGTAAAATTCCTGGATTTTAATCTAGCTTTAATCACTTCAATTAACTTGGCATAGGAGGTTTCTGAAAATGAACGAACTGAATGCTTTTCTCCCTTGCTGTGCTTTTAATCAGCCCACATATCGTTTACAGATTGGGATAAGTTCTGTCTGTAAGCCTGTATGTCTCATTTTAGCACCATATCCAAGGCAACTATTGTCCAAACTCATAATAATATGAAAAGACCTTTTCTGTTTCAGGCAGCTCAACTATTTTTATTTTATTTGGTCATTTTGTTTTCCCACTCTTAAATCTACAGCTGCTATGTCAATTTTATACAAAGCTTTCTTTTCTTTCTTGTTTCTGCTATGCTGAATGTAGTTTTGATGACAAAGATATTTTCACTAATAGTGCCTATCAGAGAGCTTGATGACATGACAGAACTACATGAAATTACCACTGCAGGATTTAACAGTTTAAATTTTGTATGGCTGAGGACCATTTTTATTTCAGTCTTTCAACTGTTGTTATTTTAAAGCAACAGCAATAACTTCCCTATCTAGGTTGTACTTCAGGACATTATAAGCTCTATTTTTGCAGAATATGTAAATATGTAGCTTGGATGCTTGCCAGCAAATGAAGCATACTATAGTGCTAAAGCTTACTAAGGTCACTGCAGAAGGCTTTGAGGCAGGATGCAAATGTTTACTTTAGTTGCGTGCTGAGTAATTGTAATATCACCTTTGCCTTCCAAACTATGCACTTCTTGGCCCTGTCTCATGTGCCCCAAATGAAATGTGATAACAACAATTAGATATGTACAATAAATTCTGTCTGCGAGGCTCATGTTGTTATTTCTGAGTATGATTTGTAGTCTTTTTCCACACTGAGGAGAGTGAGAATAGTTTAGGCACCAGAGCAAGATTCTAGCATAGGATTATTTAGTACTTCAGTGGGAAACTGAGCAAGACAGGCATTAGATGAGAGTCCTTGATGATACCTCAAGTACAGTTGGACTGTAAATATCTTTCAAAGCACCATGAAGAATGACAGTGGAGAGATTTAGAGAAAGTAATTATGGGTTTACATGGCTCCAGCTTGTTTGCTCAGCTTGTTTATGTAAGAGCCTGTAACCGATGAAATACGTCTCCATAAACCAATGCTTGCAGCTATGAACAGCCCATGATCTGCCGTTGGAAGAATCCCTCAACAAATGCATATGAACACACCCTATTGCTACTATTTATTTATCCCTTTTTCCTTGATAAGATTCACTGGAAATTTTTCTTATTGAAAACAATGAAGTACTTAGTCTTTTATCCAAATTTTCTGTCACTTTTCACTAGAGACTCCATTTAAGGATAAAAGGGCACTGCTTGAAACAGTCAAGTTTAGTTCATAACATTGCTGTGCTGCTTTTTTCTCTTGTTCCTCATCCTAGGAGCTGAACACAGTCATCCTCTACAAATCTATGGGCAGCTCAGATGGCTTTCTGCTTTCACAACACTGTTTTGCCACAAATACACAGAACTGATATAATGACACATAAAATACAGGAGTCAATAAACTGCTCCGCTGCAGCTGCAATTTACTAAAAATCCTTTACATTTTTAGCCCTTTGGACTATCCTATGTGAAGGACAGACTTCATGTGATTTCCTGACCTACAGTAATCGCTGATTGCATCATTGTCTCTATTCTACTTTTTGTCTAGGAGACGTTCTGGTCAGGAGGTAGGACTAGAGCATCCATCTCCAGAGAGTCCTTCCAATCTCAACCATTTTCTTTTTGCTACAGATGATGTACTGTGGTTCTGATGACTCTACTGGCTCTCTTGCCATTCATAAATGGGAGCATGTGCTTCCTATGGGGTATATGATAAAGTATTTCAGGTATACGGAGCTCATGAATCCAGATATTTCAGGATATGCATTTGTACTGATTCAGAAGATATGGAACAATTTTCATCAATAATAATAGTTTTATTTTAAAATTTGATTCTGTGAATGAAAACACATTATAATACTTTCTGTCAAGATCACTGTAAAATCAAAAAAAAAAAAACAAAAAAACAAGGAAAAGACTTTTGAGAGAAAAATTATTCAATTTAAGATAAAAGTAAAGAAAAAAAATCAAGAGTTTCATGTTTGATTTGCTTTCTACTAATTTTTTTACCCACTGGAATTGAACCTTTAAATTATTCTCGTATTCCTAGTAAGGCATAGATAACAGAAAAAAATCACCGGGTCATGCATTTCTGGTGCAAGCAACACAAGACTTTTTTTTTTTTTTAATATAATCAAACCTTTGTTCGTGTAGAAGCTCCAATAACTTTCTAAAACAAGTCTTTCATGCTTCTTTCTTTGATTTTTATACAATTTTTATCCTAAATCTAGGAATAACTGTCAACATTTTTGTTTGGGTGCAACAATCTGCATCTAAAATGTTTGTCATAGTATGCAGCTGAGAAAGACATTCTTTTTCTAGAAAATGTATACCAAATGTAAATTAGCATTTTCCAGATGGGAGAATATATCTGAAATTAAGGAAATACAGTTACTGATGCTTAGTATGAATTATGTACTCAAAATGAAGATTAAAATAATAAGGACTTTACATAACTGACTTTATAAAAGAAGAATCTCCTGACTTATGTAAGAAAGCCAACACCATTTGCCTCTGTCCTCTGGCATTTCAGCAAGATAATGGAGTCTTGCTCTGCAAAATACAAGATCTCACAGATGTAGTAGGTGGGAAATCCTACTCCCAAAAGAAGTCAGTGATGGAAAATCTTTCACTGGCTTCAGTGGGATTAAGATTCAATTCAAGGACTTACCCTGTGAGGTCTTACAGTGTGTTGAAGTACTGGAACAGAAAACTGATCCTAAGAAAAGCCAGGATAAAGGAACTGACTGAAAATAATATCCAGAGAATACTTTTGTCTTCCACTTCATCTCCAGAGGCACTGAATTAAAGACAAAGGAAAACAGCATACTACAGAGAGGAATTCTCTGTCAATATTCAGTGATGATTTTTCTTAAAAAATTTAAAAAACATTTCAAGCATTGGAAAGAGAGGAAGAATTCAGCTAAATCATCCTGTTATTGGATGAATCAGCCCAAGTCAAAATGCGGTGTTGAAATCAAGATTTTTTTGTGTACATGCTTAACATTAACCTACCAATAGCCCACGTGCACACGTTTAGGGTACACTGACAAATTGTGCTTTTCTTCTGAAGAAAGTACTGGTGTGCTGGAACAGTTATATTTTGGTTAAGTATCCTCATATTTCTAGCAAAAGAGACACAAGATTCAAGAAGAACCAATAAAACTTAGGACAACGCAATTGAAGTGGTTTGTTGGACAGTTTCAAACTAAGCATTTCAGTTCAAAGAACATATCGTTTTTCACAAGGGAAAGAAAGCATTACATTAAAAGCTCAGGGAAAGCATTTCAGTGTTAAGACGACAAGGTCTCTTGAATATTCTATCTCATGGAAGATACATATATTTGGATTTTTTTTAAAAATTTTATTTTTATTTATTTATTTATTTATTTTTACCAAAACAGGGTGATGGAAATATTTTCAGAATTGGAGTAATTCCAGATAAAACAAAATATTTAGCTATCTCTTCACAAACAAATAAATAAACTTAAACTATTTATGAATTTATTTCTGAAATTCAGTGTTTCTCTGAAGGAACCATACTAAAATTTTACTATTGCTTATGTCCTACTGACCTATGTATTATTTGTGAAATGTATTTAATTGATAATCCAGAAGAAGATTTTCAGATTATATAGAATTTAAAATACACAATGATTATAATTATATAAATACAATGTATGGATTGATGTCTACATACATGTGTTTCCATAGCTTTTATTACTAATTGAAAGCCAAAAGTCCCTTTCTTTACTGGTACGGAGAACTAAGCTGATATAATACATAAATAAAAGGCATATAATATTGTATTTAAGGTAGTAAATTACTATAGATGCAATGGGAGGGAAGGAGCATTTAGCCATTTTACTTTACTTAAACAAGACGATCATTAAAATAGAGCCTACAGCACAGTATCAGTCCATAGTGCTATGCATATTCTAAGGCAGATAAACATGGATTTTGCTTTCAACCGAATATTACCAAGGAATCTTACAGCACTTCTGCAATGCTTGAAAGCCAGAGAGAGAGTGTAATGTGGTAGATTGAAAGGAGAATGTGAATATTGAAGGAGAACCGAGTGGAAAAGGAAAAAAAGAGAAAAAACACCAAATAAAATTTATATTTTGAGGACTACCTTCGCAGACCAGAGAACTAGAAATATGCCTTCACACTGAGAAGGTTGGGTTAGTCTCGTCATCATTCTAAAGACATTCTAAAACTCAGAGAACAAAACACAAAAACAGTGGCTGGAGACATGACCTGTGTATCATCTCTATTCATTCCCCAACTTTAAAAAGAATCTTTTGAAGAGTGCATGATGCAGCCCACTGTGTGTGTGTGACAGATAAAGCTGCTTCTCTTCTTGCGCAGTACTGAAGAGCAGTGGCACATTTTACAGACTTGTCATCTGTGAGGCAAAGTTAAACTGCATAATAAGCCCTGGAATGCTAACTAAAATCTGAAAACAAAATATTCAGTTCTTCCATCACTTTAAAAATTGCTCCAATGGTTGACAGAAAATGTTCAACTCAATATGTTTCATGGTTCACATTGGAGTTACATCAGAATTTTTTTCTCTCACAATATAATTTGACTCTTTGCCAACATGTTCAAACAAATCACCTTATCCGGCAGTTTAGAGGACAAATAATTACAAGTTCACAGGGTAATCTATTAATTCTGAAACTCTGTTTTTTTACTATTGATAAAACTAAAGAAGACTTAAAATACGCCTGAAGTTGTAAGCAGGCTCTCTGCTGGCCTTTCACATAGAAGGGCCAGTGTATGGCCTGTTTACTTTAAAAGATCAAGCAATTTAGGTTGAATTGAACAAGAGAAATTATTACTGCATGTTTCCTGAGGAAAACAGAGGTTTCCTGCTTTTATAGCATATGTGGACATATATAAATCAAAATGGTTTTGTACACGTTTCTCCAAACAAAATGTCTGCACCGTGCTTCTAATCTCATGACCATGAGTAGTGGATTTAGACACGTAACCTTGGTAATAGCTGAAGTTGTCCAGCAGCATAAACAAACTATTTGGATGAGTGAACAAGGAAGGGAAGAAATGGCTGGAGGGAAGAGAGCAAGACAGAGAAAGAAGGAAAAGAAAGAAATGATCCAGTAAAATAAATATTTTCAGGAGTTATAGAAAGTGTAATAACAGTGCATCGCAATTTACACAAAGGTATTGAAAAATCGATACAGTTTCCACCTCCCAGAATTCTAGAGATGCCTGCTAAAAAGGAATGCAGCACTTAAATTATGTATTTCCTGTTATTCTTGGTCAGCAGCTGATCTCCTGCTGAGCACTGTGAAAAAGTTTTGGATTCCTAGAGGACAGCAGGTGCTGTCTAGCATATTTCACTGATTTTTTGTGAGCAGAAAATGAAAAAGAAAAAAGGCAAAATAAGAATTTGAAACTAAAGATGTTTTTTTCTCTTATAAGAAAACATTGAGGATTTCAAAGCTATACAAGAAGGGAGAATTCAGAATAATCTATTCAGAAGTATATTATTTGAAAACAAGGAATGTCCGGTAGATTGGATGAAAATCCAAGCACACATAGACATTTTTTCTGCCAAAAAACAGGGTCACTTCCTTGATAATACACAACAGTTTGCATTTCAATGCAAACGTTGGAAAGGTAGTAACTGCAAAAGATTTAGATCATTTGAGACTGTGGATCTGAAATATGGTGCCATTTAGGATTTAGCTATACTCTCAGAAACTAGAGTTCAACTATTCAGCACAATCTCCAGGAAATAAAGGTTTTCAAGTATCAGGTAGATTCCCTGCAGCATGTACTGAACTCACATACCGAACTTTTTATTTCAGAATTTATTTCAAAGACCTGGTCAGGTCAGACAGTCCCATTCCTGTTCTCCACACAACAGATTAGCTGGAGGAAAACAAAACAAAACAAAAACCAACCAACCACTCCAGCTGCGTTCTCACTCCTCCACAGACTATTTATTCTCCTTGTGAGAGAATTCCCCTCTCAAAGGAAAATATACAAGTTAATCCAGAAGCATACAGTTGAATAGTACGCACCCAATTTTTCCTAATTAAGAGACAGGCCATCAGCTGACAGTCATTACAGTACTCCGTAGCAATCAGCTGGACTGATTATGCATCTTTTCTCACAGGCTTCTTTACTTTGGCCCAGTAATATGGCTAGAGGTTAAAAGAACATAAAAGCTGACACAGAGACAGATGAAATTCTTGCAAAGATATTTAGAAACAAAACTCCTTTCATTTCATTTAGAAATGAGCTCAAAACAATTCCCTATCTGACCAAATTGTAATTCCTCTGAGAGGCCTGGGGACAAATTATTTTTTATCCCTATCTATAGATGCAAAGTGTGGACCAACAACTCTCTGGGTCCCAACTCTCACAGTGCAAGGCCAACAGATGCTATGCAAATCATTTGACACGTCTGGGAAATGACTGAACCAAACAATACCCATGTCTGTTTTTTCTGTAACAGCAAAAGTTTGGGTGGGAGTTTTACTTCACCCTTCCTCTCCTGAGTCTGTTAAACATCCTGGCTCAGCCTGAGACACAGATGATAATGGTGAAAATGTCTTGGGTCCAACACATTGGCTTTGACAATAATTAATTTACTGGGATCCAGCAAGATGAGGAAATTAACTCATTACATCTCCTCAGCTAACAGGTTTCAAAGATAACTATTCTAACTATGCCACGAGGAACAGAATTTCCAGCAAATTCATACAACCTTTATACAAGCGCTGATTTGGCAGAAATCCCTCAAAACATGTCTCGGCTTGAAAAGTGATTTCAAGAAGTCAAGAAAATGAGACAGAAAACTATCGCTTCTATTCAGCTCTGAACAGAGTCAAATTGTATAAATCATGGTTCACGAAAGTAATATGGGGAGGAGAATTTCACTGCACCACAGATGATGAATCCCAAGCAGATAACCTTCAAAAGATGCACACATCACTATCACAGAGAGAAAATTCCAATGGAAAGCAATTTCACACTTCTTATACACCACTGTAATCAGCCAGAAAATGAATTAGTATAGCCTGAGGACAAGGCATTATCAAACAGGGTCTTGACCCAGTGAAGCACTTAATCTTAAGCACCTGAGCTATTCCATTAAGTCACATATATGAGCAAATTAAACTTGGACCAGCACTAAAAATAACTGAAATAATTTCTAGCAAGTTATTCGTTGAATGCAGCTTCTTGTTCGACTCACAAGTCATGCATGACAATATCCTTATTTTTCAAACTATACTAAATTATTTAGCATTTAAGTTTTCTGAACAATTTAATTTTGCTTTCCAAGGCACTGACCAAGGGAAAGGTAAAATGAAAACAGAAGTGACAAAGGGAAGGGAAGGTGAGCCCATGAAAGCAGGACTGAAGAAGGATGAGAAGGAAGCATCAACATCTGCAGCACTGACGTACCTGGAGAATATTACATGTCACTAATACGGACAATTTAGTATTATTTCGCTGCATAAATTTTTGGCAGGACACCTACTGGAAACATGCAAGTAAACTGTAATGGCATAATCACTTCTATCTTCTTAACATTTTCATGTGTTCACAGAAGGCAGTAAAAAGCGAAAAAATCGGGGAAACAGAACAAAACAAAAATAGACACCAAAAACCCCATGTTTGAACTAATCAGACTTATACCTAACTAAATAGAGGCATTCCCTCACAGGTTTGCTCTGCATGCACTTGATCTGACTGGAAAGACTTTTGAACAAAGAAAAAAAAAAAAAAAAAAAATCTAATCTTTTCATTAATTTTGTATTAATTCCTTTCTTCAAGTGACTCGACATTAAATCCTTTTCGAACTACAAACTTTAGGAAAAAAGTACGTATTAAAAAAAAAAAGTGAGATAGAGATGACTTTCCATTGACCTCTCCCAGGAAAGTTTCCCAGGATATCAAACACTAAAGGTACCAGAAATATCTTATTTTTTCCCCCCAAGGGAAAATAGCACTTTGCTGTATCTGCATGCTTATGTTACTCCTTCAGAAATGAATTAAAAAGACATATTTGCAGCTTGGGATAAGGATTGTATCTTCCTCCCTTGAGATTAACCTGCAGTCCATTCCATTTTAACAACTAAAAGATGGAATCATTTTCCAGTTGTTTTCCAGAAACAGCTAGGAAGCTAAGGAGCAACACTACCACTTCACTCTTTAGCTTCCTAGTTGTTTCTGTTTGCAGCTGGATTGACTGAGAATGTTCACCCATTTTAGAAAAAAAAAAACATCTGCTCTATTTTTCTACTGTTTGCCTAACAGATTTTTTTTCCTTTACTTAATTCTGCACCCTTCAGCCCCAGGGTATGCTCCCATCACCCAGCAATGACCAAACATCAGTGTGCCATCAATACCGTTTTGGGTGAAACCACAACAACCATGACAGAAATGCACATGTGCTGGTACTAAACTTAAAAATGAACTATGAAGTGTTGACACAAAGTCCCCTCATCCCAAATCTATAGCATTATACCTTTGAAATGAATCTTTGTAACTGGTGCACGTACCAGAATCTTTAGGAAAGTACATAAGCTAAACTTTTACTCTTTTATTCTAAAGGATCATATGCAACAGCCAGAATCTTTTCAGTGTATCTCAAAATCAAATTCAGAATAATCATTTGCAGGGCAATGCCTTTGTCTTTCCTCACCATTTTGTGAATAATCATTAAAGATATCCTATGAGCGTTTATACTGTTGCTATACAGAGTGAAGTGATGATTCAACAAAAAGATAAAAATCCTAAAAGACAGGGATTAGCATACAGGATTTCATGTGGTTAAACTAGAGCCTTATCAATACAACTCTCCATTGTTTTCATCAACTTTTGCCTGGCCAGATACAAAAATTTCCTTCAGCTGAATGTCTGAATCATAGGCTCATCAAATGGTTTGGGTTGGAAGGGACCTTTAAGATCATCCAGTTCCAACTCCCTGCTGTAGAGGCAGGGAGACCTCCCTCTTGATCAGGTTGCTCAAACCCCATCCAGCCTAGCCTTGAATACTTCCAGAGAGGGGGCATCCACAACCTCATTGGGCATGTCTGCTGTGGAAAGAAATGGCCACGATACAAAACACAACCATAAGGTAATTGCTAATTAGCATCTGCAGACTGAACTCACTTCACATCTGACTTCTGGCTGAACATATTTAAACCCCAGATCCTGACAGTATTGTGACTGAAGCTGAATATTTCAGAGATTTCATCTCTTCTCATGACCTCTTCCAGACTGCGACAAAAATGAGCATATATGCTAGAGAATGGTAAAATGGCTTCTGTGAAGGACTCCTGAGATGAACAAGCAGATGAGGTTTAATGGAGAAGAGGTTTTACAGGATGACCTGATTATAGAAGAGTGAAGAGAGAATACATAATACATAGTATTGAGGATGCCTCATCTCCTCTTATATTACCTGTGCATAACAGAAATACAGTTGGTCTGTGAGGAGTCTTTAAAAAGGAAGTACAAGTCATCAATAAAATGGTCTGTCAAAAAGTCTGATAAGTGAAGTGCTTACAATCACAATCAGAGGTCTTCAGGCTGTTGAACAACAGCT
The DNA here is from genome assembly GCF_987193195.1 of Phasianus colchicus. Lineage (NCBI taxonomy): Eukaryota > Metazoa > Chordata > Aves > Galliformes > Phasianidae > Phasianus > Phasianus colchicus. Next base: position 12,110,792 of record NC_143445.1, on the reverse strand, counting down.
GAAACTTGAAAGAGAAATCTAAAGATTCAGAGAGGAGGCCGAGAGACCTTCATTACCACTGATTCTTGCTGCTAAGACAACAGGATCAGAGCAGCAGCAGAAAAACTCTTCTACCTGGAAGTTGTGAATTCCCAGGAAAGAGAAGAGGGATAATAATAAAAAAAAAAAATGCAGAATTCAATTCTCAATTTGCCTCTGAAAATGAAGAGGCAGACAAATCTCTTCTATGGTTCAGATTAGCCACACAAAAGAAAAGGCTTGGCAGACAGATGCAAAGGAGCTTGAAAGCATTTCTGGATTTTACCTGCCCTTATGCTGCTAGAACTGAAGAAATGCTTGGCACAACTTCTCATGCCTCGCAAAAACAGAATAGAAAGGAAAATGAAGTGAATAAACTGTTCAGCTAGTTACTGAATTATTTACTTTTTCTTTTTCCATTTTCAGTTCCAGTTTCTTCTTAGTAGCTGAATGAAACCTGGCCACAAATTCTAGAAATCATTCCTACAGCAGCAGGACACCAGGCACTGAGTATATTGCTTTCCTGACCATGAATAGTTCATAATAAGCATTGGTTTCCAACTTCTGAAAACAAAACAGAAAAACACTTGATCATGTTTTGTTTTGTTTTCATTTGTTTTTAACATCTAGGGAAATGACATACATACAAAATAAAAATACAGTATTAAAACCAGAGAAGTCCACTGCCAGCGAAAGGGATGATAAATTCTTCAACTTCCTCTGATTAATGACAAAAAAAACCAAACAAACAAACAAAAAAAAACCAATAACATAAAAATATATGATGTTTAAGATTTTTGGAGCGAGCTTAGAAAGCATTATGGAAGCAGTGGGAATGGTAAGCATTCCCACCAATTTAGGAGCAAAAAGAAAGCTTTACGTTGGAGAATTCTCCTATGTTAAAATAAAATATATTTCATCTAAAACTTTACTGCCAATATCGTGGGTTTTGTTTTTGTTTAAAATAATACTCTACATACTTGTTGGAGAACTATTCATAACCTGCCTGGATTACTTTAAGAAACTTAACTTTATAGAGAAATTAGAGCAAGGTAAAAATGTAAGCACTGAAAAAGAAGGCAGGAAGAGAAATAAAAAAAAATATGCTTATTGTTTTCACAGCATTAAACTTCCTCATAAAACATCTTCCTGTCTGTGGCTGCAAAAGGAACAGCAGTAACAGAACTGATTGGAGAAAGTAGCCTCAGAACAGGATGCTGAATTACTGGCTGTAATGTACATCCTTTCCTGAAGTAGTGCAGAAAAAGGTGGGCAATTTGAGTACTAACTGGAGAATAAACAGATATTCTTTCTGCACAGAAGTGTAAGCAAAATTTTGTACTGATCTACATTCCTGTGTCATTGGATGCAGGGATTCTCAGGCAACGTTGTAAACTTTTTTATTCTTTTATTGAAAAAAAGGAAAGGAACTTTCTCTTGTTATTAAGTTCTGATAGCAGTTTTTGTGGATACTATATTTACCAATCCTATTGCTCACATAATATACTTCATGACATCAAAATGTATTACTTTTTAAATACTAAATTTGAACTTTTGCTTTTTCTAAGTTTGTTTTTTTTCTTTTATGTTTCAGCATCACTTTATAACTTTTCTATGAATGATGAAGGCAACTCATTTTCAATGAAAACTGAAGCAATGACAATAATTGGATGTTTCTACAGGCTGGTAACTGAGATGTTAAAATGCTAAAATTCTTATTAAAACAATGAAACTGCACCTCAGAACCAGTTTAGATGTGCTAAAGTGAAAGGAGTTTTGAAAGGAGTAAATACTGTTTTCTCCTATAATAATATTTTTAAGTGTTTATTTTTGATCCCTGATTTATCCTTCTGGAAAATTTTCATGATTTCACTGAAAATTACATCCTTCCACAAAATGCTTCAAAAGCTAACTGCAGCACTTCCACATTCTGTTTAATTCTCTGAATTCATAGCAATTTCTGTTGAGGCAATTACATTTCTACTGAACTACACAGACGTAATCTCTAAAATCTTTAAGCTTTTTCAATAATGTTATATTTAGAGTGACAAACTTGAGAAAAATATTGCAACAGGATGCTGTAAGAAATTTCAATGAGGCAGTGAGATAGAGGGGATTTACTTGTTCCTTGTCCCTGAACAACATTAAGTATTTAATATCATGTTACAACAACCAATGAGAGATTGAAAGACCTCCAGTTAGAGAAACTCCTACTAGATTTTCCATTTTCATCCCTGAGAAAGTCGTATCAGCCAAAAATACATGGTATGTAAGGCAGATATCTTTATTTCCTTTCTTGTTTGGATATGACTATCCAAAGATGAACATCAGTGCTTATCAACAAGCCAGAAACACAAAACATATGAAGACATATAAAAGGAAGATGTCCAACAAATCTCAAATACCACTGCGCCTCACTAAGACACACTGAAATAGATGTAAAGAATCTGGATTATGAAATCAAACCTTATTTTGCTGGTTGGCAGAAAGAATAATAAGACTTGACAGGCTAATCCAAAAGCTTGACAAACATCAGCTTTTTAACTGAATGCTCACGTTGTGGTTTCCTAAGCATCCCACTTACAGTTTAATTTGCCATCAAAGCTAAAATCAGAGGTAGTGAGACAAAACAGTAGAACAGATCTATATATTCGGAAACAAACCACTTGCTAAAAGGAGATTTATATTTATGCTGCTCCAGGTTATATCAAAGAGCAGTTTTCCAAAGACAACATGTAACAGAAGAACTGGGAAGGACACACACAGCTCTGAATCACCTTCTTCTCTTCTCCCTTTGCTGCACCAAGTGCAGGCAAGCTGTTTACTTGAACCAAAAGCCTTTTGGACGTTCTCAGCTTAAACAGATATGATATATTGCTACTTACACTCCTCCTCATCTGTTGCTATGGCATTGTGCCTGCTCACAAGGTGATTGGACAGTTTTGCCATGAAAGGCACCAAAGATCAAAAGCTCTCCCATGGCACTGTGTTGCCTCTGCCATCTGTTTTGCATCATGTTTGACAGGTCCAGAGAAGAATGGACATGTAGGCAACACCATGTCATGCTTCTACATATTTTTCCTCACTGACATTTTGTCCTACTTTTCTTCCACCCATAACTTGAAAAAAAATGTCAAGAAGAAGAACAAAATGTGAAACATAAAAAAGGAAAAGCAAGCAACCTTCTTGAGGTTACACTTTAGTTTGTAACACAGTAGTAGTTGCTCACGAACAGATACAAACAGATACAAACATCATACATGTAAGCAGCTGCAAGCAGCCTTTAGGAAGCAATAAAAAATAATCATATTAGAATTCCCAACAATCTAAACTGAGCTGTGAACTGGTACCCTGTTTGCTAACACATACTAAATAATGTAAGACAGTCATCCTGAAAAAAATCATTTAGAACTAAAAGCCATATCAACTCTTTACGAAATAAAAGTATTAGGTAAAAAGTGGAAAAAGATTAATTAGCAGTTTTCTAATAAACAGATTTTCTGAGAGACTGGTTCGCAACAGGTTAGTTTATGAGAATGTTTAGAAGGAGTGAATGAATTGCAGCAAACTAAATTAAATGAGAATGTGCTGAGGATGCATGAAGTCAATTCTAACTTCAGGCATATGAGTATTTGTATAATATTTGCATTACTGCTGAAAGACAGCAAATACTGCCCTTCACTAAAATACAGAAACTGGGTTGACTCAAGGCAACTAGTTCTGCAGCATTCTCATAGCTGCATTGCTCAGCAAAGAGGCACAGAGTCCTTTCACTGTCTCACAGCTCTTTTATGACAGTTTTTCTGATGTATTAAAGACAAAATACATTTAAGCATGTGACTAAAATCCTATTTGTATTTATGTAAGAACAGTACAAAAACCTACAAAATAATTTTGAAGACTTTCTGCTATTTCTGAGTATGCTCCAAACCACCACCCTGGCAAAAAAAAATCCTATTTATCATTTTTGAATCCTTTAGGTTCCCAGAATCTCACTGTAGGGTCTAAAACAAAGACACAAACATTTTCCTCACAACAGGCACATCTTTCAATTTTCCTAGTTCTCTTGTTAAGAAAGGACATGGATGCGCATCTGAGTATATAGGCATTTCTTGGGTCCAGATGAACTGTTATTACAATATGACTATTTCCAGCAATGTTCAAGAGAAAAGCTATTATCATAAAGCTAATATAGCTAGTCCTCCAAAGAACAGCCTCACTGCTAAATTATTTACACACATTATTTTTTTCTCCCCATGCTGATACACAGTAAATTGTTTTGTTCTCATTTACAGCAGTACACATTTTGGCTGAGATTTTCAAAGCCAGGAATCCCTTAGGTAGCTTTGAAAAGCTAAACCCAATCTTTTAGTTTATATCCATTTACAATGGATTTGCAAGGGAAGAGGCTCTTTAATTCCAGCAGGCAGCTTATGGTTATGCAAATAACTTCTTGTTATCAGATGACCATCCTTCAGTGTTGTCATTAATTATCAGGCAACCTATCATTAAAAAAAAATGTCTGTTTGATAAAAGGGAAAAATGTAAGCAGCTTTTCTTTGCTATCAGTAGCTGCAAAAATTACATAATTGCATATATTTAGTCCAAAATATTTATGGCTGTACAATAGCTTATTTCGTATTAATATGATAATGAAAATAAACAAGAGATTTGATTTGTATTTTGGCATAAAAAAAGATGTATATAGTATATTTGATGTTAAATCAAAGCTACAAAATGTTTGTTAATATATACTGAGATCTACACTGTGAAAAAACTCATTCTGTGTTGTTTTTGAGCATTACCATGCCAAAATCATTAGATTTCATTGTATGACAGAGCCTATTGTTCTTTCAGGTAGCTGAGTTAGGAATGGATGAAAAACTCTGAAATAAAAGTACAGTTGTGCAGCACTACCTAAAAGGACCTTAGATTAAAGTCCATTAAAAATGATGTGTTGTAGATTTATGATTTTGTTTGCTATTATTTTGTATCAGAAGTTATTCCAAGCCTTCTGATTTCAGTACAGAATATAATTTAAATTTTGATCTCACTTTGGATAGAAAGATTTTTATTAGCATTCCATGGTGGTTCCTTCTATGAGCCTTAAAATACATGATTAACTTCCTTATCAGAAACCTACTCAAGTATTCATGTAACGTTTAGAACATACCTAGATTCTTCTTAATCTCTAACCTTCTATTTTGCTGAGTAACCTCTCGTGTTTTCCCCAAATACTTTCAGCTGCCTCTTGACGTTTGGTTAAACAATAAAAATGGCTATTAATCACATAGCTCATAACCTCCAAAATAAAAATAACAGTGCTGCACAGAATACTGTAAACAGGAAATAAGGTTAACCTTGTAATTTTAATCGCTATAAAACAGATTTACTGATCCCACCCAATCAAGGTGTACTTTTTCACTTCTGTTCATTTACATTAAATATAGAAGAAAGGAAAATTCTCCTTGCAGGTTGTAGCTGACCCAAGTTACAGGTGTCAGAGCAGTCACGGCTCAGTGCTCAGGCAGGATTAACTGACATCCATTGGCTGCTACTTCCTAGTCAGGAGCTGAAGGATAACCCAGTTCTTAAAATGCAAAGCAACCTGCCAAAGTGCAGACCCGGTGCTGAGGATGCTCCCTTACTCCTCCTGCTGACTTAGCACGACTGTGGGTTCCTTATCCTTTCTAAAGAAATCTACCCCAACTGCCCTTGTTTCAGCTGGGACAGAGTTATTTTCTTCATGGTGTCTGGTAAGACGCCATGTTTTGGCTTTAGGAGAAAAACAATGCTGATGACATACCAATGTTTCAGTTGTTGCAATAGAGATGTATAGAGCCAAAGAGATTTTAGTTTCTCAGATTCTTGTGGTGTCCTGCCAGTGAAGGGAGCAGAGGGGACATGAGGAATTAGAAGGGGACAGATCCAGGACGACTGACCTAAGTCAGCCAAAGGGATATGCTATACCATGTGGCATCATGTGAGGAAACTACAAAAGTGAGGGGAACTTGGCCAGGTAGGCTACCACTGCTGAGGGACTGGCTGGGCATCAGTCAGCAGGTAGTGACCTCTTCTTGTTCTGTTTTAGTAAATAGCTTTCATCTCAATCTATGAGTTCTTGCTTCTTTATCTGATTCTCTCCCTTATCTCTCAAAAGGTGAGCGGGGAGTGAGAGAAAGGCTGCACGGTGTTTAGCTGCTTGTCAGGTTAAACCATTACACCAGTCTATGACTTGCCCCATAGAAGACTTCCTAAAGATTTCTGTTCCTATTGCTGACATACATCACTGAAGCTTTTTCCATTTACTGATCTTCTCTATCCTACCACCATTCTTTGAAGCTTCAAATCTGGCTATGACAGTCCTGAGCTGTTCTCACTACATACTACTCTGCAGTCAACATTTCTAATAGTTGATTTTCACTGATAATCCAGAATGTGGATGATATTCTAACTGTGAAGAATCATCTCATATCTGAAACAGAAAGTCAAAATCTAACTCAGAATAAAAAAGCAGTATGAAATTGAAAATGAGATTTGGTGTATCATGGAACTGTCAGCAGTTCAAGAGAAACGTGGAAATAAAAAAGGAAGATGGAGGAACAATTGATTTAGAAATAACTGTTAACTCTAATGCCTATGGAAACAAGCAAACATAGTGTTAAGACCTTTGGATAACTGGACCTGTGTTTAAATCCCCAACCCGACTCCAATCCCAAGAAAATATAACACAGTTAAAGAAATAATCCAAATCAATAACACAGTTTCATTTACTCATATCCAATGTAGGTGCATGCATCTTTGGAAAGAAGAAGTCACTGCTGCTTCCACAAAAGGTCTCAGCACTGGTGAAGGAGGAAGAGAATATCTTTCCTTTTGTTAGGGAGCTCTTAATACATGAATACCAAGTTCAGCGGCAATATAATAATGATTACTTTATTAAAGCAGCTAGCAAAGATAAAAACAAGATGGAGTAGTTAGCAGAAAAAAAATCTGAAATAGTAGTAAAATAATTAGGTCATGTAAATATCTTAACAGCCTTGCTCTGTTAAATCTCTCTGCTAAATCAGACAGTGCATCCTTATCATATTGTATTATCTCTGACAGAAGGATATAAGAACAGATAAAAACCCTAACTCTAAATGACAGTACAAGATCAATAGTATAGTCAATACAGCTACAGGGTACAAGAAATTATCCGAGTATATTAGCTAAATGTGAATCCACATATGGAAGTGTGTCACACAGAGAGGGAGAAAGTGCATGTGAATAGCTTCATGCTGATATAGATGCCTGCATAAAGCAGACATATTGAGAATTAAGCTGCATTCCAAACAACCAAGAAGATGAAACACCATGGAGAAACAATTTACTTATGCCAATGTCAGCTAACACATACACGAGCAATTTGAAATAACTATGAAAAGACACAACATCACTATTTCAAATTCCTGAGGCAAGCAATGTGATTCAGAAATGCTTAAACTTTTTCAATTAATCTTGCTATAGAAAAAGAAAATGCATGTTCAGCAGTGTTTTGTAGTTGTAGTTAAGCTCAGGGAGATTCTAACGTTCAGTTGCTTACACTTCGCCCCTACACCCCTGAGTCATCACTCTCTTTTTACCAGCCTCCAATTTTCCATTCCCCCCGAACAGCAGACTGTCCTACTGACTGTTATGGGGTAATGCACATCTTCAGCTGAGTCTCCTTTACAGACTTCACTCATGAGGCAGTGACTGTAAAAACCAAACCACATGCATGAATAGGCATGATGAGCCTCCAGCTGAACCTCATCCATCCCTGAGGTGGTGAACCTCCAACTCTCACTACTCACAGCCACTTGGCCCTTGCCTCTCTTTTTCAAGGAAAAGGCAACAGTCCAGCTGGAAGGCTCTCAAGGTTGGATCCAGCATCCTGGCTGGCAATGGGACACACAGATGTAGGTTATATTTTCAAATGAGGCATTCTTAAACCTTCATGCTGTAACAGCTATATAGAAAGATATTTCAGATTTTTTGTTGGGGAAAAGGAGAGCATGGTTCTCCGTACATTAGCAGTTGAACCTTTACCTGGGATAGCAAAATCTAGAGTTTTAGTCACTTAGCCAAGTCTAATTCTACATTTTATATTAAACTGTTGCTGACTCCTCTTATTCTGAAAAAAGAACTGAAAACAAGTCATATTCAAATGTCTGCACAACTCTGCTAAATGGTCCTTGCTCACAGCTACGCTGTATCTCAGTTTTAAAGCAGTGACATTTACAGAAATTGATAAAACAATCAGAAAGAAGAAGTGGCATCTGCTACCCATCCTAGATTTTCCTTTGGGCAATAATAACTGTGCTGTAAGTTTTAATTTACTTTCTTTAGTATTTGTTTCCATTACTAACACAGAGCACTCTAATTTACTACGCTAGAGCTGAAAAACCTGTTTGCAGGTGCCACAAGCACTGCCATGAAGTCAGGAGAGAGATTTTGAAGTCTAAGGAGGTTGTTATTCACATTACTTGAGGCAACAAGCAGAGAAGGAAATAGATCAGCCCATTAGAGACCTTTTAGTGCTAAACAAAATGCAACAGTAGAAACTATATTTCAGAAAACAAATGTGAAGTGTCAGGGATGATGGGCAGGATGAAGCAACAACCTTCCTTTCTGTCTATAAATCTGGTGATAGCCACAACAAGAAAAAAGGAGTCAGAGGCAGCACTTAAGGGCTATACAGCTCACTCATGAAACAGGATTACTGTGATAAATACGTTTTAGAGGTGCAGCTTTTCTCCTTCTGTTTTGGACAGACCAGAACTAGCTTCAGGAAGTAAATGTGTAATTGTGTAATTTAATTTTCATGAATCAATTATTAACCAATTTGGAACTGCAGTCTAACAGAAATGCTGATATAAAACTCCCGTTCCCAGGTATAAATATACATACCTAATGCTACTTCAGCAACTCTATTTAAACTCTTTTGATTACCAAGACATTGAAAATCTGTATGGGAATTCATATTTTTCTTGATCAAATACAACCAATACGTAATAAATGTTTGTATATTTATAACACAATTGATGAAGTACACTCCTGAAAAATGAAAATTTCTTTACAGAATGGATATTTGCTGGTTAAGAAATTCACCTTTGTTAAGACAGTAGACCAGTGAAGTGGATGATTTAGCCATAAAATAGATACAGAAATCTCAGCTACTTTAGATGAGCATTTGGCATTGATTTTGGAGAACATAAAGAGCAATTTCAGCTTCCCCTCTCCATAGGATAGTACAAGAACACTTCCATTAGAAGGTAAATAAAACTCGAACATAAATCTTGTTGTACCTTATGTTTCTTGTCACAGGCACTAAAATAATAATCTAACAGGCTTATATTTAAGTATCAGCAAAACAAACCACTATATGAAAAGACAATACACATATATTCAGGCAGGAGAAATTAAAAGTTAATATAGAATTAGAGAACTACTATTTAATGTCAGAAGAATATACTGTCAAATTTGTCAGTACAGAGAAGTCTCAAAGGCATCCAAACCAAAGTAGTCTAAAACACATCATAGAAATTTCAAAAGGAAGGCCTGCTGGGTTATCTAATGCAGATGAGTTCCCATTACTGCATTACTGAGTTTTAAACCAGTTCAATTCTAAATAATCCACTGACTGGACTTCCAACTGAAAATTCTCTTACTAGGCTTTCCTAGTAAGAGGCGTCCCCCCAATCCTAAGACATTCTTAATGAGTTCTTTCTGATCTCCCTCAGACATTGTGCACAAAGGTATTCCAGAACCCTTTACAGAGTAAAAGCTTGAACACCCACTTGCTTAATAATTTCTGTAGGTACACATGCTTATCTTGCAGAGTAAGAAATACGTCTTATTTGACCACAAGGAAATCAGAAAAAACTTGAGTCAGAGACTTCATACTTTTTGCTTTCAATAGCATTGCTTAGGCTTTGTATTACACCACTCTCCTCCTCTCTTATGGAATAATTACAATCTGGGATACGAGCTTTTAAAAACACAATTCAAATACCTCATTTCATGCTCCTTATACATAGTATAAATCATATTTTAGCACACTGACAACTTACTCTTTGCCTTTTTGTTTAGGTTGCAGGATAGCATATACCTACGATACCAATTCACACCCAGGAATTTATGTTCATCTTGAGTAAAGGCATGTGGAAAAGTAGTGGGACGGTATTTCAATCTTTCATTGAAGTTCTGATACTATATCCACAAAATCTTTGTACTGTCTTCAACAAGTATTAGATTAACTTATTCAGAACCTATGTAAGAGTCTGCTAGCTAGTGTATCAAGAGAAAGAACTTCTGAGTCCTAATCATAGAATGGCCTGGGTTGAAAAGGACCACAATGATCTTCTAGTTTCAATCTCCCTGCTACATGCAAGGTTGCCAGCCACTAGACCAGGCTGCCCAGAGCCACATCCAGCCTTGCCTTGAATGTCTTACATGTATTATAACATTAGCACTGAAAAAGAGTGAAGGCATGCATAAAGAGCTCAATAAATATATTACAAAACCCATTACTAATCATCATTTAGCATTTGCTCCTGAGGCTGTTATGCTAAATTTATGGTGTTATGGTTTCTGTTCAACAGATTCTCTTAAAATATTCCATAAAAGATTTAAAACTACACTTCTAGAAACAAAAGGAATCATAACTAATCACATGAAGAACAAGGATTTGCACTTCAGGATCATCCATGAAACCTTCAGAAAGGATTCCTCACTACATAAAGGGGAAGATTTTTTGTATTCATTTTGTGTCCTCTGCTGTTGGTATTCATAGATCATGTGCACTACTACAATTTGCAAAGCTTCTGGAGTAATTGAAAGGATACAGACAAGAGAAGACAACAAGAACTGATCTCTGAAACATTCAGTCTCCTCGGAAATGTCGGTTCTGCTCCATTCTAACCCTCTCATGCAGATACTGCCTGTCTACCATTACCTTGCTGCATACCATAATGTGTCAGCAGACACTTCTCACCAGAATATTCCTTCCAAAGAAGATCCACTGCTGTGTTTCCAGCTCCAAAGCTATATTAGTTTGGATACCCACTGTTTTCCTCAGCATCACTATCAGGTGCTGATCTATCACTGTTCCCTCCACATCAGAATGCTTGCAAACTGCAAGCAGAATTACTGTGTCTCACAAGCAGTTGAACAGTAAAAAGTGTTTGAGCTACAAAGAGTTCAAATGAAGGAACTGACATAAGAATATACATTGTAACAAAACAATTAATCATTTATGAGAGATCTTGTATGATCTTGTATCAGAAATGCAATTAAAATGTCATGTCAATATATTAACCCCAAGATAAATTTAAATGGGATTCCACTGCCAAGCAGGATTCCATTGCTGTCACTAAAGGCGACAGCAATTTGGGGATAAATATATCCTTACACAATTTTTATCCCTCTGGGATTTCATTCAAATGCCAATCTTTCCAAAGACACTGTCCCTTTGAGGATTTCCTCTAATTTTTAGGCTGTGCTCTTATCAAAATCTTAAATTAGGGACTGAGCTACAGAGTTGTGGAAGTACTGACATTCTTACGATACTAATAAGTAAAATTTGATCAGACATCCAAGGACCAAAGTCAGGCTTCAGACAGTGTCTATAATGTAAGGAAACTGTTTATGCCATCTTTTTTTAAAAAAGTTTCCAGGTAGAATTCAGGCGCACAGACTTTATTTTAAACTAATAAATACACTGACTCTGAAAACGACAACTTGCAGTCTATACACACACTGACTGTGATTCCTTGACTCACTATTTGTTTTTCATGGACACAGACATGACAGTACTCAAATGACTCTGAACTCAATGCAAGCTTTGACCAAGCTACTTCCTCCATAATTCCTGAGAATCCCCTCTGTCTGTATCCGTCTCCAACCTCCCTTGCAGCCTGTATCCAACACATGGGAACACTGAATCTTAAAAGTACTTTCAGGTTTTGACACTTTCAGCTGAACAACGTCTTTCTTTGATGTCATTCACCATGCTTCATTGCAAGAGACTCACTTTTTAACATCGCTTTAAAATATTTCAGTCTTTTAAATTCTGGCTGTATAGATTCATATCCTCGAGGTACAGACAACAATGGTGATCCTTAGTAAATGAATGCCATCTTCCATTTACACAGACTGAGTTCAGGCTCTGGGTAATACTGAATGCCCAGTTCCTGCCGACTTAAAATCTCATATGACCTGGCCCATTACATATTATAAATTTAATTTTAGACCAATTTAATTTTAAACTAGTTGCCACAGTAATGAAGGTTGCTCTGCAAAGTCATTCAGTCAATTCAGATTCTACTCACTCCCAAGCAGATATACATAACTGCATCTGGGAAAATGAAATTACTTTTTCTGACAGTTCTGATGTTTTCCTTTTGCTCATTGACGGTGTTACTGTGGCTATATCATGATTTGGCTTACAATTTCTCTCAAAAATCTCAATTATAGCATTCACACCTTATTTAGGAAAGGGTTAGGAAGTGAATGTCGTTTAACTTTAGGAACAATGAAATGTTGAGAGCACATGAAGTCATAATAGCTGTTAGGAATGTACATTATTTAACACTAACAAGAATAAAAGTGTAGGGAGTACGTGTAGCAGTATTCCAGTCCCTAAAAGGCCAAAAAGAAGTTAACATTTTGTATGATGAAAAAGGCTAGAAAATGCTGGGCAATTTGGGAGTAAATAAAAACAACAACCCTCAGGTTATCACTAACCTTCACATCTCCTTCTTATTTAGACATATATCTAATTTAAGGGGGAGAGGAAAGCAATTTAGATCTCCAGAGACCTACATTTAATTAGTTTTTAATCTGTTTCCACACCCAGTGCCTTTGAGGGTGATTTTTATCTTTAAATACATATAATTTGATGTGTCCTAATTGAGAAAGCCTACAACATGCATAACAGAACCGCTAGGAGTTAAAATGCAGTTTTATATTTTAACATGTTCATATTGAATTTAAAATCCAGTAAACAGGGTTTCATTGTTTGCTGGAGTAAATTTGTGAAAACCAATTAACTTCCAAGGCACTGCTCACAGTGCGTAGCATATGTGAAACACTGGAAGCTTAGAGTCTAACGACACCTGAAAAGCGTTGTTATAAAGGCAATGAAAAAAGAAAAAATCCCCTACTTATTTTGCAGTACCTCTGGAAAGATCAACTTGATAGTGGAGAGAGAGGGGCAATACGGCCATATACTGTCACGAATATAAAAAGGTTTAAGTCTAAAACTGAGACATTGCAAATATCCACTCAAATAAAAATAATTATTATTATATTATATTATTATATATTATTATTATTATAAATTATAATAATATAATTATATTATGATTATTAATTATCAATTAAAAGACAGTCTTCAAAAAGATAATCAATAAACTATCACACAAAATGCTTTCAAGATGCATTTTCTGTCTACTCTACTTTTCAGCACTTACATTTGGGTACAATTTTCCTGTAGAAATATTCTTTCGTATAGAGTAATACATATCAATATAAGGATGTCAGCTGGGACATTAAAAATACAAATGTTTACTTCAGAGAGCAGAGAGGAGTTTATCCTACTGCTGGAATAAAACTAGAAGCTACATCAAAAACGAGATCACTCTCCTGTACACCTAGCTCCTTTTTTATTATGATTATGGCTAAACAATTTATTTTGATTACAGATTTTTATTTTTTCTTTTTACACACTTTGGAAACAAATATCTCCTGCAACCAGATTTAAATATCTATCAACCAGCACACTCTTGACACCGTGTACTTGGGTTAAAAACTAAGCAACAACAAAAATAAAAATATTCACTAATTTGTGACTTTCCAACATCTCTTCCTTCACATTCTCTCTTTTTCTCTCTCTCTGTTGTGCAAGCTAATTCTACAATGTTTTAACTGGGAAAGGATATGAAACAAGATAATTATTGTTCTCTAGACATACAACATTATTATTTTTCAGTGAGGCAAGAAGGCAGCTATGGAAAAGAAAATCTGAACTAGGATATATATTAAAATATCATTTCTTGTCTATGGTAATATAATAAAATTATCTGCTCTTGCATTTAAAGCAGCTTTCTAAATGGAAACAGAACAGCTGTTTTTCTATCAGGGGCTTATAAATCTTTTTATTTAATTTCTAGAGTATATTTGCTTTTCTGATTATATGCTTTGATTTCTTATTTGTACTCTTAATTAAATAATCAAGCTAGGACTCAACTTTAATTCAGCAACCTATCTTTTATGATGTCAATCAGCTGTATAAAATGAGCTTTTGTGTACTATAAGAAAGAATAATCCTCGATCAAGACATTGGTCTGTGCATACAGTATAACAGAGGAACACAGTAGAAAACCTTGAACAAAGCCCTTCCATCTATACTGCATACATAGAGATGCATCTAAAACGTAACACTGCTACTTCAGAATGGTGTTCTGTATCTCATATGACATTTTTCTGCACCATGTCCAGAAAGACCCAGGGAATTGTTTGAACTGTGTAGAAAAAGGTAATCTAAGAGTTTGTCTCCTGTTTACCCACAGGAAAACAATATGAAAACAAGGAAAGCACAAATCTATTATATAATGACTCTCTATCAATGCACAGTACTTACCCTCTTGTCTCAAGGAGAAATCTTTTCTCCAGACTTGCTGTATTATGATCCATCTGCTGCTCTGTAAATTCAAAGTATCCATCCAAGCTCAGTATGGTCTAGCATGAGTTTGCAGAAAATATTCTAACCATGACAGCTTTGGGTATTAGTGCTAACTAGTTCACACCCTAGAGAAGCATGCTACCACACAACAAACACAAGCAACCTGAAAGAATATCCCCGTACATTAGCAGAATGAACAACTCAATTAGCAGCAGAAATTATACCATCATGTTCAGAAAATAAGTGTCTTCTCCAGAGAAAATTATGTTAAGTGGAGCTACATTTGTTCTTTTAGTGTTGTGTTACTACATTTAAAGTTAGCTCAGGTAGTCTTAAACACCATCATCTGCAGCACAACAAATTTTTAGATGCTCTGAAGATGCTGCTTAATAAAAATAAACACCACCAGTCACTGTTGTTTGGCATCTGGTTACGTGGTAATCTTAACACAAAGGAACAGGAGATGCGACCCTTCCTCTGAAGGAGAATGCACACCTCAGAAATATCTGTGTCAGGTAAGATGAAGAGGAATTTTATACACCAACTCTGAGTTCATTTGAAACTCCAAACTGATGGCCAGAAAGTGGTAGTGTCAACATATAAAGGGCAGAAGAAGGATCAACTATTGGTAATAGCTTTGTGAAGAACGTAGTTAAACATAAAATCATAATTTCAACAGAATAAGAATTTGTACAAAAATTGCCCTGATAAGGACAGGGGCAGCAAAGCTAAATTTGCCAACAAACCTGAAACAAGAAACATGAGAAGAAAGATCTAGAAAATGTCACAAAATACTACAGTAGAAAAATTCAAACAGGATGTTCTGTCAGAATGGATGTGTTCTTCCACTGATAAACAATTCCAAAACCTTGCTGAGAAAAAGAAGAATTTAAATAACTTGTCAGTTTGGTGAAATTAAATAGAGAACAGTTGATTATCTCAGTTATCCTTTTGCTTCTGAGCACACATTTCTGGTGTTTCATGGCATATTTATGACTTAATATAAAATGGATGCAAGTCTACTGTGCTTAACACATGGGAGTAGAATCTTTTCATATTATTAGTGTACTGCACAGACACTAGATCACTCACAGCCATATACAGTCTAGTCTCGTGCCCAATTATTCTATATCTCTCTGCTGGAAATATCTAATACATTATGAGCTACTCAGAATAAATGTGGCTAAGGCATATGACATAGAAGGACACTACTGACAATTTTTAAAAAGTGGCAAATATGAATATTTTTCATGACACTTTTCTTCTGCTAAGTATCCTTTAATATTGTGATTGGATTTGTTAGATTTCTGTGAATGTCACTGAATACACTGGGACAAGAGAACATATTCTCTGAACTTCTGCCACAAAATTAACTGCCAATAATGAGAAGCAGATACTGCTTTGTACTAAAATAGACAGATGGTCAGTTAATCTTAGGCCTTGGCAAAAAACAAAAGAAAGCATTATAAATAATAAAATAAATGAACGTATCAAATCCAGTCTGTCTTAGTCTGGATAGATAAATTTAACTCTATTCATGTTATTTTTGTCCAAAAGCAGTACGTATATTGAACAAATAAAAATCCCCAATGAAGAATTTTGTTAAGCCAGAATTATCTGCTCATATTGCTCCAGCAGTTGTCAAGTAAAATTGATAACAATATTGAAAAGACTGATATTCTTTACAAGGAGTCCTCTTAAATTTAAGTGTTCTCTAAAAATTTACTGGCAAGCTATAAAACTAGACTTAACTTCATTCCCAAGAAAGTTTGAGAGCAAAAGGACCTATGATTAATCAGACATACAGTATTTGTGACAACTGAAATTTAAGTTCATTTATTTTATAAATGAACTGAATTTATGCAAATGTAAATAAAAATATTCAAAAGATACAGAAATAGACAGAAATATTGGAAATACTCTGTAATTTGTGTATCTTCCAGGTTGCTCTTATCTCTTGTCTTTGCTTTGCAGTTGCAGAGAATTACGAAAGCATGCAAAAAAAACACTTCATATGTGGTTTTTAATTCAATCAGCCCCTCTTTAAAAGAAGTAAAAATACTATTTGGCATTTGTTTTGCTTATTCAAAGTCGATGGATTAATAAAAACTATTCCTAATAGGGGAGGTGTGCCATACAACATAGATGTCTATATTCTTATCAATAATTCCTTTTTTTATAGGCCAACAATAAGGAGATTAAAAAATATATATTTTTAAGGAGGGCTATCCACCCATAGTTATGCTCCTAATTGTAGCAGTTACAAGTACATACATAGCAACAAAAAAAAATAAAAAAACTAAATAAAAGAATAGAAAAACTGAGTCCAATATTTTTTCTTTCACTCCTTTCATTCCTGAAGCTAAACTATATTCAATGCATACATTTTGTTCATTAACCAAAGTTCATAAAAGCTCATACCAACTGACTGAATGCTTTCAGAGTAGAAAGATTGGGATCTTTTTATCCTTTCAGATCCTGTACTGCAATGGAAAAAAGGTCATTCTTTTGTCTCTGTGAAGTTCTTAATACTTCCACTAGCAATAAATATCTCCAGTGCTCATGTTCAAAGCCAAGCATAAGATAACAAAACTACAGTTTCAATACTTTCAATAGCCACAATTAAAAACCAATAAAAGGAGGAAGACTGACAAAAATGGAATAAGCAAAGAAGGAACAAATTAGGGAACTGAATTATATGAAGAAAATACGAAAATTGAAATTATTGAAATTATAAAATGCACGCAGAACTTGAATCCTCTTTCTACTCCCTGGTGAAGCAGATTCTTAATTAGAATTCAACCATCGCTGATTTTCATCTGTTGATGCAAGCTACATATACCAGGTAGATTTATATAAGGAAAAAAAAGGAACACACATTGTTCCAATTAGGTGGTATAATGCATTCTTACTACCTTAAAAGTTTAAATTCATAAGGTGTTCTTTATCTATCAACAGATCACTAAATTTAAGCCAACAACTTATTGAATACAATAATCCTCTGGAACCCAAGTAACCAAAGCAAGGATTCAGACCCTGCATTCACTATCAACCATCTTTTCATTAGTGGATGAAACATGTAACTGCCTTCGAAAAACCACCTGCTCTGTTTGGGAACCACACTGACATTACAGAGCAACTACTAAAATGTAGCTAAAAAAATACTACATTAAGCAAAAAAGCTACTTCTTTTCATTTTTTATTGCCATGACCAGAAAAAGCCAGGCAAGTGCTAGAGAATCTTCCCATTTCACTGCAGACAGTCTGGACATCTCTTTTTAGGAATAACAGCGTGCGGCACAGCTGTTCCAACACTTTCAGCCAAGACGAGAAGTTTAAATAAAGACTGATTATGAAGGCAAACGAATTCAACTCAGTGCTTTCACGGGCAGCTAAGCAGAGGTTCACGCCTATTTTTGAAATTTATGTAGAATAATAAATTGAAAATATGTAAAAGGTGAAGAAAGAGGATACACAGATGAGTACTTCTATTTTCTAGAAACTACAGAGAAGCGGACGCTGATCAGCTCTGTAATAAACAAATGGTAGAAATGAAATAAAAACCAGGAAACAACTCATCAGTTGATTGTCAGGTTATTATTTTATAAGCCTTTTTTTCCTATTTCAAAATGAAAAGGGTCATTGTATCACTAAGACAGCTTAAGGCTTCAATATTAAAAATTAACTTTTTCGTTCCCCATAGGGTGGCCTGAAAATGTTGTTCAAAGGACAGGGCTGGCATCACAGCTCTAGCTTTAATCACGAAAGTCAGAATCCCTCTGCTTATTCTTTCCTTTTTGTCTCATTTCTATTTGTTTTATTTTGTACTGCAGCAGGAAAATTAGTTATTTCTTTAGCACGGCCACACCACAGTGTTCAGCCCTCCCCACCACTCTCAAAACAAAATAAAACAAAAACCCTTGGCACAAGGCCAATGAAGATGTCCAAACACCATACAAGAAATATTTCACGTGCCTTTAAGTTGATGCACAAACTGTTGATCCTTTTCATATACTCCCACTTCATACATATTTTTAAAAAACAAGTCTATAGTAACAGAAATTTATGATCAGACAGTGCATTTGCTTGGAATACCTTGGAACGGTTGTACCATTCAACACATGAGGTGATTTATGATGGACCCCTTAATGAGCCAGTTTGAGGCAGATTTCAGCAGTCTTTCTCTTTGTAACTTGCACAAAGATGCCTGAATATATCAATGTTAGACTGCAAATCACAGAACCTCCCTTGGGTTGGAAGGGACCTTAACGATCAACAGTTCCATATCTGTCTTGCACTGGGATTCCCAGGCCTGGATGCAGTATCCAGGATACAGTTGGCCTTCTGGGCTGCAAGGCACACTGCTGACTTGCATCAAGCTTTTCATCCAAGAGAACCCCCAAATAAGAAAAACATTTTTAAAATAGAAAATATTGAGAAAGATTCAAAGGAAGAACTTAAAAAAGAAAGAAAGAAAAAAAAAAGCGAAGCAAAAATCTTTTTCCTGTGCCTTTGGTGTCTGTTATAAAGTTTGAGAGAAGATAGAGAGGAGAAAAGTAACTGAACTGCAGTCACTTGAGGGAATTAGTAGAAAAAATCAAGGAATAGTATTTTAAAGAGGATTAGTACTTTAACCTTCACAGAAAGTGACATATAGATCCCAGTAGTTAAAAGTCCAGTCATATTTATTGAGAGCTTTATGAGTCAATCTTCCAAGTTTGAGGGGAAAACATGTTGGCTAACAGAATAGGAGAGGACTGTTTTCCACTGTTCTGAGCTAGTTCACAAACAATCAAACAAAGCAACATAAAAAAAAAATATCTCCTTTTCTACTATCACTGGAAAAAGACGATCAATGGGTTTTAAAAAAGCTCCTGAAATTCAACTTGCATACTCTGTCAAGCCCTGCCTCTCCTGCTACACAGAATGTTTAAAATTCAACCAGTGGATTTTATAACTGTGTGTTTATCATACAGCATTGCCATTCAGCTGGAATTGCATATCAAGCAAAAGAGCTGGAGTTGCTTAATCACTTGTTCTAGCAAGCAAACAATTAATATTAATTACAGTCTTCCAAGTATCATTTAGCTTCTTACCCTTCCTGGTGCTGATTACTTTGTATCACTTTTGTGCAAGGAACATGTTTTACATTCATTTACGGTACATGAAACCCTGGAACACGTCAGTGTATTTTGCATCATAAGCAAAATGATATATGTGATGCACAAAATGTAAATTTGGAATGTATGTACTACTAAGACATACCAGCTAACATAGTTTCAGTATAAGCATATCTAATTTAAAGACCTCTCTACAGAAAATTTGCAGGTCTAAAATTAACAAGTAATTAAAGTGTCAAAATACATATATATCTAAGAGGCAGATAACTAAATTTCTTAAACAGAAGAATTAAAAACACTTCTTTGTCTAATGACCTTTCAAAGACTGAAGACAGGAGGTAATGTCTGGATCTACAAACTGGCTGAAAGATGCCAATACCTCTTCTGAAATTACTATTCAGTCAGGGATGAGGGGAAGCATAATCAGACAAAACCAGTGCTTTCATTTTCTCCAAAACCAGTACACAAATAAAGTTCTGATTAAAAAGGTGCTGCAATATAATACTAATTCAAAGTGGATTCATTTAAAAGCAGTTGCATTTTCTACATTACACTTTCTAGGGAGTTAGAAACAATGCAATTAGCATGACAAAAGAAAAATGAAGAGCTGTTTTCAGATGCTGATCTGCAGTCTTATGCTGTCATCAGCCAACAGGCAAAAAGGGATGCCTCCTTATCTGCACAGGGACTCCTTGAGAAAAGCTCATAGTCTGATTGCAAAATGGAACTAATTTTAATGCTTTAATAACAGGAAGTGAAACACTGTTAGATTACAGTAAAACAGCTTTAATATCTAATGGTTTTAGGAAACACATGAGAGGTTTGTTCTCCATGAAGAAATTACCCATGAATTAATGTGTTCCCAGAAAATATTTATAAAAGAAAAGAATATTTTGGAAAAAGGTAAGAAAATTGGACACATTGGAAAAATTTAATGACAGGACTAGGACTCAAAATGAATAAATGAAGAATTCAAGGTCATTTTAATCTGGGGTACTGCAGCATTCATATATTGAACATCTTCTGGCTGAAGGAAGGAGCTTGTCAGTACTTTGCAGTTTTAGTCAGGATATAATTAAGATATCAAATCCCAGACTATGATTTGTAAGATGTCATTTTAAGAGAGCGGTTTCCAGTGTTAGATTAAAAGGCTGGAATACACAGCAGTGACTAAAATCAACGATTCTGGCCATAAATAAAACAGTTACGAAATTATCTGTCATACAGCTGCAAAGTCATCACAAGAAAAAAAAAAAGAAAAAAAAAAAGACGAAGAAGAAATAAGACAATATAATTAACGAGGACTATACAATAAACCTAAAATCAATCAACTGATGATACTGATGAGGAATACAAATCACTATGATTCTGGGATGCACAGAAGTAATAGCTTGTGTAATCATGGAACAGATTTTCTATAATAGAGTGGGAAGGCAGAGAAGTATGACTAGGTATCATCCCTTAAATTCAGACAAGAATGAAGGGACACTGAGTAATAAATATTCCTACAACAAAATAGAATGGGGTAATGAGATCTCTACTACTGATAAGAAAAATAAGCAATGAGGTTTAAATTGCATCAAGAAAGGCAAAAGACAGACATTAGGAAAAGCCTTCTTAAAGTATGAAGGGTAAATCATGGAATATACAGCTGAGAAAGGTTGTAAAACTTCTTACATTGGATAGACTCAGTCATTATGATAAATTTTTGGTTAGGTTAGGTTTTGATGGAATGGAGTGGGAGCATTAAGTTCATGTCATCTTAAAGTCTCAAAACTCTATTTTTACCTCCTTCCCTGTTCTCTGCCTTTCATCAATCATCAATATCAGGTGAATAAAATTGAATGAAACAATATTCTCACTTGTGTGAATTTCCATGAGCTCTTTTCTTTATAACAATGCATATAAGAATGAAAACAACAATATCCTTTTCCAGCTCTAACACAACAGAGATCCCAGTTGTTGAGAGCCTGTTAAAGGTGCTGTATGTGAAACATTTAGGCTGCTTAAAGACATAAAAAAATCCATTTGATTAAATTTCTTAATCAATATTTAAAAAGAAATGCCACAGCCATCAACACCTAGGTCAATAATGTTTAAAATTATTGGACTAAATAACTTCGACTGAGCACACAAACCGCAAATGTTCCATTGATGTGAGTTATGCTGTCACAAGGACAGCATTAAATTCTCTAAGGCACATCTTAACTATGGGGTATAAAATGGACCCTAAACATCTATCTTAAATGGTGCTTCAATCTGCCATGCCTCCTCACCCAGTCAGCTTTGCAGTCCATATAATCACATCCTTATCACAAGTTTCTCATCTCTGTATAGTTTGTTGCCTGTGAAACTTTGGCAAGGTAGAAGGTGGAAGTTACATTAATGTCTTCACAAAGTCCCTTCATCTCACTGTTAACCAAGGAACCACAGTTACACTTTGAACAGTAGATAAGAACAAATGTTTCTGGAATGTAAGTTTCTTTTACCCTATTCACTGGCACTGAGTTATTCACAGTTGCATAACGGAGCCCTGGAAAGACATTCTTGACAAGCTAACTTCTTCCTTTCTAGCCACAGCAAAACTCAGAAACAACAGGTCTACTTCTTGCCATCTTGCTTCACATTCACTTTCATTTACTGCACCTGTCTTGCCATCTTGCTTCACATTCACTTTCATTTATTGCACCTGTCTATCCCAGAGTACAGTTCACAGTAATTATATGTATCTATATTTTTTCACATAGTTTGAATTCATAAAACAACCAGCCCCTTCTCTACGAGCAAAGTCAAATTTGAGTTTTCAGTGTGCGAACATTGCCAACTGATGTTTACACAGTCAAGTTTTAATAAAAGACAATTTGACAGATAACCCTTCTTTAAAATAAATATTTGGAAAGCTTGGTGGGCAGAAGATTGTGAAAAGACTGAAGATTGTGAAAAGAAGATTGAGAAAGACTGAAAGGGAAATTAACAAAAATGATTAATATAACTTTCAGAAAGAAATAATGCCTGAAGGTTAGCAGCTGTGAAGATAAATTGCCCCTAGAAGGGACAGATCCTAGTTACAGAGAAATGAGCTATCACTTTTGGATAGCTTAATTTATAAAAGAAACAAACTTCTGAGCCTAGAATTATTTATTGAGAGATATTACAAGAAGCATGTCCAAGATGTTAATAACAATGAAAGAGAACAAGAAGGGATAATGGTCAGGTATCTGTCAAGAGACTTTTTGTTTAAAACCGCAGATCAACTCCTCTTATTATATAAAGAGAATTTCAAACATCAGAATATTCACTCTCTTAGAATTGGTAAGATTATCATCTATGTTTTTAAGGATGCAAAGAATACCTCAGTGAAAGGCATCCTTTGCTCTTTGTCACAAAACAAATTTTCCAGTCACACCTGGCAGTGGGGAGGAGATGCAGCACACTTCACAAGAACTTCTCATTGAACAAAACATTCTGGCCCTATTTTACTTCACTTGGGAAATGAAGACTAATAAATTAGACAGCTTCTCCAGAGTACTGCATACCTGCAGATGGAAGCCCTGGGCTTCTTCTCCCTGATGTGTCTTAAGTGGAATTGCAGTTTCATAGTGGGTTGGTGTCTTTGTAAGTGCATATATCGTATAACTGAATAAATGTCCAGGGAGAGACTGTTTGTTAAAATAAATAAATTATCAAGCCCTTGACACAGGGTAACACTCACTTGGGGAATCAAAATGCTAAACTGGATGGTCAGCTGCTGTCTGGACAGCCACAGAATTCTCTATTGCAAAGGTCCTGGAGATGGTGCCTTTAGTTGGAATGGGAGAGCCACCCTGAAGCTTCCAGCATTTCACCTGCTCTGGCACTGCATGGTAAGGTGGAGCATGAGCCAAGAAGGAACTACTGTTCCTACTAAACCCTTCAGAGTGGGCTAGCAGCTACCACAGCTTCACTCCTAGCAGCTTTCTGTCTCTTCCCTCTTCCTTCCCTCACAAAGAAGTTGAACTCCCATTAGGAAGGCAGCCATGGGTGGGTCCTGAAGGGGCTGCATGACACTCCCATTACAGCATAAAGGCTTAGACAGGCCCATGCTGAGCATCTGGGCTGTACAGGAGCTTAGTTGCTGTTTCTTCTGAAGATATCCTACAAATAAACAGAGGGATTCAGCTCTTTTGACTGATGCCTATTTCAAGCATTTAATTTGTTAAGACATTAAAAATAAAATAATGAGAATCTGACAAGTTATTTTAGCATAATTGCCTAAGGTTACTACCATTTTGGCTGAAATGAGGAATGGTATGATTACAACTGAGGGGAAAAGCAGCCAAGTTGCAGAAAGCTATGATAGTGAGTTAGTGTATTATAAAGATGTTAAACCTGAATTATTTTCTAATACTCTTTCCTCAATATTCATAATAAATTTTAATGCAAAATGTGCTAGTATCTGTTCACGTGAAAATCTAAAGATTGAAAGTACTTTACAATAATACAGATGTCACTGGGAAAACTTCAGTGACCTTTAGGCAACAAAAAGCATAGCCTTTTACTTTAATAGACTCTGACATTATTATAATTCTGTCCTGTTTAACCACAAAATGCGAGTTATTACATATTTTAATCAGGTCAACTGGGATAGGAGGAGGATTTTAAAACAAGCAGAAAGAACTTTAGTAGATTACATAAACCATGTTCTGAATTTGATAGGTCTGAAACACAAAAAGAATTATTGAGGCCTTTCAAAGAAGGACTCGTGAATGCAAAGCATTATGATTATATTAGAGTCAAAGAATGGAAAAGATAGAGATTTTAGTTTAACTCCTCAAAGTAAATTTTCTTTTCACTTTGGGGACAAAATTGCTAATTAAGACATATCACAGGCAAGGTATTGTGAGGCAACAGGTATCACACCAGTCAAGCAGTCTCCAACCAGTCATTCTGGCATAGCATGCTACTGCACTGTGTTAAGCAGCAGCTGCAAATATACATGCTAAGGGAATTGCAGTCACCATCTTTAGTGTATTAATATGCTTTGCATGCTGCATTAGAAAGGCAAAAATTCAATTCTCAGTCAGATCAAACACATTCTTATTTACAGTCCTTGGAGTTACCGCTTGCCATGGGAAGCAGATCTTCTGCAAGTATCCTCCTAGTGATTAGAAAACTGAAGTAACTTTTAATCTCAAATCCCACTTCACCGTGGCTTCCATTAATGGTTTCCTTAGCTTAGCCTCTGCGCTGCATCACAACCCAGCACAATTGCTCACTCTGCCAAACTGCTGCAAGTGAGTTCTGAGAAACTTGTTAACCAATAGAGGAAGAAAGCAGAGAAAAGAGTCAGTTCTCACAGAGACCAAACCCACATGGATCATATCTTCTGCTTCTAGAAAGTAAACACCATTGCATTTTCAGGCACAAGAGAATCCTTCTGATGCAAGTTCAGGAAAGTTAGGAGGTTTTGGCACTTTGCTTTTTCTAAAAAAAACACAACTGGTGAATGTAAAGTAACATAGCCAAATGGTTAGGAATAATGAAGTTTGGGCCCATCAAACTCAGTGCTTTACAATAGTAAAGATCATTCCAATCAGATGATGAATCATCTTGATGTAAGTGGTAGCTTGCTTAGCTTGGGTACTATTGCAAACGTTGGTTGTGATGTAACTAAGTTGTCATCATGACAATCACACAGACAATTAATCCATCATTTGCAACAACACTGCCAGATGAGAGATGGTTTGAGTTTTAACTGTTGATCATCCATTCTCTTTAGGAATTGCCCCTTTGGGACAATAGAGTGGCTGGAAGTGGGAGTACCAGAATTATTCCATCATACCACAAGAGATAAAAATTGGTGAAAAATGTTGGTTTTTAAAGTATATGTTAGTTCAACAGTTTCACAAGGGAAACTGTGGACAGAAGGAGAATTCAGACAAGTTTCATACTGCAGTTGAAAAATCAAGATACTACAGTAAAACTAACTTGGAAAAAAGTGTCATAAAATATACATTAAACTATCTATCTGACAAGAAACAACAATAAGCCATCATTTATTGTAAGTAATTTCAACTTAAAAGTTATCTATTAACTCTGTAATTTTACAGTGTGAAAATGCTTCTTATCTAACTGTGATATTTCAATATAACTTTCAATATCCCTTGTAAAATACTAAAAGGGAAACAATGCAGTCACAAACTAAGTGCAGTAAATTAGAATTAATGAGCAGAAGAATGCAGAAAGTCTTTGCTGCTGCATAATGCTACCCTTTCAGAAGAATCCTATATCATAAGGCATTGCACGTATACATGGAAATTCATTAATGCTACACCAAGAATAGATCTCCTTGTTGCCTACACAATCTTTTACTCACCATATACATTTTGTCCTTTGAATATGAATTGTAGTGAAACGAGAAGAACCTCTGCAAGATAGCAGATTAGAAATACTGTGGATATTATCTTACAATGAGTATTTTGCAGCTATCTAGAAGGCTCATCTTCCTCCTTTCTCTCCACCTTGGCAGGATTTATGCTGGTTACTTGTCTTTATCCAAATTAAGTAAAGTCACGCTGTAGATATCACTCTTACTCTAATTCAATCCCTCACATTTGAAATATTTGCTCACAATATGATCCCATATTTTATTCTTATAATATCCTTTATTCTCTGTAGATACGTGTAATATTTCAGCTCCTTTTTACAGTACATGATGGCAAATTCTAGAGAATTATGCTGCGAAGTGATTGGATCATGTCACTCATTTCTTTGCTTCCCTTCACATCTCCATCTTTGTCTTCAGACTTTCCCCCTGCCATACATATTTTATTTATTCAGATCTGAAAAGTTCAGTTTGGATTCTAGAATTCTCTTGAAGGCAAAGTCAGCACAGATCCCGTATTCTTTTAAGTAATTTTGCACAGAACATATGAGAAGTGCTTTGGAAATTTTTTCTTCACTATGTCATCACTAGAAGTGACTCAAAAAGGAAGCGTAGCTGTAAGGACAATTCTGAAAATACCCTGTTTAGAATGCTTATTCTATTAGCATGCTAATATCCATCTACAGTTCCTTAATCTTCCTACTCTGTTGCCTCTCATCTTTTACAACAAGCTCTTAGGGTCAGAAACTCTTCTTTATGCTGCAAAGAACCTAGGAAAAGGCTAATTTAACTAATACTGGCACATAGGCAAAATCATGCTGTTTTCACTGGAGTACTTTCATTACAGTCTGCCATAGATATTCATAGCTGCTCATATTGCAGATGGTATCTTGGGAT
Organism: Phasianus colchicus; assembly: GCF_987193195.1. NCBI lineage: Eukaryota > Metazoa > Chordata > Aves > Galliformes > Phasianidae > Phasianus > Phasianus colchicus. Next base: position 12,083,686 of record NC_143445.1, on the reverse strand, counting down.
AATATTAGTGAATTTTTATATGAATTGGTTTTAGGCTGAACGTTACTTGAACCTAATCTTCTATCACTAAGTGTCAAACACTGGACAATGTCATTAGTGCAATTAATTAAGCAGCTAATGGATCGTGCAGAGGATACTGAATTATGATGCTTTGGAACTGCATAGTATGAAGTGTCATAACCAGGTCAGTATGAAATACTTGTATCCATCATTAAAACACTATTCAGTACAACAGAGAGAGGACTGACTAAATCATCCAGCAGGGACCCAGCTATTAGTTTTCTATTTCTGCCTAGTGTTGAACTACAAATTTTTCTTCTTGATTTCCTCTCTGAATATGAATTCTCCATGAGCACTTAAAGATGTGGCACAACGGTCCTACTGAACAACTGGCTGCACTTTAACACTATTCTTTCTACCAAGAAAGTGCTGCTATACAGAACTGGGGAATACGATATTACAAATCTTTAGCCAGTGCCTCATACTGGTTTAAAGACAAACAGGTTAGACACGTGTTCATCAAAATTACTTGAGGACAGGAAATTATTGCTGAACAACATGAAAAAAATTTGTTATACTTGAAATGTTTATGCAATGCCCTATCCAGAAATCATTACAAACAGTAATTCAGAAACCCCCGAATTGTTAAACATCTTGATAAAAGAGGATAAATAGAGGTTACAGAGCAGAATTGTAGGCTGCAATCAGATAGGTAGAAGTTTCTAAATAGAAATGTTTCTACATAGCAAATTATTAATGACATTTTAACTTTTTGCAGTTTATGCTGCATTGGGAAATTGAATTCTGCCACGTCTGTTCCTTTCTGAAATTGCATGAGAAGTAGTAGCAGTAGATCAAGCCCTCCAGTATAAGCTTCTTCCTCCCCAAAAATATTTTTTTCAAGTGAATGTTCAACTATGCACACTGGAAAGTTATCTCAACATTTGATATCTAGATCTCCATTCCTCACAATAAACATTCATGTTGAACTGATTTGAGGTATATTTTGAGATTTTTTTTTGGAAAATGTTTAGTTTCATTTTAGGATTTGTAAAAAAAAACTCGACAAAATAAAAAAAAAAAAAAAAAGAAAGATCAAATTGTTTGTGAGGTATGACCTTTACGTAGTTCAGTTATTTGTTTTGAGACAAGTTGGGTACCTACAGGTACACTGACAGCACTGCATTCTTAGTTCTGCTGACACTAAGGTTGAAAGAGTTATATGATTAACACATGAAGTGTTTGGCTAACTGGAAGGGACACAGAAATAAGCTGAATTCAGACAATTCCAAACTGATTCTTAATTATTTTCTTCCATAAATTGTTTTGCATTTCAACTAGATAGCCTTCTAACCTGCAGAGTGACAACATTCAGTATTTCATTTTGAGGAACACATACAATATCCCAGTTAGCATGCTTCATGGTTTCTGATTCTGTTTATGCAGAATCGCTGCATAACTGTCATTTCTAAATTTACTAGTCATAAAATCTGTTCCCCACTTAAGAAGAGGTGTAAATCCTGCAGTGAAATGCACCAGATACTGCTACCATCATACTATGCACAAACTCCAACATGTGTGAAGACAAAGCAATATTCCTCACTTTATACTTCTTTTTCTACACTCCTGTCTGGTAAAGACCATTTTTTACTCTTCCTGTTATATTCCAGTAATACTCAAGATTGAAAGAGATTTCCATAACACACTGAGGCTAGACTTACCTTCCTGCAAGCAAACTGAAATCCTAGAAAGCAGCACATTTATCAATCTCTTCTGCATTTAATAGGTTTATTAGCATACTACGCACATAAGGCACACATGTTACAATCAAGATTGCTAGGAAATTCCTAATTAAAATGTGATTGCATGAGTACTGTGGCTGCTATGGCAACTCAGGCTAAATAAAAATGTGATACTACATCAGCAGGACACAGCAGGGCAGATGAACAAGCATGACGCTGCACTGCAATGTGCCAAAATACTGTTTGAGCTGTTCATTGCACATTGCCTTCTCTTCAGTTCACAGAAATGTGAATCCCCTCCATATCTCATATAACTAAAAATAACATTACAGAAATGGTTATGTCAGGTATAATACAGATTACATTTTTTTTTTTCCCCCAAGTTCTCCTCTATGGCCAGTTGCTCTTCAGCTCTGAAGAATCCTATGGGCTGTCTTAAAATGCATGCAAATATAAGGAGTGCAAATTATACTGTTACCACCAAAATATAGAACACCATGCATGAGAAAATTGCCAGCTCCCAGCCATTGCTTGTTTTTTAGGCAACTGTTCATACAAAATAACATATTAGCCATTAAAGTAGCATTACACAGCCAAAATTGGCACACAATTTATTGATTTATCACCAGTAACAATGCTTACTGGTGATCACAAATTGTGAGCCTCTCAGTTTGAGTCTGCAGGTTCATTATCAAGGTTATCAGCCTTCCACTGGTGCAAGGCAGATGCAACTAAAGACACCAACAAGAAACAGGAAAGTGAAAAATCAAGTACAGACATTACTGGACATGTTAAATATTTAAAAAAAAATCCTCTCTTGGCTCAACGTCATGCATAAACTTTACTGTGGAGCAAGATTTTATTTGCCTCAACTCCTTTCTTTGAAGATGTAACATCATATGGGGAGAGAAGCTATTGCTATTGGGCTTTTTTGGCAAAACTTGTCTTTGGAGTTCTGCTTGCTTGGTTTGCAAAAAAAAGAAAGAAAAAAGAAAGAAAAAAGGAGCAGGTTTTACAGACCAAGGAAATATCACACTGTGAGAGCAGAAACACAAAATGAACAGAAGGAGGCCTTATGTCAAGAGGACATACTGTTTTAAAGAGTCCTTTGCCTTTCTTGTCAAAGTGCAGAGAAAATATGGAGATTCCCCCCAGTTCTCTCTATGGCTCTTCATAATAGAAAATAATTTTAGTTTTGCACTACTTCCTTTTTCCTACTAGTAAAAACAACAGAAACCCAAACCAAATCACTTTTCAATGAAACAGCTTATCTGCATTAGCAGCTGGGAGTGTAAGCTGGATACCAGATCACCAGCAAAACATTAAAATGACGATCCAAAACTTGTGCTAATTTGCAATCAGATGGAGTTTTTGTTCACCCAAACCCTTTCAAAATAGAAAATTAAAAGTGAAAAATTAACATTAATGACCCCTGTACTGGTTATTCTAATATTTGATTAGACATTTACATCACATGAATATCAAGCAAATCTCTAAGCATTGCGAGCTGTGAGCTTCAAATTGATCTATTTTGGAACAAGTAAAACTGCAAAGATTCTCCGAGAAAAATGCAAATGCACTAGAAATCAGAAACAAAGAATAGGTTTCATCTATTTTAAGGGAAAATTGAAATGTTCATTAAGTTGCAGAGGAACCACTACTTTGAAAAATGCATAATCAGCTTTGTAAATGTCTAATTTAAACTTTATTCAAGCTTGCAAAGAGGGGCAGAATGAAAAACGTAGTTAAATGCAGCTATTTTCACATGTCAGGAAAAAGATGCTTTGCTGACATTTGTCATCTCTGTGCTCTAATCAGGTGAGCTCAGAATTACCACTTGGGGTTATTCACCTCCTGTCAAATACCATCAAATATCATAGGAAATATCATGCAGGGCATGTAGGGCATTTTTCCTTTTTTTTCCTTTTTTTTTCGACAACACAAGGTTGACTGACATTTGCCCTTCAAATGAACTGATTCAGCTGTCACCAAAAGGAATCAGAACGCAAGCCTATGCGGGAAGAGGTGATGCTTTTGTGTCCTTTTCAGAACTAACCAGTTATCATGTGAATAGCACCTCAGACACATAACAAACCTTAACACTTGAGACCTACAGAGGAAATACTACATTTGCTTTACTATAAAAACTGATTAATACAATATTTTCCAAAGCACGATCAAAACATAGTTCTTGACAAACAGTATGACTTAGAAAAAAAAAGAGATTCTTCTAAATGTCAGTATGCGCATTTTTAGATACTTTTTAGTACTGATTAATTGAAGTTATTATGACAAATTAGATTTTACTGCAATCCCATTCATACCCAATGCTATCTTCTGTTTGATTCAGCCCTTGTCAGTCAAACCATATTTAAAATAAAATTTAATTTAAAAGTAAATAACTGTTCTCTTAGTATTTCTGATTTAGAGTATGTACATACTGTGTTCTGAAAACTCATTTACATGAAAATGTCACATTAGCACAAATTATATTCTAAATGAAAAGAAGCTTCCTCATTCCTCTGACATGAAGGACAAGCACAACACAGCAAATTTTATTATTTTCCTAGACTCTTCAAAAAAGGTTGGTTGGGAAGATGGAATCTTCTGTCTTCAGCAGACATATTTCTTGACAACTAGACAACTACTGCAGGAAAAGAAGAGGCACACACAGACAAATAAATGAAAGTTCTATGGCATTTTCTGTTAGTCAGTTATGAAGCGTTGTGGGAACCTTCTTGTTCTGCACAGCTCATTAATTGAAACTGCTGAAGAAATGATTCTGCTGTGCTTGTAAAAAGAGGACAAACAACTAAATGTCAGAATTCTCACACTGAGTTGTAATGGAAGGTACGGGCTTGTATCTTATGACAGAGTGAAAATAACTTAATATCTCATGAAGACTCAGGCTGGAAACTGGAAATCATAAGCAAGTCATTGTGACAAGGGATAGATTTTCCCTTTGGCAGGGAAGAGAAGAGAATTAGACAGTCCAAAAGTCTAGCTACTGGAAATTAGACTCATTTGTCCAACATTGATTTTGAACATCCAACATACAACTACAGAGAAATGCAAACAGAAATCAATTTATGCTCTTGTTGAAACAAATGGCAGATTTGACCACAGGATGAATCCACAGTAAGTAGAAAAATCAAGTATTCTGTAAAAAAGGTTCTGTTCTACCAAAGCCACCCTCAGCAGATGTAATTTACATGGATACTAATAGTTCATTAACTGACAACTCAGGTAAATTCCAAAACATGAAACAGTATCCTCTTTGTATGACGATTCCAGCATTTTGGTTCTCACCTGTTTAGCTGTTCACATTTTTGTTCTGAATAATCTTTCTTAACCTCTCATTCTGCAACAACTTTTTGGGTTTTTTTTTTTCCCCATATTTCATTAAAAGCCAGTTGTAATGAGATATGACCCTTTTCTTCTTTGACAACAAAAAATAACTTAGGAGTCTGCCAATATTGGGTGAAATAATTACTTTAGACAAACTGCTCAATAGATTTCTAATTCTGAATATATTTTTAAATTCTCATTGACATAAGTTACTTCATCAATGTCACTAAAAGAATATTGTTTGGTCTCATTAAAAAAATAAAATAGAAGAAAGCCAATATTCTTTCAATCCTTCCTTAGTTACTAGTTTTCAAAAGCCATTAACAGCTTTCCAAGCTTATTTTTTCACTCTCTTTCTGATAAACAGCTTACAAGAATTCAAGAAAAAAAAAAGTACTATTCATCTAAAGTTATGTTAGAATACACTTAACCATTGAATGAGGTGGTATAAAAAACAATTATGGTAGTTTAAAAAACAATCTTCTTTTCTACCTCAATATGACTCAAGTCTTTAGTTTAATAAATTTTGATTAGCACTTGTTGGTCTGGTTGGAGAACGCACTTATAATCAAGGCATATCAGCAGACAGAGCTACTCTGGCATGGTAGAGGGCAGCAGGTGTCCTCCAATAGATACTGAATTATCTTTCAGCTTCAGGAGACAAATGGACCTTCCAAATCAATGCTTTGCTGATTGATCAGACAATCTAAAGAAAGCCTCATCATTTCCACCATGTCTGATATGCAGATAAACAGATATGTCAGCATTTTAAAGTAACAGGAGTCCTTCTTTAGAACTTTCATTTCATTATTTATTGAGAGCAGTTTCAGAAATATTTTCTAAAGCAGAAGTGCCATTCTTCAGTGCTGCTCATGAGACAAGAACAAGGAACCAACCTAACAATGTTACTGAAAATAATACATATGTGAAATCAATTAGAATGTACCATAAATACTAAATGAAACAGATGCATAAATAGTATAAGTTGATAAAAGTCTTATTCTTACATTCTCATGAGTTATCTAACTTAATTTTGGTTTAGAAGATGACAATAAAAAGGACTGCTAATGATTAGTAATTAACCTCCTCCTGAAAATGGCAAACTACTAAGAAATATAGTGACATAATTGTTTTCTTCAGACAATAGAAAAATAAGCTACAAAATTGATCATACTAAGAAAATCAAAGAACTGGACATAAGGAGCCTTTTGTACTCGAATTTGCTCTGAAGAAGATTCTTAAAATGAAGAACTTTTCTGATCTGTAATGCATTTTCAGAAGTGAGCCAGTAGCAACTTTGGAAAAGGCAAACTCAAATTTGTGGCATGGCTCATTAAAACCCAGTATTGCAGAAATATAAAAATTATGTGTGTTTACACCAGGGTTGACTAGGCACTCCCATTTCTTCCTGTTGCATTTATTTCAATTTGAAGATAATAATGGAGGATTTACCGCAACAGAAACACAGCATGGGAAGGTGTATGACCTACAGCAAAGTGCATTAGGAATTCAACAGTGGATGAAAGGAGGAAGACCTTTTCCCAGCACCCTCAGGTGCAGACTGCAGTTACTCCCTTCACAATAATCAGTAAATAAGACAGTGCTGAAAACATGCAGTATTTTCCCACTAAACAGAAGATTCGTAGATCACAGTTCCCACCAGCTGCCCTCACACTTGAATTTTGCCACAGTACGTCTATCTATAGATTCTCATTACTTACATGAAAACTGAAATTCTCTTCAAGAAAAATAAAACCAAAACCACACAATCGCACACCGTTGCTGCATTTTTCAGCTGCTAGAAGCTTTTAAATGTTTCTCCATGTAACTCCAAAATTGAAGAAAAACAAAATCAATCATTCATTCAAGAATAATATCAGTTTCTTTGTAAAATGCAAATGTCCTTCTGCCTAAACCCAGTGACTCCTGGAGAGCTCTACACATTGCTAACCTTCACTTTTGGATTATTATCAGTTCTTTACCTCTTCCTGTTTCCATCAGTCTTTTTTTCCCTTTGTGCTGTAACTGTACTTGCCTGCAAGTGTGCATTTTATTTTGTACTCATTTATTCTTGGCATTTTAAAAGGGGAATCTTTATCCTGCTAAGTTAAAAACAAAAACCATGCAATTAGAAGGAGATCCCCAGAGATAAGTCACCATGAAAGCACGAGTTGCCCTACATTCACTGCCATGGCATTCTTCCTTCTCAGAAGGGGTAATTAACATAAATAAGCATGTGAACGTGTGAACCAGTAACAACTCAATGTTCTGGGAGAAGTCCCAGAAGACAGAAATGATCTGATGGTCACAAACTGAGACTTTAACAAATGAGAAAGATTAGATTCTCAGATTTATCCTACAAACTCTTTCAAATAGAAAGCCCTATTCTCAACAGCTCAGCACATAAAAAGCAGTGCTTTCTTCTTTCAGCTGCAGTGATTTAAAAATCTAGAACTTGTACCATTGTGCCATTAAAAAGCTATTCCATAAGCCTTTTATCTTCTTTCCATTGTATTAACCTGTTATTAGTGGAATTTTAGTCTTAGGGTATCAATATGTAGAAGCACTGTGTACTAGAAAGAAAATGAAAATGAAACTTTTCTGAGGTATATCTGAAAAATAAATTATTTTTTCTGAAATTATTATTTTTTATTGGAAATGACCTGAAATATATTCAAAGAAAAATGCACACAACCTGAAACGAATTGACATCAACTATCTCTAAAGTTCTCTAACTTCTGAAAAAAAAAACCCACAAATTCTCAGTACAGAAATGAAGTTCTCAAGGAGCAAGATGATTGGTGTTCAGCAGAATACAGATCAGAATTCAGGTGTTGCAAAATATACCTTCTGATAAGACTAGTATTGCTATTCCCTCCCACCAACTACCAATTCTTCCCTCCAATAAAAACATTTAAAGACCTGCAAACCCAAAATAGCCTTCACATAATAGTGAACTGAAGGGCTCTTTACATTTTTGTAGAAATAACTCTATGCTCCTGCAGTAAGCATCTCTACCTCCCTCTTGTCTCACGCAGTAAAACCTTTACTATTATATGGAGATTTTTCACATACAGTGAAAAAACTGTTGATTACTTCTGGACAGGTATGTAGCTATTTCTAATTATGTGGTTTTTATTTTCCTGTCCTAGAGACAAGGAAAGTAATTGAGTAAATAATTTTACTTAAGACATTAAAAGTTTGAACAATTCTGAAAATCAGATACAAGGAGCACAAGTTATTTCTCATTATAAACACATTCCTATTAGCTCAAGTGAAATTGCTTTGCATGCTTTTTCTCTAAAGGCAATCCCAGGGCTCTGTCCAAGCATATCCAGCTCCGTTATTTGATTTCTACTGGGTTGTCTTCAGAGCTGTCATTAACATATCAAAGTCACTTGAAGAAAATTAGTTATGCAAATTGTTTCAAAAATAAACTAATAACACAGTTACATCCAATGTTACAGGACAAAAAGTTACATTATCTCCTATTTTGGCCCTTCATCATAGCATAGTCATTTTCTCTCTCCACTAAATAGTTTTTACAGTTAATGAATTGCTCAAGTTTCTCTGCAAGATTTAATTACCTGCAGCAAATAGGATGCTGTACGTGCTGTTCTGTTCTGTGTACAATATTATTTTTTTATTTTCCTTAATCCTGCTATTCACAGTAGACACATTTCTATCTCTTTTGTATTAAGTAAAGGAGATTCCCATCTCAACATTATAAATATTTAACCTGAAAGGGAACTCAGCTATTCACTATGCCATCACACGCTGATTTGTCCTGTATTTTCACATGACAGACTGCTAACTATTACTTGCTCTATTATGTACTATAACCAAACAGTTCCAAGAAAAGCACTGAATGATGCAAAAAGTGTTTCAAGAAAACAAATCAGATCTTTCATTAAAAATCCAATTGTGTGTCATTTCTTTCCTCTAAAATTCAGCAGAGAAATGAGAGAGCACAAGGGGTTTTTCACATAGTTCCCCTCACTGTGGAATCAACTTTCCTAATATCACAGATACGCATCTGAAGCAATTTAATTAGTAAATTAACCTCACACTTTCTTCTTTCCTCCTCCCCATGTGTACTATTACAGTTAGAGAAATGGACAACTATGATTAAAACTGAACACACTACATAATTCTTGTTTGTAGCAAGGCCTCTCACACCATTAAGGTGAAAAGGGTCATTAGTTTGTGGTCAGATTACATTGAAAACCACGTGCTTCTACATTCAAAATATTAAAAAGTGACTCCAGAATTTCAAGCACTTTTACTTCTGCTTCAGACTAAATCTCCACTGAATGTTCCATAAGATGTCAAAAGGCTAGAACCAGCAGATCACAGATAAACTGAAATTTTCATTCTTTTGGATGGTACTGCTTTTACTCAGTACTCTATCCAAAATTCTGAAATACTTGACTTTTGTTAGCAACTTACGATGGCAGGGGGTTGGAACTTCATGATCCTTGAGATCACTTCCAATCCAAGCAATTCTATGATTCATTCTGTGATTCTACGTCTCTACAATCTTTATTCCTAAATATCCCTACTTTGCATGCTTCCTTCTCTCCCTAGACACAAGCTGTACGGAGATGTACTCTCCTTAACTTGAGAAGGGAAAAGCTCTTGTCTCTGTGCCCCCTGCCATCTGAACCCATCACAGTACTCTAGTTCCAAGGGAGTCAGATATACTCCATAATGTTTTAGAATATTAACTTCATAACATAGGAAGTTCATACAGCTTATATACAACATACATCGCTGGTTTATGTCAACAGATGAAAACAAATGTCAATACTTTAGAAGCTTGCTGAAAATTCACATGTAGCATTCGGAACCAGTTAAGAAAGCAAGGAATTAACAGCCTTGTAGCAAAGCAGAAATGTCTTCCTCCAGAGCTTTTAGTTCAGCCCAATGAAAATGACTGAATCAGTTATTATTTAGTACCTGCTAGAGCCTGACTGCCCCAAATGATAAGCCAGCTCTAGCCAGACAATGGCTGTAAGCATCAGTTACAGCAAAGTATGCTAAATAAATAAATAAATAAATATCAGAAGGATGTCAGGGCTTCATTACCAACAAAAGTACTGTTGCTGTTATTCCAGCTTACTGTTGACTTCAAGATAATTAATTTTGTTCCCTCCCTTTTTAAGATGATTGAAGTCAGGTTAGTATAAGCTCCTCTGCCTTCAGCTCCTTGTGCAGAGTAACTCCCAACTAAAAATAAATCTTGAAAATGTAATTGATCATACAGGACAATTCCAAATTTCATTTTTCAGTTAGGAGCTGAGGTGGCAGACCTGCCAATCCTGATGAATACTAAACAGCTTGTAACTGACTTAACATAATTATCATGCCAACCCTATAACATACTCAAGTACACAAAAAGTAGGAAATGCTGAATGCATTTTAAATTATATGCAGATGAGTACTGTATGCTAGGAGAAAAACATTAACTTCTATTATTAAAAGATTCAGCCCTTCTCTAACAGCTGGTTTCCTCTGCATTTTTTATTTTATCGATTACAGCACTTGACCAAGAAAAATGGTTTTAGACATACTTTCCATAGAGAGAACTGTAAAATGTTCAGGCGAGTCTTCTTAAGATCTCATTAAAAACTGCAATACATTTCTTCAGCAGATGTTGTTATCTTGTGAATAATTCCTATGGAAAAATACCAATACTTTTACTCTTTCACTTTTCAGATAATATCTCATTAGACTTGTTATACATTTAGGAATCTATCAGAAAAAGCCTGAGTTTATCAGCTGCACAGATCACCTGACCTGCAGTGAGATACATGTGATAACTTTAGGACTGGTCAGTGAAGTGGATGCTAGTCATCTTGCAATGGAAATGCCAAAATGCTTGGTTGGATAAACACAGCTGACACGCTGGTAACATCTTTGGAAGAGTAGCAACAGTGACAAAAAAAAAAAAAGACCAAGAAATATTCCAAGAAATATTTGTTCAGAGAACATAAAAATGATGTTGTTGATGTTCTTTATTTTGAGAAGCTTAAAGCACACCCTATTTTCCCCCCAGTTATATTACAGAAAAGTCAAACTAACAATGACAAATAGTCATCTAATAGGTTTCAGCAATGCTTCATGAAAAAAAAAAAAAATTAATACAGAAATAAACACCATTCCTCAAAACAATTCATCCTCATCCAGTTAGCACTAGGAATATTTTTTGTCAAATATAGTGAGAAATAACCAGAACTAGCTGGAACAGTTAGAAGTCCTTTTTGACACTAACAAATACCTTCACCTGAACTCCTGATTAGAGTGTGTAGGGCCAAATATACCCTTAAGGAGAGCATTCCTCCCTATAGAATGTTTAAGTGTATATGTGAAATTGTTACTTGGAAAAAGGTAAGTTAGACAGCAGAGATGGATGCAACTTGCTCTATCTGGGTGTACTCACAGCTGAAAGACAGACTTCTTTTCCTGGCATTCATGATGGGTCTATTGTGAGAACTTCGATTTTTCAATTGGTTTTGATGAAAAGCAACAAAAAAAGTATGGTGTTGACAGGATGCATGTAACACATTGAGATACAGAAATACATCTTCCTTCTTTAGAGCAGTATGTTGCATAAAGCCTGTTGCATGAATTGCCTACTTTCTAAAAAAGAAAGAGAGCAGGAGAAAATGAAAAGGGAAATAAGATCACTGCATGTTTAAAGCATCTCCTGATTAAGCTCAGTTAGGAACACTGTGTGCTTGTATGTCTTGTGTGTCTGAAATCAGCTTTAAAAGAAAAAACAGAATCCTTATCCATTTTCACTCACATCAAGATTACTCTCTATTGAGAGAAGTTCTATTCAATTTTTCCCTGAGCCATGAGATATTTCCTAAAGGACGGTGGAAAAATTTTATAACAGGGAAGGTTAAATCAAAGTACTCTTTTCCGTATTTGACATTTACAAATAGCAGAAGTCATACAGCAATAAATTAATAATGAAAGTATAAACACGACATTCTTCATTTGAATTGCAAAGATATGCTTTTATGTTTTCCTCAGAGCTCACGTTTGTTGGTGTATAATGACCCACTAAAAACAACTTTTTAGTGACAACTCAAATGGAAAGTTCATTGGGCAATATATTGTCCAATAAAAGTTTCACCTTACAGCCTATGCAATTTTACAGTAATATGTATTACTCCAGTTTTACAATGTCTTTTATGCTGATATCTCAACCTACTTAACTAGAGCTAGTTAATTCATCTTTATGACCCCTGAGGGATTAAACAACTATGCCGAATTTAGAGAATTTGGACAGAGTGAGAATTTAGAGAGAGCAGAGTGAGCAATGAACTATAAATACTGAAGCTTCAAACCTGTGTTAGGTTGGTACTGGGGAGAAATTTCACTCATAAAACAGAAGGAAATTCATTTCATTAAATGTATTAAATCCTACTCCTGTTTATCTCAATATACATCAAAGTATATTTCCTACTAGCTAGCCCTAACAGATCGCTTCGAGAGATTTCAGAAGTGGCAGAGAATACCTCAACCTCTTTAACCATAGTGGTCATTCTGCTCACCTAGGTGAGACACACTCTCACGCTGTATTACTCTGTACACAAAACATGTGACAGACTTCCTATTTTAGCTGGACAAAAACTAAGTAATACTGTCAAGGATTACACAGAAAGTATTACAAAAACCCATGCATTTTGGCTGTGTTTTTCACTTAACCAGTCCATACCCCAGCTCTCACTAGTGTCAGACAAGCGCCTTGTGTAAGAGCTTACAGCTTCTTTTAAATAAGAATGAAAACAGAAGGAATAAAACTATAATGAATAAATTAAAGTTAAATAAATGCTAAACCAAATATTGATCATCTGCCTGGCTGCAACACGCTCTCCTGGCTGATACACACTGAAGTTGTAGAAATGTGCTGTCATGCACTGCACCATTTTGTAAGGCACAGCTTTCTGTTATTACAGTTTTCACTATTTTTATCATTATCATTACTATTATTCATGTGAATCTACCCCTTTCACAGCCCCTTGGAAGCTGGGAAGCCTACTCTGGACTCACACGTTAACTCAGATTTGTGGCCCCTCTCTGCCACTTGCACCTACATTAAACTATCTACTTCAGGATTTTTAATCTGTTGTACTGCAACAAAGGCAAACAAAAATTACTTAATCTTGGCATGAGAAATTGCTTGCTTTCTTTATATAAGAAAATCTACCACTGTTCACTGAAATGAAATATATCAAGTTTTGACTGTACTGAAAACAGGTATTGATTTTTTCAGGTTTTTCTATTGTGAGAGCTCTTGTAAGCAATAGACCATTACATCATTCTGGTTTAGTAGTCAGAATCTTTTGTGGAAGATTTCCAAACTGCAGGCAGCTTTTGTAAACTGTTTGCTTTTAAAATGACTCCTATTTCTTGTATTTATTAACATCACCAGTGGCAACTTTACTCAGTGACTGAATACAAGTATTATTGGTATCCAGAAGCATGAAGCAGAAGCTGCCCCTCTGTCACCACAGAGAACTCACTCAAGCAGAGACTGAAAGGCCATAATCCCAACTAAGCAAGCAGAGTGAGGTTACACACCTTATCAAATATGAAGACACACAACAGTGAGGATATTTAACTACATATTCAATAATGAAATAGTCTTTTAAACTGCACAAAGGCCCTCAACCCTCGGGGCCAGTGGTCATCCCTAGTTATACTGAGAAGTAGCTTTCAGATTTACTCAGATTCTTGGCCAGTGTGACATCCTCCACAACTCTGAATTCATTTCCCTAGCTCCATGTGTCTTCTCAACCTGCATTATTTACTTTGCAGTAAATTCTCAGGGATTAGCTGCAGAACTGAAATAGAGAGAACCAGAAGACCTTTGACCGATTGAATTTTCATGGAGTCAGTAAAAGGTACCTTCAACTATCTGCAGCCTTACTTAATCTCTATCAGTCACAGTAAGTGCTCAAATAAATACAAAACATAGAATGTTACCCAGTAATGTTTCATGTGAGGATGTAACTCGTCCCAATTACAGATCAAGAATTTATATATATATGCTTACTTATATATCTGATTATCCTGAATTACACTTTTTGCATTGTTTGTCAGTTTTGCTGTTTGGTAAGACAACAATTAAACAATATGAAAAAAAAATCTGTCCCGTTCTGAAGGAAGGGATATGCTCATTATAGTACTATCAACAGAAAAAAAAGTGTTCAAAATTATTTCTCAAAAGCTGCTATAATTGAATACAGGTCGAGGTTGGAGAACCAGGATTAGTAATACTACTGCAGAGTACATTCTCTTACTTTTTATGCCCAGCTCCAGTCTCATTCATTTATAACGCAAACCTATTTTTGTTCTTCTATAGCTCAAATATATTATTTTTAGCCAACACTGAGGAAAATGAAAGGCTTCAAACATTACTTTCTACTCCACACACAATTAAACGTCTTGTAAAAGCTCTAAGAAAGCGTCTCACCTAAAGACTATATTTTATCTAAGCTTTTGAACGAGACATTGTAATTACTGTGGGAAAACTGAGTGTTACTTTCCTGATATTTCAGATGATAGCACTTGGAAAATAACTTTGCTAGGGGCTAGGAAGTATTCCATGCAAAATCAATTTGCTATTTAATCAAAATGGTTATCCAAAAAGCAGGAGGGCTAAACTGAGAATAATCTTCCAAGTAAAAACAATGTGTATTAATATTCATTTCTTATTTGATAAATCTACTTTTTACCACCCTGCTACAGCCATACGAAAGAGATGCATTTGTACTACCAACTTCAACAACCACATCTCACATCCAAAGGGTAATTCAAGTACAGCGCACACAGTGCACCACTGTCCAAACAACTCTGGCATTCTGACCACCATCTGGCCCAGTCTGGCCTTAACAGAAATTAATTCTAGGTCATCCAATTCCTCTGTCCTTCTCTTTTGACAGATTTGCAATAACAGTTTGCAGTAGTAACAGTTACAGAATTTGCAAGAAAGAAAGAATCTTTTACAGGAAAACAGATTTTTTGTTTTGCTCCCACAGTACTTACACCGTAATAGTTAGTGGGATCTAATAGCCTCTTCAATTCAAATAACATAATAGACATCTACCTGCCTTTCTACTTTTCACTGTGCTGACCTGTTACCACAGGTGGAGTGTTCAGAAAAGGGAAGGAAACAAACACAATGCTAGTACATTGTAAAAACAAGTCAAACAACTACATTTGTAAACTGAGTTACATATATCAACTTCAGTTTATTCTTAGATTTCTACTGGTACCAGACAATATAAATGTATGAGAACATAATTAAACTGTTCTTTCTGGTATTTTTATGAAGAATATCTCTGCCTTCTGCTCTTTTTCTATTCCAAAGAAATCAACTGATTCCTTGCTATGAGGTTAGTCAGCAACATATTTTATTAGTAAAACTGCAAAGAGAAATAATATAAGAGCATAAAACACTTTGAAAAGACAAGATTTTCAGCAAGATGCATGACAGATCTCTCTCCAGGAATCTAAGTTGCTTATCATTGCCAGATTTGTTACAAAGTGGGGCTTTCACAAGTCCTCAAAGACTCTACGCTTCTTCCTAACAACAGATGGCAATATTTTCCTCTCTTTAGAAGAGATCTGTAATAACACAGGAAATGGTTTAAGACAGAATTCAGATTTTCTAATCTCCTATTTTCTGGCTGTTCATATAACAATTACCCATAAAGTAGGCCTGATAGCTTAGATGTGATACATGAGTTCATGGAAAACAAACTGTATCCATATGGGAGACAACGTGTCTTTATCTGACTGCTTAGCAAGGACTCCTTAGCCATTTGTAATATTTGCAAACTACACAGCACTGTTCTAACTAAGTGGCATATGTAACTACTCAGCACAACCACAGATTTTACAGTTGCTTATGTAACTCAGAATTTGCTTACACAAGCATTTCATTTAAACTTTTCCCTTAAATTATTTTCATGCATGAGAAGCTCAAATGCTCTAAGACTCAAAAGCAAGTGCAAAAAGATCATGAACAGGACAGATACTTGCTTTAGGATTTGAATAAACACCTCAGTACAGAAAACAGGCTGCCAAAATTGAAAGAAATTGGAGAAATCCAAATTAAAAGAGGTTCCCGGCACTCTGAAAGTGTAAAAAAGACAGAATATTATTTGCTTAGTAGTCGGGTAGTGAATAGAACTACAGAAGCAGTTCTCAGTACTTTGTAATTGCAATCAGAAATTCCCTGTTAACCTTCTATATTTAATATAAAAGTTGAAGTAACACATCACTGAAGACCTATGATGAGAATAAAGAGATGGACAAGGCGTTCTAGGAGCAACTGGCAGAAGTTGCGCAGTCGCCCACCCAAAGAAATCCCTGCAGGTGTCCAAGAAATGTTCAGATGTGATACTAAGGTAAGTGGTTTAGTAGGGTTGTATTGGTGGTAGATGGACAGTTGCACTGGATGATCTTCAAAGTCTTTTCCAACCTTAGTGATTCTGATTCTATGACATTCAAGTCTAGATTTTCATCATGTTGACCTAAACGATCACATGCACCAATTAAAAATGATGCTGTCCATCATTTTTTAAGGTTTACGGAGTTCTAGTTTTATATTATGCATGCTGTAATAATATAGCTTAATGAATTCACTGTCCTGGACAGTATAATGACATATTTAAATGCAGTGACTACACTTCTGTTTTACTGATAATTAATTTGTATTGTTGATATAAATACAGGTAAATGTAAATGTTAGAGACTATTAATCTTTTTTCTATATAGTATTTGAATGTGTAATTTCTTAATCAGGATAAAGTACCATTTGTTATAATGTGCTATGAAACAGATAAAACCTGCTGCAAATCCTCTTAGAGATACAAAAAATCCAGTTTTAACTGGGGATGAGAAAGAAAATACAACCATTTAAAAAGGACAGAAATGCTACTAAATTAAGTCGAACTGCACAGAGCAGAGACCAAAATGTTTTGATGTTTTCCAGGTTAAAGGGTCATTCCATGGTTTATTATATATACAGAGAAAAATATGTACTGGATAAAAAGCTTGTAGCAGAAATTCTGGATTCCTGTACTGCCTCCAGGGGTTCTTAATCCACTAAAAGCATTTTTCCATTTGAACTGCTAATCTAGCAAAATACAGAGGTGAGAAGAGAGAATGGTGTTGCATCCTCAACATGAATTATTTCTTTGCTGTGTTGAAAATATAGCCTTACCTTTTGCTGTTGTGAAGCATGAAAATAGATGCTGTGCTTGGATTTCACACTAGAAAATTACAGATTTCTGTTGTCACCTCCCTGATCTTAATTTTGATTAGTTTTGTTGTTGTTGTTATTAAATAAATATACATATATCATAATTAAAGGGGCTTTGTTGACATTTGTCTTATTACTTTACCTAAAATAATAACTCTTGAAATACACTTATCTAATACACAAAGTAATTCATTTGGCAGAACTTATTTCAAAGTTGTTTTCCTATTCTCTTTTAAATGTTAATTTTATACAAAGTAATATCAACTTTAGCACTGGAACTGTCATATTTAAATTAGGCTTTTTTTTTTTTTTTTTATATAGACAGAACACCAACATTTAGCATTAGACATATCCAGATTCTGCACCGACAGCAAACAACAGGCCTTGCTGAAAGCTCTGGGCTTGACATGACAATTCAAGTATTTTAAAAGACTATTTCTTCTTTTTATGCTTTAACAGCACAGTCACATAGGAAAATTTGGTTTTTTTCCTTGTTTGTTTCAATTACATTTGACATCTCCAATAGATGTTTTTAGCCTATTAATCTTATTGATGACTTGTAATTCTGTGGTTAGTCCATATGAGCAAAAATGCCTGGTAAAATTGACTACCCGTACACGTGTATTTCCTTCAGTAGCCTTTATGAAAAATTTACAGGCTAAAAAATTTTGAAGATTTAATTCATTTACCCAACAAGGTACTTCGAAAGGAAGCCTATATTTGCATGTATGCTTCTGTTTCCTAAGCTCTATTCTCACTTTAAAGACCAGTAGTGCCATTCATGTACTAAGAACATTGCAGCAACAGAACAGAAAACTTGAAAGTCTCTTGACATTTTCTTGTGGCATCTAGACACATCAGTTTTGAGTGTTATTTCAACAAGTCTCATGAGATAAACAATCAGGCTGAGGCAGTATTTCAACTAAAGTTCTTCAAAAACAATTCCAGAACTTGAAAGCAGTAACCTCAGAAATCTGATAAAAAAATTCTTCACCAACATATCAAAACCAACATTCTGGTTTTAGGATTGGACAAACAGATTTGCTTTAAACAAAGTGGAAATGCAGTAAGAGATTAAGCAGAGAAGGAATTTTAAAGATAAATCTGAATGGCTGTTAAGTGAATCCCTGACAATGCTGAAGTACAGAGCTTCATGAAACTGCCTCAGACGTTGTTGTTTGAATTGCTGGGTAACATTTAAGCTGCTAAAATGTTTTCAGAGACCAAAACAATCTGCCTGCTTTTCCCTGCCACTGGAAAGTTTCTTTATGAACAAGAGACACATTCTCCATTAAACTGCTGCTCATTCAATTCTTCTAATGAGCTTTCTGACGTGAATAGTCTGCTAATAAAACATGTTCGTTGTTAATGATGGGAGGTATTCTTTAGAAAGATGACCTGTTTCACTACATGCTGTGAGAACAGTGGATTTAGATATCTTTACTCACTTGAAAGATGATGACAAAAGAATCGAATTAGCTAACAACCAAGTTAACGTTGTCAGATTACAGTACTCAGCTGCAAATAACGTGAGTTTCATTATAAGACAAGGATGTAAATATCAGGAGTGAGATTAAGACTTTTAGTCATGTATCAAAGATTTAACAGCCACTGCTAGTCAAATTTTAATTCTTTTCAAATTCCACCTAATGCCCAGTTTTACTGGTATCTGAAATACATATTTTTATTAAAGTCGGTTTGAAGAAAACTTTTCTGTAAGATGAGCTAGACAGGTATTGGTTTCTTATTTATTTTCATACTTATGTAATTGAGTATATCAATCAAAGGTTTAATTAAGTCTCTAGAGAGAAGATTGGAAGGTGTAACAGTCTGTGCTTAATCAAAATGCAACAAAAACCTGAACAGAATTTGGCAATGTAACGTATTATTTCTGCCCAAATTACTTTTCCTTTGTAGCATTTGTCCACAGTTTTGAAGTTTCAACATCAGCATCCACAAAACATACCCATGCAAATGAGGCACATACAAATGGATGAATCAAACCCCACTGCAATTTATACATTCTTTTATATATTGCAGAATATGGTCACATAATGTAGTAAAAATTTATTAGATGATCCCAAACATGTGCAGTCCTAACACAGGCTGAAAATGATATTGAATAGAAAAATATAGTCACATGTTGAAAAATCTTACATTTACAAAATCTCCTTGCTTTGTATTAGCATAAAAACAAGAGACTTCTAAATTCTGCACGTGAAAACAAAAAAATCTACTCTGTCCTAAAAGCACTGGAAGTATAGTGTCTGAATTGAAACTCCTGTACTACCTGATACCTGAAAAAGAGTATTGCCATGCTTTTGCCTTTCTTGGTGTAAATATTTCCCACTGAAGTTGCTTTACTGCAAAAAAGTAGATGAGAAAAAGAGCTTGTTCCAAATAAATGTCTCCCATGCCTCCTACAAACAGCAACTATGGATCAGCTTATGCACTGAATGAAAATCTGTAAGGACACAACTGTCACAAGCCTGTTGGCCAGCATGTTAATTTAAGTTGTATAATGGAAGATTTTACAGCATCATACACCACTTTTCAATGCACGTTTAGTGAAGAAAGAGGTAATCTTGAATTAGACCATAACTCCATTACTAAGCTAAGACTAAACCAAACAGTCTTAAAATTGATAGTCCTGTGCTCCATTACCATTTTCCTGACAAAATGTCTATTTAATAAGAACAGAAAGTTTCTGATCAGTCCCAGGTTAGGTACCTTGACAGTCCAGATGAAATCCAACAAAAAGCAAACATCATTAAGTGCCCTTTTCCGTGATCCCTAACTCCTTTCACCATTAGGGGCCAAAGGAGCAGTACAACTTGATGAGTCTCACATCAGATCAGCTGTGAGATCAAGGTTTTGGCATATTTATTCCACACAGCCAAGACAGTTTGACTATCCTCACCACAGGAAGGGAAAATCAATGCTGCAAAGAAATCCTTCTGCTTACAGGGTCGGTAGGAGCTCAAGAGATAATCACTTCTGTTTAAAACTGCTTCTTCAGTAATTCCCCATGTCTCAATAAGGCTACTGAATTTACTAACCACGTGACAGAGTAGAGCATAAATATGTCCTTTTCTAACAGCTGGTGCTCAGGTGAAAATCTGAGCTTGCAAAATAGCGCTCCAACTGGACAAGCCATTTGGTTATTAACAGTTCAAGTAAGAAACTTTTGTACTTGCCTATTTTGGGGGGAATGAATATCTGAAACTTCATTTCAATTTTTTGTCATTCAGAATTTGTGGCAAAATAACAAGAGGTGCTTACTTTTGAACAGTAATGAGAATGAAAAGCCCTTCCAAATGAGGGCAATTCTTTCAACTAATTTTTTCTTACACAGCTGTATCAGTCAGACTGGTTATTTTTCTTTCTGTGTAATTCTTCCTAGTAATGGCTTGCTGGGTTCTGAAAAAGCAAGTGGTCAGATGTTTTGGTTTCTGGTGTGGTTTTTGTCAGGGAATGAAATACTGGCCATCGCGTGTCAAATCCAAATCCCTGGACAAATCATCAGATGTATAGATCCCTTCATAATGAAAATACACTGTGATTTCATTTCTGAGTATTCTTATTCTATGTTCTTATCCACAATCATGTTATGGAATTGGTTTCAAAACAACTCTTCTACAGCAGTGAAGGATAGGCCAATTAGACTACCGTTTGAGACTGAGTTGGCTAAACAGATCAATTACTGAATCCAAGTTAAATCAACAACATCTGTTCACATTTACACTGATTCAGAAAAACACCATTGTAAAAGGGTTCACATGCACAGATAAAATTTAAATTCCTAGTACGTTTGTTATCCTGTCCCAAATATTATTACAAATGCCAAACCATTTTCTTTTACTCAAGAAAAGCCCAATAGAAATTATGTTTTTAAGATTTATTAAATTATGTATTATATTTTTCATGGTGGACAGGTACATATGAGACGGTGCTTATTTTTTTTTTTATTTTAAACAGTGCTGATACGCTTTAATGTGGCATTAAATAGTGAATTTTAAATAAGATGCCCAATGCACTATGTACCCAGGTGAATGGTCTATTAATTTTAGAATATAAATTAAAATGAGAAGCTACTTTAATTAAACATGAAAATGAAGATGATAATAATAAAATTGATTATTTTGAACATCGCAAGAGAAGAGTTGCCCTGACAAGAGCCCTGGCTGCCCCTGCCCCACAGGGAGATCTAAACTAGAAACACCTGTGCAGCAGCCCAGGTGCCCAGGCCATGCAGGGAGCAGCTGCTGGGCCTGAGAGAAGCCTGATGGCAGCAGAAGGCAGAGGGACAGTGGCTCCCACAGGGCCTCTGCCACTCAAGCGCCTGAAGAAAGTCACCACCTAAGCCAGAGCTGCTCCAACCCTGCCAGGCCGTGCTGCAGCAGCAGGGAGGGAGAAGTGCCAGACTCTGCCCCCCTCCAGTGTTATGTCCTTCTATTTATTTACCCATTTATTTAATGGTTCTGGAAATAATATGTCTGAATAATGAACCATTTTAGTTTTCACCTGCTTTCAGACTTTTATTCATTTAATGGCGAGATCTCTCCCATAATATTTGGGATTTGGGATTTTCTCTCCCAAAAGGAAGCAGATGCAGTGGTCCTAACATCAATTTGATGATTTTCTGCAAGAATCAAGCTCTAGCTTCTTAGCTGTAGAGATACACAAATAATAACAAGAAAATACTGTTAGTTTCCGTAGATTCCCTTATTAGGTCTTTTAAGTGGTACTTCCTGATTCATAGTGCTATCAAGCATGAGCTGCACTATGGCAGTGTTAATCTTGCCCTGTGGGAATCTTTTCCATCTATTAGCAAGTCAGAGGAAACCATTAGAGATACAATAAATTGCCGAACTTGAGCTCTGTCATATGGACAGGAAATGCATACAGCAGCTTGTTTGGTAGGCATATTTTAGTTGAGATTTTAATCTTTGCTTTAGAGGTCAGGTAAGAATGTTTCACAAGTAGACTTATGAAAAAATTACTCTCAGAAAAATCCCTTACTGAGAGAGTCATTGCTAAAATTCCATACATAAAGTATGCCATATAACTGGGGAAACTAAGGGTTCATCCAGAACAAAGTAAAATATAAAAATTAGTACAGACAAATTGCCCCCTACCACCACACCCTTA
The DNA here is from genome assembly GCF_987193195.1 of Phasianus colchicus. Lineage (NCBI taxonomy): Eukaryota > Metazoa > Chordata > Aves > Galliformes > Phasianidae > Phasianus > Phasianus colchicus. Next base: position 12,061,159 of record NC_143445.1, on the reverse strand, counting down.
TGCAAAAGCAGCAATATCTCCTGATTTCAGAAGAAATAGACTTCTTTCCCCTTTAAGCAAATTATATACACCATATTTAAAATAAAACCGATATAACAAAATGAGTGAATGTCATATCTTGAGGAAAAGGCAAGATGAGGCAGATTTTTACATCAGGATTAAAAAAAAAGTCAATTATTATAAGTATGTAGAGATGTTCTACAGGTTGTATAATACACACATACTAGTGATTTCTCAGTGCCAATTGATATGAATGGACTAAAGCAGGAATGCTACTAGGAGAAATCTCAGAATATTTAAATGTTAGCTGAGTGACAAACCCTAAATCTCCAGCAAATCCGTGTGCTGGGCAGAATGACTACAGTATTAGAAGAAAACTCTGATGTTTTCATGGATTTCTGGTCCAAGCTCGAAGTACAAAATACAGCAACCTTCCACAGGATGGAACTATGTTTAAGCTCAATATGCAGACATTATTCTCCTCCTTTTATCCTGTAGCCTAAAGCATATGCCTGTAAGAACAGAGACATGGGCACCATGCTCTTCTGCACAGCTTTCAGCACAGTCAGATGCATGCAGTCCTGGCTGTACTTCACAAATCCCTTTGATGAAGCATCAGAACTGAGGGATTCCAGTGTCAGTGAGCTGTTTTCTGAATGCCTATGTTTTGGAACCACGTAATAATGGATTTTTTTGTTATTATTTGACTAGAGTGTTCTTCTTCATTCTTAAAGCAGAGATTTTGCAGATACTTATACTACTGTAGTAGAAAACCATTCTGAAACTTCATTCCCTGGGCTGTTTTTCCATATAACTTTGTGCTTAAATGAACTCTTCAGAGTTCCAAGGTTATAAAATCCTACTTAGTGAGGGTCAGGCATCATTTTTTTCCTTACGAAGGAAGAAAAAAATCACTTTAAGCAAGCTGGAACAAGGCAGTTTGTTAACTATTTCAGAGCTTCAAAATAGGACATTAGGCAGAGCACTAGTTTCTTGCAGCATACCAGAAGGGAGAGTTATGAAATAGCAGAAAATTGGCACATTTTATTTTACAGCACACAGACAACAACTGAACTACGATGAGTCCAAAATGCTTATACTTCTCTCTTACGCTATTTTCTTTCATACACAAATATTGTGCATTTATATCTAGGCTTACCTAAACAGCACATTACTGTTGCAGGCTTCTGGAAATAGTTACACCTGTTTTTCAAAAGCCCTTCCACATACAAAGAATCTCTGGCTTTCTGCTTTTATAGGCCTGTGGAGGCATCACCAGAGTGAAATAATGCAAATCAGAGATGGAGCAGACTCTGTTAAAAACAATATTAAAGACTTCTGAGAAATTACAGGCCTCGCATTTATTTTATATATCTATAAAGTCAACAGCATGATGAAATGCAAGGATAGACACATTATTTTCTACTTACGGCCTCCAACAACGAGAAAATACCCCTTTTTCCAAAGGAAGCACTTTAGAAAAAACGAATGAGAAACTGAATTTAAGGATGGCTGGAATTCAAAGCCTCTGAAAGGGTTTTTATCTTGAACAGTTTATTATGTTTTCTAATCACATCTGTCTAGATTTCTAATCTAGCAGAAGTAGGAAATACTGAACTTCTCATGGAAACAGACAAGACTTAGCAAGAAACCCACACATGAAAGGTAAGTTCTTGTCTATGTAGGAAGATTGGGAAAAGAAGAAGTAGATGGTGACCATGTGGGAAGACTGAAAAAAACAACCAACCCACTCCTACAAAGTATGCATTTTCCAAGTACAAGAGCACAGAGGAAGTATGCCCTATTAATTGGTACCAGCTAGGACAGAAGAGTCAGAGCTTATACATCCTAACAGTCTAGAAGACAAGGTATATTTTAAAATATAAATATGTATGAATTTTGTGCACACCTACACTTCATCTTTTTATTGAATTCATTAGAAAACAGACTGTTCTAGGCAGGAATGTATGGGGATATTCTTACCATTTCCAATTTATCAGACCTTGAATGCCTAAGCAGTACATTGTAGGAAAAGGACAGTAATGTCAGCAAAGCTCCGTGGCAGAAGATGGATTTGGGGTACTCACACAGGCCACAAAATTTTACTGCAGAGATGCTGTATCGTGCTGTGGGCAGCAAGAAAAAAAAAAAAAGATTCAGAGGAATGATACGGGAGAGAAGGCTGGGCCATGGGAGAGATGTGGAGAAAAGTTAAATGCAGGTCAGTGGGGTGCTGGGGAAGATAGGATCAGGCACGGTGCGGGCAATCAATTTCTACAACCATTGCCAGGAGATAAAAAGGCAGAATTGTGAGGGCAAGGGAAGGTGAGCCAAGGGCTGGGGTAAACCAGATCATTCATAGTCAGTTTTCTCAGAAAGAGCACATGAAAAAAGAGAAATGGGAAAAGGGTGTGATTAGACTTCAACGGCAATGAAAAGGAGTTGTCTAATGCGCTCCAAAGAAAAGTAAGCTGAGACAAAGACAGAGGACTGCATTGTTTTCTACAACAAAGGCTGGTGGATTTGATCTGGTGAGCGAGTCTTTAAATTTCCCACTAGTATTTTTTAATCTCAAGCACCTATCATTCCTTTGCAACATTCCCTACATCTCTCCTAGCTGAGAAGATACAACAGTGAACAGGAAAACATTCAGGGATTCAGCAATTCAAATACTCATAATTCAGACAGGAAATTTTGATTTTTGTTTTTAAGTGAAACTAAACTTTCATACTACCTGTACTTTATTTAGACTTATGAAAGCTATTTAAAATACATTAAACATTAAATTTAACACACATCATATCAAGATATCACACCATTAAATAGTTCATGAATAACCAACACCTTCATAACTTGAGTGTAACCCCTGCCCTGCTCAGTAACAACTTGCAAATTATTAAAAACAAAGAAAGATGTATCTTCAAGAGAACAGTGAAGCAGAGCAGGGATGAAATATAGCGCAATACTCACCACGTGAGAAACAGATCGTTTTCAAGCAACTACAACTAAGAACTAAAATACACTAAAAACAGTTATCATAGGACAGGTGCAGCCCATTCTAGCCAGTATCCAAGGCTGCCTCCCTCCCCACCTCACCTGTGCCATTTCAAAGCCCCCAGGTGCTATTACCATCTATTTATGAAACTTCACAAGCAGGTGATGCTACAGTGTGATTCTACATCAGATGGTCCCTAATCTCCAGAACAATGCCTTGTCACACTCTGCTCAGAGACTTGTTGCCGTATGCACCTGGTGCCCATCCCTCATAAAACCCATGCAGACATATGCCAAGCTTTATTTTTTTTCCCCTTAGGCAAATATAACCACTTTGACAAACCGACAGAAGAAGAGTATTTTAAAAGTCTACTTATCCTAGTAGGGGAGGACAGTGTTACAGTGCACAGAATATTGATTTCATGCAAAATACCACAAGTTTCTAAATCAGGCAGTTCTTCAGCCATTCCTTCTCTATATTCCTTATTTCTACCAATTTAAAGCAATGAATCCTTTCGAATTTTTGCTTCCTCGTTAATTTTCTAATTTAAAGAAGAATTATTTCACATAACAGTAGAATTTTTAGTTAACCTTGGAAAAAAACTGTTATTTTCCTCCACAACATACAGCTCATGTAGAAAATTCAGTTATTCTGGTGTTTATTAAATTGTCTTTAAATTCCATTTGTCAAAATTATTCTGTTGTTTTATAACCTTCACTAAAGCTAGGGGAAAAAAATGCTTTAGTTTTTATCTAGACTCCAAACTTCAGTAAATAAAAATCAAAACAGGTACAGGAATCTCTCTGAAATTCCTTGTCTCTATCCATTAGCACTAGTTAACAGAAAAGAGTGGAACAAAGTCATAATACTTATTATTTTAGAGTGTATGCTCTTTATAAAATCTGGAAGCTTACCCTGAAAAGTAAGTGAAGAAGCTAGGAAAACATTATTGACTTGGGTTTCTTTGTTTGTTTTTATGTAAGTAGCTACATTTCTTTCAGAAAGCAAAACCCACATGACAAGAAATGTACACCAGACTTTACAGGGTGACTTGTTTGGAAATATACTTCTCATTGATTTAGCATTGCTCACTCAAAAATCCCTCTTCTAATTCTCACTGGACGAAACCAAAGTAGTTAAATTCAAAGCAACTGCTAAAATCCCAATCAAGTGTTATGCAGTGCAGGGTTACTCGCTAGATCAAAAGTGCCTGAAGAGGAAGCAGTTTGTTTACAGTTTTATGAAAAGTAATGGAAAATACACATTGGTCCCTACTGCAGTGGAGAGATACGGGCCCCACATGCCTATTTCTGTATTCTGTGAAAAACAGCCTTTCTTGAACTAAATTCAGTATTTCTTTCATGTTATAAATGAAAACATAATCCCAGGAGCCAGTTCCACAACTTCAGTTTGTTCCAAACTAGTAAGTCTTGATATAACTCATATTAAAGACTGAACACTGATGTTCCTATTTATAGTTCCCAATGGTTGTATGATCCATGGTTTTCTCTCTCGAAGATAAAATTAATACAACCTGACTATGCACAGGACACGATGTACAACTGCCGAGGAATGCATTACCATGAACAGCTTTGCAAATTATTGCCACTCGTGTTTTAAGCTGGTATTGGAACTCCAGATTCTGAAACATATCAGTACTTGAGAAGAGGAAAGCTCTGCTTTGCGTCGATCATCTTGGATTCTCTCTCTTCTAGCTTTCAACTTGTAGGATTAATATTTCAGGGAGAGATTTTCTCCAGTGAGATTCACTTCACTTACACTACCTAACATCTCTCAGATATGTCTTACCATCAGAACAAGTGCAAAAATCAGAGTTTAAATTTTGTAATGGTTAAGAATTCTAGAAGAAAAAATATATTTAATATTACTGTCAAGAATTAAGCTTGTCAATTAATTGAATTATTTCAAAAATTGCATGAATATCACTTCTCTGCAAACATTTCCCCGATTTACTCCTTGTTCATTTGATATTTTTAAAATATCTACATCAAACAAGGATTTCACTTTCATTACGTTTAAAGTAAATGAAGTATTTTTGTCTCATGAATTACTTGGGATATAAAGACTGCAGATGTTTACAGAATCCTTCTTGAATCTCACTACAAAAATGAGTATTTTCCTCTTGTGCTATACATTACAAGAAAGAAAAATTAACCATTAATTTTTCAGTGCTTGTCTGAGTAGAATTTGTAATAAATGTTTCACTACCCGTCAAAAAAAAAAAAAAAAGTATCTTAAGTATAAAGATAATGAACATTTTTGTATGTTGAGGGAGATAAATGCAACAAGAGAATGACAGATAACAAAACTGAAAAATATTGTATGTATTATTTACTGCACACAAAGATGGCTTTGGTTTCCTGTAGATATTCCATACTGCTTTATTCTTATTCTGCACCTTCATTTTTTGCACAAATTATTTTCCAGCTATGATACTGTGAATGTCAAAGTGCCAACTCCATCAAAACGAAACCTATACACAGTATTGGCTCTGCAACATTCCCAATCACAAGTAGTAATACTTTCTTTTCAGAAAAAAAAAAAATAAATAGATTCAGAATAAAGAATCCACAGATAATATTGCATTCTCATTTTCAGTTTTTGTTTTTTCTTTCTGCAGCAAAAAAAAAAAAAGTTTGGCACTTTTGTTCCAGACTCCTATTTTCTTCCTCTTTTTTCAAAGCTCTCTGATACAGTTGTACTTACACTAGCATGAAAGCAGGATCTCTTTATTTGATATGTCTATTTAAAGGTCTATAAAGTTTTCATTAGAAAGAAAAATTAGATCCTTGTTGAACCTTTTCCATTTGAAGGGATCAAGGGCTTTTTGGAATTAATTTGGGAGGCTTCTTGTATTTGGGCTTTTCAGCTTCCTTTATTACAAACCAAGCATTTGCAGCTGTGCACACCCCCAAAACGTTTCCTGGAAAACTGCAAACAAACAAGGTTCCCTAGCAAGTTCTGCCAAGATCAAGCCTCCTAAGGACCCACACTTAGACACAGATGTGCAAGAAAATGAGGCTTCCCTCCATCAACCTTTCATGCTAAATCAGGCTCAGTGAATAATGTTCCAACAATGAATATAACAGGACATTTAATTCATATAAAACAAGGGCTAAACAGACGATGTAATTTGAAAGGCATGTGACTAAGGATATGGTGATCTTTAGAAGTAAACTTGTCCCATTTAATCACACATTTGTTTCTGGGGAAAAAAAAAAACAACAACTTTGAAGTGTTTTTGCTGGTGGAAGGAAAAGCTATTTTCTTTCATCGTTTATTTATACTTTTAGATGGGGAGCTAGAAATATTTTTCTGCAAGCATCTGCAGAGGAAACAAACTTGATAACATAACTGTTCTTGCCATCTGTACGTACTTTGCACATTGTCATACAGAGTCACTTTGATAGCAAAACAAACACAAAACTGCTGTGTTTTGCAGGTTATGTAAAATGCTCAGCCTGTCGGTGCAGTTCAGCAGTGCCCTCATCCACACTGAAGGAAAGAAGTAGATGTGACTTTGAAAGGAGAGTTTGCAGGAGGTAGGAAGGACTGTCTGTGAAGCTAAACAGTCACAGCAGTTTAAGACATATTTAGGCCTTCTCACTTGCACTAGGCAAAATTTAGGAGTGCAGTGAGCCATCTGCTTCTGCACAGAATGGCCTTTAAACAGCGCTTGACTCATCCTCAGGAGCTTTTTTGATGGGAAAACAGTTTATACCACCTGAGGGTATTGTCTTCTATTGTTAGAGAAGTACATTCACTGCTTTCTCCTACGCAGCCACGTAGGTAGCAAGATCCTTAGGTAGTTTGCTGCCTTTTGCCATCTTGGCCTGAAATCTGCATCTTTCATTTCTGCTATAAACAGTCTGAGGGCTACCTCATCTTGATCCTGACCCTAAAAAAAATTGAAAACTTAGGTACAACCATCGGTTCTTATTTCACTGGATTCTGGCACAATCTGCACGTTCCATCCTTTCTGTAAAAGTGAAAACTCTTCAGGACCACGCTTTTTTCCCCTCTCTCCACACTCACAAGTGGGCACTGATACCACACTGTCTCCTTGGAGAGCACACTCAGGTTGGCTAGCAGCCCCTGGTCCTTTCTAGTCAGGCTGCAATCTAATTGAGCAGCCTAGAGAGCCCCACACACCCTGCACATCAGCCATAAGCACTGCCAACAAGGCAGGAGGGGTAGCATATCTCAGAGTACCTGTACAAAAGCATCTCTGCTTTTGTGATATAGAATTCCTACATTAAGCAAAAAGTTCTCAAAGTTTTCTGTAAAAGTAACAAAAAATTTCCTGAGGAAAAATATACATTTTTTCCTATAAAAATGATACATTTTATAAACATCAATCAAGTCAGATTAAGCTTCGTAACAGAACAGCTACAGGTATAGTTGTTTGATAACAGGCTGGGAATCTCCTAGACTGAAAGTAGAAAAAAAAGCTCTTCACAGTCTTATAAAGAAGATAGTAGAGGAGAATTTATGCACCTGAGATTATTCTTACTCAAAAGCACAGATTGTGTCTTTCTGTCTTAAGGCAGGAAGGATGACAGGTAACGTATACAGCATTTAGGATGAACAACCAGTGCACAATACGTATACTGAGAAAAAAATATATATATGTGAAGAATACATTTGCATAATGACAAGGAGTCATTCCCCAACACACACGCCCTTCACTCCAAAAAGAACTTAAAATGCATGCCTGCCACTGGGGGGAAACTTGGTTCAGCTTGCCTGTGTTGAAAGAGCACATAAAAGCTGACAATCAGGTAATGAGAGAAAGATGGCCTTTCTATGAAGAATATTGAGAGAGAGCTTCTGCCTTTGTGAACAGAGAGAGGAAACAATCAGTAAAGGAACAAGGAACATGTAATGTGGAAAAAGGAAGGAGCTCAACAATTTTGCCTTGGAGAATGCAATATAAATGGTTGTTTTGTTGGAGATAGTCACAAGTAATGTAAGTTTCTGCAGCAGAATCATGGAATCCCAAAAAACTGCAGAACAACCTCATGAGGTGAAGAACTGTGAGCATTTTCATACAGACATAAACAGGAAAGATGGGGAAATGCACAGTTCCAAATATATAGCCCATGCTGTATGGCTCACATTAGGAATTATAAATTCATGTTTTTCACATTGAAAATGCAAAATTCATAGATAACATTCTACCATGTTAATGAGGAAGATGATACAGTAAAGCATTAACATCTCTGTGCAAGCAGGAAGGGTAAGACCTCAAACAGAACTTTTTAAAGAGCAGAAATATCAAACTCAGACAGAAAATCTCAAGATCTCTAACTACAGAGATCTAAACCTAAAATCTGAATCTCAATCTAAATTTCACAACTTGGGAATTTGCACAGTTAAAGTAACACTAGACACTAAACAGTACTCTGTGCGCTGGCGTAAAAAACACAGTGAACATATTACAGACAGGTTTATGCTCACAAGAAAATACAATTCCCATCTGAATACTGCAACTTAATTCAATATGTGTCACAAGGAAGAAAATTACTATGATTTTTCAAATTTATCATCAACCCAACACTACATAAGGATCAGCATCCTCTGCCTACAGAAGATAACAGAAGATAAATGCTTCATAGACAACAAAGAGATGGTTTTCAGTACAATAATTTACTGCCAGAATAATACTTCATTACATGCATCTAAAAACGTGAGATGAGGAACAGATACTCTATTGCATGATATCACCACAGGGACAGGACTTCTTTGGGAATAAAAGTGGCTTTGTGATACAGCCTTCTATATCTGAGAAAATTCATTTTCTAATGCGCTCAGTCAGGCAATTTAATGCAAAACATCTTGAGAAACACAGACCATATGCTTGAGAGGTTGAATGTAAGGAATGGGAAATGAATCCTTCCAAAGTTCAGTCGCAACAAAACTGTCACCATTTATGTACCTCGTATTTATTAAACATGTCACTGTTAATGTCAAACAACTCAAAGATACACTCAAAAAATGAAAATGCAAGTTTCATTCTTTAGACAAAATGTCACATTTTGAGGAATAAAGAATCGTGTAACAACTTAAAGGCATCTTTGCTTGGAAAATTAACTTCCTGTATTTATTTTTTAGTGAGAAAAGGATAACATCTTAGTACATCATAGAGTTCCCTACTGAATGCCAGCCATCTTTGCTTCTAGACGTCTTCCCTCACCAGAAGAGAGCACAAACCACATCATACCAGGAAACAGATACTAATCATATTGTTTCTCAAATATAATTTAAAGCTCTCATATAACAAAGGCAAATTCAGCAAAACACTCAGAGCCTAGGAGCACTGTTTGCATTTTGAAGAAAGGCTATAAGAGATAATTAGACAACAGGATTGATTACAAAGACCATATGCTTGGGGGTGACAGAGAACTGGTTCTGAGCACTAGTTCCACTGCCACTGCTCTTAGCCACCAAAATAGAGACAGATTTTGACTGCTGAGGCAACAAACACAAGAACTCAGCTTACAGATGTTGCAATAGCTGCAGAAGTAGACTTAAACACTGTTATACCTTCAGTTGTTATGACACATGGAGGAAGAGGAAACGCAGACAGTTTCACAAATTCACTCCAAAGCACTGCTACGGCCTGGGCTCCCCATTTTGCACACCACTGAGAGCACAGCTGAGAGCACTGGGGAATTTGTGAGTGAGAAAGTAATGCTTCCTATTTTGTTGGCCTACAGCATCAGAGGCAGATGATGGCGGTACAGCAGTGGAGGCTGAACCTTCCCAGCAATCTCATGACATCCTCATTGCTGTACAACAGATGGCGGCAGTGGGGCAGTCTGTCTGACATGGCAGTGCATGTAGAGTACAGAGGTGGAATTTAGATTTCTCCAAGAGGAAAAAATTGCCCCCACTGACATTCATCAACCCTTGCGGAGACCACAGAGTGAGCGTGAGCACAGTGAGACAGTAGGTGATGCATTTCAGCAGTGGTGACAGAGGGTCACATCTGCTAGTGCAGATATTTACAAGTGAGGCACGTCAACTTGAGTTTATTAGCTGTGCATCTTCACCAGCAATGGTGAAAATCAGTGCTTTATAGAGCAAATTCTCAGCTATGAAACAGTGTTATTGTGCTCTTTGTATCTGTATTTTCCATGGAAATAAATCCAAAATTACTTTTGGAGTGACTCACATAAGAAAAACTTCAAATTGGCAAAACCTGAACCTTCACAATAGAGACTGAAGGAGAACTGTAAAACCACAAAACAGCAACGTAACAGTTACGCATTTAATTATATTGCAATCCTATGTATCTCAAAAAGTACCATTATTTTCACCAGATGGATTCACAGCTCAATGTATCGCTGTCATTGTTAACTGTTTTTTTCAATGTATTATCACCGTGTGTGTGCGCGTTCCTTAGAGCCCTTTTTATGAAACAAGAAAGTGATCTATCAACTTTGAAAGCTTACACATCTGTCTCATAGTGTGGATACAATTGCTGCAGCCCTAGGGGCTACAGCAAGCCTTTGAGTAACAGGTAATAGAATCAAAGATATCTGTAGTGCAAGGCAGAGCCAAAGCCTATGGTCATCACCATCTCATGATTCACCCTGAGATGCACAAGGAGTAAAACACTGTAGACCAGAGAATGAGTTCTTTGTGGCAACCGACCTTGCAGAAACGTGACAATCTTCAACAGTACATGGTAGGGTGAGGAGAGGGCTGTAACAGATCGCTGCAAGTAACTGCACAGAACAGAGGTCCACAGATGGTTTTAAGATTCTCAATTTCCTGCTAAAATACTTGATAATGCCTAATATCTTATTCTCTTTTGCTGATGATGACTAACTAGAAGAGGGAAAAATCCAAATAAAACCACAACAGATCACCAACTTGATGTTGAACAAGCTGGATTTGCTCGGAGGTTTAGTTAACAGTCAGGCTGTTGAGACCATGCAGATACCACTGTCTTTCTGATAAATACAGCTATGACAGGCACTTTGTAGATAAAATTATCATTTGGAAAAAAGTCACCTACCCCTTTTAGAAGTCTGTCTAGACACCAGAAGAGAATGAAAAAGCTTATTTACATAAAAGCAAAATAAGTCAGAATTTATTCTTTTGTGGGGGAGGGTGAAGACTAGGGTTGGGGATTAATAATTAATATTTTAAGAGAGGATCAAAAAGGGTTCATGTAATTAGCCTCCTTCATTTAATCTAATGCTGAACTGGTTTGTGAGTGATTGGATGGTTCTGCTCTCCTATTCCTTGTTTGCTCAGATCTCTGTCCTAATGCATTCACTTTTATTTTCAGTTCTATTTAGGGGATATACTTCTATATATCTTTTTAAAAAATCTGTTATTCCCTTTATCCAAAAAAGTCACAAGACAAAACCCAAGAATTGTTTTATGCATGCAGACCTTCTCAATTCTAGCATTCCAAAAAGGATAAGCAGGATAAAAACAACTTTTAAGGTAGGCATTAATTATCCCCTTAATCTAAAATTGTTTTCCAAATTTGAAATATTCACTGAATCAGAGTGGCAGAAATGGGCTCTAACCTCCTGAGGTTTTCCAAATATAACACAGCCCTGGGTCTGCCATATGGTTTTCACCAGGGAGGTTCACCAACGAAATGTAATCTTTTGGAAAAAACAGAGGTACAAGTTACCAGTTGTAATTAAATAGCCCGTGGAACTTCTAATGAAACTGTACTCATTAGCGATGCAGCCAACCAAGGCAATTAAGCCTTTTTACTATTCTGGTAGCTTGAAGACTGATTATGGCATTCTGTTTTCGTCCCTTTTTATAATTTTGCCTTTAACAATTATAGCAGCTGCAGTAACCCAACCCAGAAGAAAGAGTTGTAAGCTAATCAACTTCAGTTCATATTGCATATGGCTTTTAATTATGCAAGATACTTTAATTCTTCACAAGGACCAAACATTAAAAAAGGAAAGATAAAAGACAAATTATTCCTGGAACATAAAACTGACAGACTTTAGGTGGCAAAAAGGGACAGAAATAAAAGTGAGCAATTGAAAAACAATTTCAAATTGTTTTTAAAAAGATAATTTTTGATCCTGCAATGAATGAAAAGAGTACTCTAACAGTGATTAAAATTATTTGGCAACAGACTTTAAAAAGTCTGCTTGTTTTCTTTTAAGAAGAATAAAGGTGTACATGCTAAACACTAAAGAACACATCAACTTCATTAAGGTAATCATTAATATTACTTGAAAAAATATTCAGCCATGTCTAGGCAGAAAAGCTATAAAAAAATCAGAGTGGGAAACTTTAAGAAAATATTAATTCCTAACTTGCTGTTAACAGTGTAATTTCTTATCAGGCAGCAAAATATGTGAAGATTGCATTTTTAAGAGCAAAAGGGAGAAGCATTCCATGACAACTATTTTATGGGCTACAGAATTCTAATTTACTTCAGTCTGATGGAAATTACAATGAGGTAATAGTTATCTAATGTAAGGACATCCACTCTTTCTCTTGTCTGCACAGACAGGCCTCTAATAGGATGCAAGGCCAGTTTGAGAGTTGTCAAATAGTTGTTAAATTTGTTACTGTGACATTTCCATGCATCTCAGTTTATACAGTGCAGTAAAATATAATATATCCTACGCAAAGCAAATGTATTTTCAATTACGACTTTGTTGAAACGGAGAAGGAGGATAGTCTACTAAAAGAAGGACTTGGAAAATACCTAGAGATGCATGCATAAGTTATATAATTAGACAATAGTATTAAGATGTAGATGTTCTTGAGGCTGCTGTGTACACAGACACAAAGATGGCCAGATGTCTCATTACATATCTTGTTATCAAACTGAAGATGTTCACAGCAATTAAATCCGTACGGCAACAGCTATGGGCAGAAAACAAAAGCTCAGCAGCTGAGTCTCACTTTCAGATGATTAAGCAACCTGGAACATTCAAAGGCTTATGCAAAACACCTTTAAGAGAAACAGTATTTTTCAGCACAAGAGACTGACAGAAACCACTGGTTTGCAATCAAAAATCTTTTCAGAACTACAGTCACAATCCATTTCCATTAATAAAAATAGTTAAAGTAATGTAAAGTTACTGTATTACAGCACTAACCATACATTAAATGTTTAATTTTAGGTTAAGACCTTGATGCTTCAGAGAGACTTGGGTCATGAAATAACCTGAACCAACACATCAGATAAGTTTTACTCTACAATTACCAAGAGACTTAAAGCTATTTCTTGTCTTAGCATTGCCTAAAGTTCCCTACCTATCCTTTTTTTCTCTCTTGCCCTAAATTCTAATAATATGAAATTACATTCAGTTTTAATTAAGCCACCCTAAGGCTTACAAACTCAAAGTTTTAGATGTTTTTTTTTTTCTTTTCAATAGGTAAAATTGCTTCAATTTCAAGAGCCTGACGTTTAAACAGGAAACATTTTCTTAAGCCCTCAGCTCTGCTTGTAATAAGGAATATCAAATATTTCTGGAATTAAGTGGTCATTGCTCTCCACATTCAACTGCTCGGATCAAAGTCAATTAAGGTGTGTTCACAGTGTGAATAGTGCTGTAATACAAAGCATACATGTTTTAAAATACTGTAAATTTTCTGGAAGCTAGAGCAGAACCATGGACCAGATGAGGTCTTCACACTTAGCGAATGCCAAGTTAAAGCAGACAGCTTCTCTAAACATAGAACGCAGCAGTAAATACTGCAAAGAGGACTTGGAAATCTTATAAAACTGTTACAGTAAAAAGTTTCAGAGGAAAAGGAGTAAGAAATGTAACTTGTTAACTCTGATTCTTGGAAAAAAAAAAAAAGTTGTACTCTATTTTTCCACGCTGAGATTAGAACAACTTGTCTATACACCTAATCTAAAAATTCCAAGAAAAGTAAGAAAACAAATAATAGATAAGAAACATACAGAAAGGACTTGACAGATATGCTGAAGGAAATCTGGAATTTCTCTTTCAACTGATTAATGCAATGAGGTCACTTTATGAAATAATATTACATTACAAAGTCCAGGAGCCCAAGTACCTATGGAAAAGTTCTGGGGGACTAAAAACATCTCATGGGAGCAGGCCCTCCAGTGAACAGCTAATTAATTCTACACCTGTTAACTTCAAATACCAAAAGAATCTCTTCTTTGGAAAAGGTTCTATACCAGAAAACAAGCTTATTTCTCCCCACAAGTGTAAGAGCAGAGAAAGCATGGGTCACAGCTCTAAATACTAAAAATATAACTCCCTCCTAAGCAAAGCTTTTGCCTTGAGAAGGCAAAGTGTAGCAACTGCACAGCGTCTTACTCTGCACTTTACCGTTGCACCTTTCCCAAACTGTATGAAGGAAATGATGTAATGCAATGGACTGGGAAGTAGTACAAGGCCTTAGAAGAATAGATCAGAAAGAAAGTCATCACAGCATCTGAGAGAAAGAAAATGAACTGCTGAATATTTCTGATCAGGTATCTTTGCCTTGTTTCATTGCACTTGGTCTCACCATTTACTGTTCCGCACCAGCCCACAGGCATATAACCCACCCTGGCAGCTCTCTGTAGACCAAGATGTTCACACACACACAAAAACCAAAATGAGACAGTCCCCTCCTCTTCCCTTCACCACACCAGCACATACCCAGCAACAGCTTTCTATAATGAAAAAAGTAAAATGAGCAGAAGCATATATCTTACTGACATGAGTGATTTATAGCCTCAAGGAAGGATAAAATGATCCATGACTAGAAGTCAGTGTTTTTATTAGAAATGATGATTCCCAGTCATGGTGCTTTTTAGTTGTGTGTGTAATTAATGTTAGCTTGTGAAAGCTGCCAGTGATGCTCATCACCAGTGGATGTTCTTATAATACACATGTGGATTTGAATGCAAGATGAACTTTTTCTTCTGCTCTGGGATTCAACGCAAGTTTGTGAATAATGCAAGATTGAAAACAAAAAATAATGAAGAAACCACTATTTGCCTAGCAAAGAGGAGAGACAAGAATGTAGCATACAAAGTAAAGTAACTAAAACAAGCCCAGACTTCTCTATGCAGTACATAATTGTGTAAAGCTCTGTTGGTTTTTAATTTAGAATATATCTGCATACAAGAAATTCAAAAGTACTTCACTGACAGCATCAGAAGCAGCAAATTGCTTGCCTGCTCCCTCATCAGAATAGTGAGAGACAATACAGAAGTCTTCTCTGCAGAGTTCTGGCTTAGAGACAGCATCTCCGCTGTTGAGGAATGAAGTCAGTCTGGAGACTACATTTTTCTTGACTCCAGCATGACATGCAGTAACTTGACTTCTGGTAGCGTATTTGAGTCTAAGCATGCATTAATTAGCTGAATTGGCCTCTTACCCAGTCTTCAACAATAACATAGGTCACTCCAAAAGTAATGCCTCCTATTTCTTTCTATTGAAAATACAGCAGATACAAAGAGCACAATAACACTGTGACAGAGCAAATTCTCAGCTATGAAACACTATTTTCAACACAGTCACCACCATCAGCTGTGCATTTTCATCAGTGATAACAGCCTGCATGCTGTGCTCGTAACAATCTGCACCAGCAGAGGTGACTCACTGTTGCTGCCGCTGCTGTAGAAAGGCATAATCACCCACCACCTCACTAAGCTCTCATTCACTATTTGGGCTTCATTAAGACTCAGAATGCATTAAAGAATGTCAGCGGGGGCGATTTTTTCCGTCTGGAGGAATCCAGTTCTGCATCTTTGCTTCACCCACACTTCCATGCCAGACACCATTCTGTCAGACTGCCTCTCTTCTATCTGTCAATGAAACGTATTGGAATTACTGGCAGAAACATTCAGCCTCTACTGCAGTATCACCACCATTCACCTCTGATACTGTGGGGCAACATAATAAAATAGAAGGCATTACTTTGGAGCAGCCCTTGTATACAGGTAGTTATAAACGTTATTTTGTTTATCATCAGCTGGTAAACAATTTTGGTAACTGCTGGGAACACTATCTACTTCGTATCATATTACTGCAATAGCATTATACCATTTCAATTCATTAATCACAGAATATCCCAAGTTTGGAGGGCCTGTGAGGGTTCCTTCAAGTTCAGCTCCACACAGGACCACCCAAAAATCAACCCTTCTGTGAGAGCAGCATCCCAGTGCCTCTTGAACTCCCGCAGCTCGGGGTTGCGCACGCTGCCCTGGCAGTGTGTTCCATCTCCACCGCCCTGTGGTGCAGAACCTTTTCCGAACCGCCTCCGCCCCTCCCCTGACACCGCTCCACGCCGTTCCCTCGGACCCGGTCGCTGCCCCCGGAGAGCAGAGCTCAGCGCTGCCCCTCCGCTCCGTGCGAGCAGCTGCAGCCGCCACGAGGGCTCCCCTCAGCTGCTCTGCTATGTGCTGAGCGCACTGATCTCAGCATTACATTCAGGCACTTTGTTTTTGCCTTCTTCTTAAAAACCACTCTAACATGCAAAGTAGCCTTTTCCCGGACTCAATACTACAGTTTCCTTTGAATTTCTTTGTATTATTAAAAGTACTGCACAAAACTAATCAATAGTAATACTCCAAGCAGAGAAGTGCTGCCAGTGGTTATGTTTCCAAGTAATATTTCTTTTCATTCTGCATAGCCCATTGCCTTTTGAATTTATCAAAATATTTGCTTTTGGGAATGGCTTTACTCAGTGCCTAGTGGATCACCAATTACACATTAAAGAACAAGGTCATAAAATATTGATAAAATCATTAACTACAGTTTTCTTCATTTACCATGGCTAAAAACACATGCTGCTGCGATCTCCATTTGATTCCCTGGGAAATAAATTATTTCAAGAACAGCATTTAATTGCTAGTACACTTCAAAAAAATGAATGAAAGAAAAGAGTACCTATTCCCAAAATTCAACTTTCTGCTCGTGTATTTTCCTCACCAGTATCCTCTGATGATCTGAATTGAATGTCTCAGGCCCAAAGCTTGAGTTCTGTGGGCGTGCTGTATTCCTGAAATAACACAGGCAACAACTGGGGCTGCAGCTCCTCAGGCCCGCCAGTAATTAGGCTCTTTACAAGATTAGAAAGCGCTGTGTTGAATTTCTTTCTTGATGATCTCAAATGTCTTGCTATTCATCATATCACACTGAGATGTTGCCATGAAACTGCGTGTGAATTACAAATTTGATTCTATAGTCAAGAGTCATGATTTCTTTTTAAGAACGCTACTCAAGAAACCTTTTCTTTCTGAGCAAAATATTTTCTGCTTTTTGTAGCATCCAGACTAAATCTTCAACATGCATGTAACAACACCAACAGAACTCCACAAAAGGAAAGCGAAATTAGGACGGGATTACCTTTCCCCCATGCAAAACTGGTGCAAATTCCTGCTGGCAGAAGGTTCTGGAACTGCCAGAACCTGCAGTGCGTGCTGGGCTGGGGGCAGAGCCGGTCCGTTTCCCAGAGGAAGAAATGAAGGGTCAGATTACATTTCTCACACAGAGGAGCTGTCAGCAAGAGAAACCAGTGGGTTCGGGAGGAGAGCTACGTGCAGACCCTGCTGATACTGCCTCTGACATATGGGACACCACTTTTCCACATGTACAGGAGGTCTTCCTCGAGTCCAGCACTTCAATAATAACAACAACAACAATACTGATGCTCCAGTATCCTGATAGAAGCAGAATTATTAACTAACTTGCAAGACGTGGAATAAAATCCAACAGAAAGCACAGCAGATGTTCAGTGCAAAGAACGGCCTTTCCCCTGCCTTCAGCATTGCCAGAGCAGGTGCAGAAGAACCACAGACCCCTCCCAGCTCTCCGCGGAGCGTGCAAACAAGTGCAGCTAGGAAGCAGTGCGCAGGCACGCACTGCAGAGGAGTTACCTGGCACAGCCTGGTGAAAGCTTGCAGGAGTTGCCTATACAGGCGTAATTTTCTTTGCCTATATAATTTATTACCTATGTTGTTTTCCTAACCTCATTTTAAAACTGCTTGGAGACTTTCAGCATAATTGACGAGCAGATACCCTGAACAAAGTTGTACTGAAGTTGTTTTTCCTCAGTTGGCTTTCAGAACTCCTACTGAGTTGTTAATGAGCTGTCAATTATTTGTGCAAATCGGGAGGCAGGCTCTGATAGGTGGCTGCACTGGAAGAGAAACATTCCCTCAAATCTTATGAAATGAAACATTTAAAATTAAGGACTCTTTACTGATGATGTGAAGTAAAGCTTTACTTTCAAAACCTACTGTATACAAGAGAGGTGACCAAACGGATCCACTAGAGTGTAATTTAAAAAAAAAAAAGAAGAAGAAGAAAGATAGCTAACTCAGCAGATATTCATAGCAATATTTTGAAGAGGAAGAATGGCAGAAGACACTCTTTGCTAGAAAGAAATCTGGGAGCCCGCTGAAGCGGATGGAAGTGAAACTTGCTTCACCAGGACTGGAAACACCGGAGTAGTCCTGTACTCATTGCCGCCGTGCCGTTCCGTGAATACTGGTAAGGTGGGGTAACATTCTGAGAGCACAGAAACTGACATGAAAAACGAGAACAGTCGTTTTCTATCTTTTTCCCTCTTGATTACCCGCTGCATTTACAAGGCAAAAGCGGCAATTTTAATCACAATGACTACTTTTAAATCAACCTATTTGAGAAAAAAAAAAATCTAAGTTTTAATTATGCGAACACTTAAGAACGGGCTATGTAACGTGCTTAGGTTTACCCACGTGCAAAGCCAGTACAGACTCAGAGCCTGGTGTTTTTGCTGAGAGTCCCAGCGCTTCCCTATGATAGGAGGACGGCTGCTTCTCTTTGACAGTCATCCCAACTCTCACATTCTGAGGAACATACTGAACAGGCACGAGTATCCAAAAAAACTGCATTGAGCTACAGGGAAATTTTAGACCTTTTCTAGGAAGTGATTTGAAGAAGTAATACACAAAATACTCTGTTAATGCTTGCTTGCTTGCAACACCACGGTAACCTTTAGATATTGTGGATGATAATCGGGACATAGCATTGTAGAAGGGGAGACATGTTTTAAGACTTCTGCTTTAACAAGGCAATGGAAACAACAACGGAAAAAAACTGTGCATGCTTTGTGGAACGGTTAAAAGCAGGATCCACACATACTGGATGGAATTCGCCTAGAATATGACAGACAGCATCTAGGCATTCACCTTTGTGTTTTCTTATCTGCGTGTGCAGAGACTTCTCCGATTGTCTTTGCATTCCACAGCAATCTTTGGGACAAAAGGAACGTTGGGAGGAAGTAAAAGATCCCCCCCCACACACCAAGGACTAACAATGGACCACAGTGGATGGTAGATGACATCGAAGATCGCAAACGAGGCTGTGCCTGTTGGGCAGTCATTGGGGGTGGATAGGATAATGAATATGTAATACCTGTGAAAATATAAGCTATTCACGAAAGATCAACTGGTGGAGCACTCTTGGAGAGCTTTCCCGATCCTACCTGAGCGCTGCCAATAAAGAATATCTTGCTTAACAGTAATGAAACTTCGCTGTTAATCAACGTGTAGAAACTTCCTTCAAATCAGAAGAGGAGGGAAAATTAGGGTAGTTTCACCAGATGCTGCACTATCGAGTACAAAGAGAAGGTAGAATACAAGGTGGAGTGATAAGGTTAGAAATCTCAGAGGATTAGATTATAAAAAATTAAAGCTGCTGGATTTTTATCTTTTTTAAGGTAAGAGAGTACACAGCATCATTTTCTTCACACATCTTTTTACCCAGATACATGTATGGGCAATGCAGAAGCAACACACAACAGAACCTTCTTGACCAGGGCACAGACCCCGCACCAGATGCCAATCAGAATTTAAGTCAGCAAGGTAGCAAGCAGGAGTTGTTGCCATGAGCTGTTCCAGCTTTACATCTGTCTTGTTGCAATGCCCTGTGCCTGACGGCTCCAGCTCTTCTGACAAGAATTTAATTCCTGTCTAAGCAGAGCAGAGGTCAAGGACGAGGTGCTCCATCCCTTGCAAGAAGCTCCAGGTTAGTGCTGATGGAAAAGCCCAACACCCTTTGAACAGCTGCTGCACATGTTCCACTTGTCTCTAAAAAAACAATTTCATTCTCCAGTTCTCGCTCCCTCCTCACTACCTCCTACAAAAAGTTCACTCTAGGAGACACAAACTACATGCCCCTTTATGTCTGGAAGATTTATTTCAGCAACATCTACTGAAATTTCTGTTTAGGAATACAGACCCTCCACCTAAAGACATAAATAAAGTTTTCATGATGCTGAAATGAGGACAAGTAATAAGTTTGCGACAAAATCTGAAATACCAAAAAACAAACAAACAAGCAAACATACAAGCTAGGTATATAGACCAGATTTATAAGTACAGTGTTAATTCATACTAAGAGAGAAACTTTGGGATGTAAGCATACAATTGTAAAAGAAGCAGAAATGTGCAGTCCATGGAGGAGCTGAAGGACGAAATTTCCTTATTGCTATTAAATCATTACAAAAGTTATTACCATCCTATCTGTATCACAATCAGATCCAGAGGTCTCAGGTGACAAAAATGGAAGTGAAGTAACTTGGCTATGGGCAAACAGATGATGAACAGAATTAAAATCCAGATCTCCTGGGTCTCAGACATATCCTTACAATTACTGTTTTTCTGCTGATACCATCTGTAATGCTTAAAAAGTCATTTCCACTGAGGAAAGTATTACTGTGAAAGAAGGTATGTTATTATCAATTAATTTCAGGGTTTTTAGCATTTTTCCAGATTTGGTAAATTTTCCTGATGCTGAACTTAGATTTCTAGGGGGAAAAGGACAACTTCCTTGTGTGGTATAGAAACAGCACCTGGCAGTGTAGCAATGGAAACAATAGACACTAACAGCACCTTGTCAGAAATTTGCACATTTAAATGGACTACAGATCTAGTAAGTTTCCCCGAACTTTCTTAACAGGCTACACAAAAACAAATTTGAAGTGATAATACACCAGAAAATGCGCCTGTAGGAGTACTTCTCTTCTGATGGAAATATGAAAAATAGACCCACATGACCTTTTTTGCAATCTTTTACTGTACTTTAAATGTTTCACAATTCTATTACCCATCGTAAAACACGCACAGATGCTCACATGCAAGACAGACTTACTCTCTAAAATACTTTAAAAATATATCAAAATAAACCACAACTATTTTTCTTTGTTCAATGAAACATGTCACAGTGTGCTATACATTTTCAGAACTGTGGAATCAAGAGGATGTGCAGCATCCTCCAAGACACTAAAAACAGAATTTTGTGTTCAGTTCCTAATATTAATAATAGTCTATTCAGCTTCAGCACTTACTTAGCACTTCATTTCTCAAAACCACTAAGATGACAGGATCTCAGGATCTATTAAGACTAAAAAGCATTTTTCTGATCCCAAGATTGATAAGGTCTGACTGCTGGTGTGCTCTGTTGTATGGACTTCCTCATCCATAATGCTGACAGAGATGGGCTGACATTTGAGCAATATGAAAACAGAGCTATTAGAACTGAAACATTTGAAAGAAAAGGCGAACAGCCTTGTATTTAGGAGTAAACTATTGGCCTCACCAAAGTCAGGATTTCCTCCAAGATAATACAAAGTGCAGCTGCATATTAATTCTCTACTAACAAGAATGAAAACATGGAAATCAGGAGTTAAGATACACATGCACAACTCATGACAGTTTGCACTTTTCCATCAGGTTGACTGGAAACCAGTGATAAAGACTAGTTATCATTGCGTAAGAAAAGGAAAAACACTGTTAAGAATTAATTTGAGTTTACTGCAGTATTACCAGGAATGGAGCACAAAATACTATTTCTTCAAACATGCCTCGTTATGAACAGGTTTCTTTTCTACCACACGGATTCCTCATGTCACTGCAGTATTTTCTAAGTGAATTACACGACACTCAGAACTGAGCTTGATGACTTCCCATGGAAAAGGTAGTCAGAGTACATTTCAGTAGGATGGTGATTAAATTCTCTGTTTGCCTTTAACACTATTTAAGAAAAACACACACAGTGAATAGCTGATTTCATGACCTCTAAACAGCAGTACATACCTACAAATTTTGCACAGACATATCAGACAATGAATGAAAGGGACAAGTCACAGAGTTGATTATTTTTTAAATGTTAAGTGTTATGAGCCTTTTTTTTTTTAGCTCAAATAAAACTTCATTATACAGAGTTCATTGCATTATGCCGCAATCAACTATGACTGATTTTGTTCTGTGAATAATTAGCAGAATTAAACAAAGCAGCTGGCCTAGTGGATGTGACCTTTGAAAACAAAACTGTATATTCCCCTAAACAGTTGATGTTATTTTATTTCAGTAACCTTTGGAAAGAAGTCCACACAGCACCATGACAGTAGCATAGTTCTCACAGAGAACTCACTGGCCCAATCCAGTGCCAATGCTTGTGCTTAGGAATCCTCTATGCCCATCGCTCCCTCCTATAGAGCAAGATTTAATCTAGCACCCTCACAGTCACATCTCCACCTCAGATGTTTCCACCTTTGCACGTCCGTGTGGCATAAAAGTGTCAGGAGTGCTATATTAAAAATTTGTTTTTGTGGAAACATGCTAAAATTCATTACTAAGAGAAACTCCTTTCTGAAATGAAACAGAAAGATATCTCTGCTACATTCTATCTGACATGAAACGCGTCATATTAAAAACATTTATGTAAAAACTGCCTGTTTTATATTTGACTTTTTATAAAATAATTATTCCTATATACATCACAGTTTTATCCCCTTGTCTGTGATATAGCTTGAAGAGTTGCATAAAGGTCCAGCAGGAGACATATTTCCCTCATAGGCAGTAGAGTGCTTTACTTCTAGGCTGCACTGCGCCCATCAGCAGAGCTGGGGAAAAGCTGAACTACCCGCTCTCCCAGTGCTAAGGGATGCTTGGTTATATTGCTACCAAAATCCCTCTGTACCCTCCTCCCCCCCAAAAAAATATATATATACAGAGCACAATCAATAAAGCATCAGCTCAAGGTTCTTTATCAGTACAGGATAAAGCATGAGACCAGAACTATGTTTCTCTTGCCAAGCTATGGGAAGGAGACAACCTCAGCCAGAAGTAGTGGGCCACAAACTAGTCCTGGAGCTTTGGTTCCCTTGGTGCCCAGCAAAGAGCAGGAAAGACAGACTGTAGTGCAAAAGCCTCCTCCTGGTGCAGCCATCTCTCCTCATCACAACACACAGAAGTTAGAGTGATGGATCAGCAGCATTGGGGCACAGGCAAAACATCACAGCATCCATTGTGCTGCCTCCAGCAGCCTGCTACTCCAGACAACTGCCTGTCTTCCTAGTCCTGACTGCAGAAATTGCGTAAACCCTTTGCATCAGAATGGAATCCTGTCCTTTTAAAGCAAAAAATGCTGGTTCTTAATGTTTGTCATAAAAGCAGGTGTGCTAAACTGAGCACAGTGCCTTCTTCCATCTGCCAACCAGCACATGCTAACCTCATGCCAAACAAAGATATCATCTATACCAGAGCAGTATTTTAAAACATGTGAAAGTGACATTCTTGCTATTATTTTTATCATTTATGACAGGAAGATCTTTAATATTAGGGTAAAATTCCATTTTAAGAAATCAATACTCTTAAATAACTTAAGATTTCAGGTCTTTCAATCACAATGCAAAATAACCTATCATTAACTTTACAAATGAGAATCAAGTTAAAAGGCTCCAAGCAAATTACCAGTGAATCACCAGAATTCGCTTCAGGCAGAGATATTATTCCTAAATTGTTGCCAGTGATATATAGCTTTAGCATTTTTTATTGCTAATTTGCACTGGATTCTCATACTCTTCTAACGGATCATTGCAGAAGGCAGATAATTTGTAGTGCTGCCAATAGCTGTCTCAAGGTAAAGCTGTTTAGGTTGACCAAGAAGGATGCACATCAAGAATAAGTCTTTTAAAACAAATCCAAATTTAAGCATTGTTGCCAAGAAGAAATATTTAGAGAGAGAAAAATAGGAATCACTTAATAGGATAGAAAGCTATGCCCTGAAATACCTGACTACAAAATAATGGCTCTCACAAATAACATACTTCCCTAATAGCATACTGCTAAGGACAGCCTTCCCTGCTTCTTAAAAATCCTTTCACTTTATTGTACGTCATAAAAAACATACTGGGTCAGACTGTACTTGGAAGTATTGCAAAATGTCCCACAGGCATTCAAAAGAACTAAATTGTATTACAGTGGACAATATAAAAAATTTACACGTGCACTGAGATTTCTCACGCTGCTTCAATATTTGATCTGGTACACAGCACATCCTAAATGTTAAATCTGCTATCAGTTATATAGTGAGCTGTGATAGATAAGAATAATTTATGAATGGCAAAAAAAAAATATGATTTAAACAAAAACTAATGAAAACACAAATTAAGATGTGTTGGTCATAAGTGATACTCAGTTTATCTTCAGTAGCATGTGTTTTCATATTTTTCTTTAACTACAGTACATTTTCTCCTAATCTCATCTTTCCATTATATAAGTCTAGACAACATTCTCGAACTTGTAAACATATACACAAGTATAGAAATTCTATTTAGTGTGAATTTAAAAACAGAAAACTATGCCACCTCCATTTTTATATCCTTAAAAGCTAGACTACAAAAATAAAGAAATAAGAAGAATCAATATTCCACTCAAGTGATACATAAATCTGAGTAACACCAAATACTGGAAGCCTATATTTACAAATGACTTATCTCGATAACAAAGTATAAATTATAAAGTGCAGATAGCTCTAAAGAAGTGTTCAGAAGAACTTCATAAGGAAAATATAGGAAAAAAGTGGACCAGGGAATGAAAATAACTAACCAAATTCAGCTTATTGCTTTAGCTTACAAATCACCTCTTTTTAGGAAAGAATTATCACGAGCCATTTAGCATAAATACATGAACCTTCAGTTCACATAGAAAGTGATGAAGGCTATTCAAGTTTTACTGTGCTGTTCAGTTATAAATTACCTTAAATTTTGCCCAATGGTTTACATTTGTTTTCCTTACCTACTGGGTTTTCATCTAATTATTTCAAACTGTCTCACACAAAACTAATAGCAACAATAAGGAGCTGAAGCTGCACCCACTTTACCTGCACTAATACAAACAAGCCTTGTCTTCTGGGAGCCTTCTAATTAGGACCTGAATAACCCCTCGGGTTCCAAGCATCTAATTGGTGCAGTAACACTACAGATTTACCTCTGTATCCCATGCCCTGTTCATATGAGTTCCTGGTTTTCAGTACCTGCTATTTCCTTCCCTACTATAGTGTTTGACAATTTTTTATCTCCTCCCACATGCCCTGCTTGCTAGCTACAAGCCTTAACAAAGGTTAGAGAAGAACTGGAGAGAGAAAGGAGGATGAGAGATTCAGGATAAACACATGTACAAATCACAGAGGATGACCAGCTTTTTGTGACAAATCATTGCAGAACAGAAAGATGAGAAGCAACTGGCCTCTGTATTTAGACATTTCCCAAACATGTAGGGAGAAAAAAAAATGTCTTAAAATACAGTCCCAGGTGCCCTCTTAGCAGCCAGCCTTGAGAGAAATATCAATATTAGTCATTAATGTTTATCTGCATGCAGATTGACTTACCACTGACACACCAGAAACTTCAGTCAGTTACAGCCAGAGGAGGAAAATGCAGCAGTAAAAACTGCAGAAAGCTAAAGCACATTAACACAACAGTATCACTGATATCCACTGGGCATGGAAGGCAGTCTGCACAATTAGGCACCTGAAGAGCTGGCTGAGCAGCTGGGGAGCAAGCACAGGTTAAGACTATTTAAATCAAGGGGGAAAGCCAGTTGTGTTAGAGAAAAGTCAAGAGGAGGAAAAAAAAAAAAGACTTTTTATTTTTATTTTTTGTTTAGCATCCAGAAGATAAAGCAAGACCAAAAATAATTTTGCCAGTCCGTCTCTGGAAAAAACAGTAAGAAGGAAAAGCAGCTGAACCACAACCTGCTGTTCCAGATTACTCAGAAAGTAAAACTTCTACTTTGAAAACCCATCACCCCCTGAGGCCTACAGAGTAAATGTCCACAGCTGGGCAAGAGCAGCAGCTCCCTCAGAGCCCTGTGAGGTGAAACAGACTGGCTGCTCTGCACAGTGATGCTGATGTTCAGTTCTCTGAAGTTTATAAAGCACTTTGGCATCTCTTAAAAAGAAAGTGTTGTATTCTGGATCATTATCTCCTCTATGGCAGTATGATACCTGCATTCAATAGTAAGCACATACCACTATGGGTGGTATGATCTTAAGTTTAAATTTAACTGAAATTAATAGAAAGTGTCAGTATGATACAGTTCGCTTTTCTACTGCTGAATAATGCAGTAGAATGAAGAATGGCTCAGAGAAAATTCTTTAGACAAATTCAGACTACGTTCTTGGTTAGGGTTCTTTTCCCACCCACCAATTCTTTTTCTTTTGTAAACATACCACTTGCTTACTTCAATTATACTGAAGAAGGAACAGAGACAGAAAAATTGTGTCCAGTCTGTTTCTGATTTGGAAGGTTATAATCTGCTTAAAATACAACTGAAACTTTTTAAACAGATACTAAGGTATGCCTTGAGCATAACTGCACAAAATGATCTCTGAGTACGATTTGGTGTCCAGAGGAGCCAGAACTATTAGAAAATTTAAGTTTCAATTTACAGAAATGCATTCATTTTGTGAAATGAATGCTTTGGAAAATGTGGATGAGCTTTAGTAGTCAAACTATGAATAACAAAATACTTTCCCTAAATTTATGCAGTAATTCTTACTTGATTGATCAGAGATAATGCACAGATGAATATCAAAATACCAGTAAGAACAGCATCTTCCTAGAGCATACAGAATAGGAACTACTTTCCCCAAGTAACACAGCAGACATAGGGCTAGTGAATGCTCCCTTATTGAGGGTTCATCTGGCTGACAGTGTTCATCTTCAGCTTAACTTGCTAGCATCCATTGGACTTGTGTTCAAAAGCTGATAAAAGAAAAGCAGTCTAAAACACCAACCTGCAATATGCAAATTAACAACTGTAATGATTTTAAATACAAGATTTTGCCATGTGAAAACCTGCTTGAGCTGTCTGCATTAAGCAGGAAACACTTCTGTCCAAATGTAGCAGGGATATACATAAATTCAATATATCAAAATTAGTTAACATAGTAAGAGTAGCAATGGATAAATTAGATGAATATAAAAGTGGTAGGCTATAGAATGAGATCCAAATATATACTCCTGAACATGCAGTACATCCAATATGTTTTTTTTTTTTTTGCACAAGCAGCATATTTAATGCATTGTAATGTATTGCCATTGCTTGAGCTTAAAAATGCAGAACTAGTACTTGCAGAAGTTCTATTATGTGTAAACAGTCTAGTAGTTACACACCACATCATAAGAAAAGGAAAAACTGATACCATGATGCTCTCATTTATAAAGTTTTTTTTTTTTTTTTTTTTTTTTTGTGCTCTACTATGGTCTTGTGACTCCAGAAAAACAAGAACTCCAATATGTGCATGAGAACTGGTCTCCACACACAAAGACATGTCCCCATCCAAAATCTGACAAGCACAAAAGACTCAATAGCCAAGCAGTAGGTAGTATAAAGATCACAGTACTGCACTACTGAAATAGGTATGTCATTCCCACTGAGATGATTTACTTCACAGTGCCAATGAATTAACATTTGCTGATGATTCCAAATGATGAGGGAAATTCAGATGAGGGAAAATGACCAGTTTTGCTGGAAAAAAAAGAATCGAGAAGAAAGAGGACAGTAGAGGACAGTGCTTCACACCAATATGAAGAAAGGTGGGAAAGTTGCACCTACAGAGGAATATTTTGAATGGGAGCAGAGAGTTGGCACTGACACTGCTCTAGTTGCAGGTTAAAGCTGTAAGCTCTACTGAATGCACATTTGAAGTACAGTCACTTCTGAATATACAAACAGTGAAATTTACTATTCATCCAAGATTTATGTTTTGAGAATCTCCATTTTGAAAACACATGAGAATGTTTGCAGCTATTGTAAGCTTACTGTAAGTAGCACAGAACATCCACAACATGTACGCTTGTGCAATGTAAATAAGTGCAGCTATCCCAGAAGATCATAGATTGAAACTCAATCCCTCTGGAAATATTCTTGAAATGAGCTAATTACATATTCCCTGTTACAGATTTTAAGCCACTATAGAATAGCTAATACTTCATGGCAAGAAAGATATCGTCCCTTGAGATTGACTTCCC
The DNA here is from genome assembly GCF_987193195.1 of Phasianus colchicus. Taxonomy (NCBI): domain Eukaryota; kingdom Metazoa; phylum Chordata; class Aves; order Galliformes; family Phasianidae; genus Phasianus; species Phasianus colchicus. Next base: position 12,032,862 of record NC_143445.1, on the reverse strand, counting down.
ATTGAAGAGAGCTTTGATTTATTTATAGCTACGCTTATACTGCAAATGACACTGGGAACCCAAAAAAGCTGTTTGGAAGAATTGCTCTCTCTTTCTATTAAATTAGTTAACTGATTTAAATCTTATTGCAAAAATAAAATGCTCAAATAAGTTTCTCTTATAACAGGGAATCCAAATATATTCAGTGATTAAAGCTAGTGAGAAAATAATGACTACAACAAAGATTTCTTCTACAGTTCCTGAACGTCCCTTATGCCAAAAGAGATAAAGAAAGCTTTACAGAGAGTAAGAGTGCTGTCCAAAAAAGCTTTTTGTGTACTGAAAGATTTGCTTCCTGAAATGTTTCTGAACGGACACTCAGCGTAGGGCTGAAGAACTGCAAAATGGCTGCTTGCTCCGTGGTATGGGGTTGCTCTGCGGAGCTTATACTTTAGAACGAAGAGATTATTTACATAAATGCTGTGTTTTGTTCAGTATTTTTCACTCAGTGTCCAGTATTCTCAAATGATGGTACTAATACTCTCTCTAGGATGATTTTAAAAATTTCCTTTAATTGAATAATCAGTATTTGGATGTTCTTACAGAGCTGAGAATGCTGTGCTGTGCAACATCAGGGAGATTTCATATGAAATTGCAACTCTACCGACAAAAGCCCACCTGGAATGGAAAGTGAAAAATGGGAGCCATTGGCTGCAACAAATGTTGTCAAAACTTCTAACAGTGCCACTCTCCCCTTTGGTTTTCAGTAGCAACTGATGTCCTTTGGAGATTCCCAGTCCACGTTTCATTGTTAAGGCTCTCAAAGACTTAACAGTCAGTTGGAAGAATCTCAAGTCGGAGATGTGAATATTGCTACTAAGTCAGTGCTTTTCATCAGCTCTGCCCTTTATTCATAGCACCATGTTTCTCCCAGATGATAGCAGATTCGGATTGTTCAGCTAACTGATCAGGTGGGGACTCCGTACCTCTCTCTGCCCAGGTGGCAGGCATGGATCTGGGGCTGTTGCTTACACTCTCGGCTTGAACATTTGTCAGAAAGATTTATAAAGCCATGAGCCATCTGAATCTCTTACTAAATTTACATTAAAAAAATAATCCAAGTGTGGACTGGAAAGTTATTTCCAAAGGTTTTTGTTACTGACGGGGCTATTTAGATTCCACACCCACAGGCAGGGATATGGTTCTGTTTTGAGTCTCAAGTATAAACACCTTCTCTTTATACAACAGATAAACATCTCATCTAAAGGCTGGCATTAACAGCACTTTATTACTAATTAGTTCAGAAGTTTATTACACTGAAATTTAAATGCACTAATCAAATGTTTATTCTGTAATCATGTTACATTAATGCTAATTAGAGATGCATTTATCGCTTCATGGATTACATTTAAATTTAAATGCTCTAGTCAGAAGTTTGACATTAAGTTGCACCTACCTACTTAAACAGTCTCTAATGCATTGGCTAATTTTAAATACCATTAAACTAACACGAGTATTTTTTTGTATTCTAAGAAAGAATTATTTTGAAAAAGTAGCTAGATAATCTGGTAATCCATATTCTGTAGATGTTGTAATATCTCTTCTATAATTACAAACGCATATGTATGAACCAAATATCTTTTAAATAGCTTTATTTTCTTGCTTTCACCAATATAATTTAAACAATCGAGTTTATAAAAACATTTTAGTCCATAGCACCAAAGAAAAGAATTAGTAGAATTACACCTAGTTCACAAGGAATTATATGTGAGATTTGATAACTAGCCATGAATGCTGATTCATGTTATTCTCTTGCTGTTGTAAGGAGAGGAAAACATGGCCTATAACAGGAGACTACAATAAAAGTAAGGAAACCTGACCAGGCACAGCCCAGTTCTCACATAACTGTACCTCTTCACAGCCAAGTTTTTGCATTTCTGTAGTTCTAATAGAGATTTAAGCAGATTTAAGAAACCACAGGTAGAATAATGGAGAGAAAACTAAAATAAAAGCAAACATTCTTCAAAGGAATAATTTGCATATGACAGCTTGGCAACGTATAGAAAAATATAATACACATTTCCAACTTTCCAAACATTAATACATTTTATCAGATACCACAAACTCCTGCTCAGGGAGGAACAACACTGTGATCAGAGTTAACAGTTGGGACAGGAACACAAACAAGTCTCAGGATGAAAAGCTTTGTCATATTTATGAGGCTGCTCATAAACAATGCAGGTGCACCTTTTGCTCCCAGATATGAACATCAAGTTGCATCTGGCATTACTTCCCCACAGCCTGTTGCAAAGCATATCTCTCTGAAGATATGTGAGATTTTTAGAGGAAAAATGGAAATGTAACTACGAGATGTGAATGATTTACTCCATGGCCTGTCCTCTCTTTATATGCCAGTGTGAGTCACAAGGTTTGCTTTTCATTTCTTTAAGAACTGACAAAGCCTTAAATTCTACTATTCTAGTCCAGAAACAACTCCCCCCAGGGCCTGAGCTTCCTAGACAGGCCTGAAGGTTTGTGCAGATCACACACCTGAACATATAACTATATGCATCTGTTGTTAGTGGCTGTTCCAAATAGCTTTGTAGCTATTTATAATGTAACATATAGCCCAGACAGCTTCTGTTAAACCACAAATTAGACATGCAGCAGATTTACAGCAGAAGATAGTGGGCCTAAAGCAACAGTGCCTGTATTGCATTGACTAAAGAAAATGAATGAACAGGAAGGACATTGAAAGAAAGGGATTATTATGAAAATTTGAATAAAACTGAAAATGGAAAATGAAAAATTGAAAAATGATAGGAAATCAATTTTAAATAAAAAGAACAGCTCAGAGGCAGCTTTGTGACAAGATGGCTCGGTATCACAGCAGTAGCTCCAATGAACAGGATACAGTCCATAAACATGTCAGTGTTTATCGTACTCAACTTTGAACTCAACTTATACACTGTCCTGATAGCAAAAGAAACCTGGGGTTGATTAGCCACTGGATCCAGGATTACCAGGGCTTACGGTAAAACAGTATTGCGCAGAAATATGTTGCAGTGGATAAATAAGAAATTTTGTGCTTTCAGATACTTTGGAATGTCATCTTCCTGCACACACAGATGGCTTGATATGTCATGTTTCAAACACCAGCTTCTCAGAACAGAAATTCGAGTAGTGTGAGCCATGCTAAGCCCACACACCCTCTAGGCATCCTTGCTTGCTTCGGCCACCACAGCCACCCTCAAGGTGTCCCATTAAAAGGGAGCTTGTGCTAATCATGTCCTACTTCAAGGCATCCCTCTGCCCTTAAAATGACGTTGCCCACTTCTGATGTGGATCAACCAAATTTTTTACTGCAAAACTCTGTGTTGAAAAAGCCTTAGAAGGTAAATCTAACACCTAGTGGCAACTGACAAGTAAATGAGCTGTGGGGAAGACAAAGCCACTGTTGGCTGTGCAGCTCAAAGGAAGATGCAGAACAGGCAGAGCTGGCCTGGGTTCTGCTCTGATTTGAGGAACAGACAACAACAAACAGCAAAAGGAAAGATAATTAAGTCCAATGCACACTCTGCTTTTGTGAACTACTCCTTCTTGCTGCTCTTCTGGAAACTGTGTCAGAACTAATTAATGTCATCTGTGACAAGATGGCCCTTCTTAATGAGCCTGCTTCCCTCCGCAAGTAAACTATGTCTCTTACACTTTGGAGGCAGCATCACATACGGACTGTATCACCCTTGTTAGGAATATCTCAGTGAGATCTGTATGTTGTTCAAATGTCTGTATTGTCCATTTAAAATTTATTTAAGCTATTAGCTGAATAAATTTGAGCTTTTGTTTCGTAACTGATTTAAAAAGCACTAAAATCAACTACTTCCTTTCTTAGACCTTTTTTTGTTACATACCACTGAAATGTTTTCACTTTAATCAAAAGGCATTTACTTTAAAATGAGTTTTTTTCTTTTATTTGTAAGTAATATAGACTTCAGTATTTACAAGAAAAATTACTAATTCTTAAATAAACATTTGCATCAGAGGTACTTTCATTTTCTTCCTTTTTTTTTTTTTTAATGTTCTAGAACAATGGTTGTTTTAAAGAAAAAAAAAAAGTAGGTCAAATTTTCATTTCACAAGGAAGGGATAGCAGCACATTCTTACCTACTAATTTAATAAACCCTACACAAGTAATAATATATGAAGAGGTTAATCCCCACTAGAATTGTATTTTAATTATATACAGTTATCTCCCAAGTTAAATTTTTCATGCCTTTTGACTATCATAACTTAAATTCTTCCTGTGATTATAGTTATTTTGAACATACTTTCATATGTCTCTTATTTCATTACAATTTTCCTGTAAAATACTCCAAGGAAAAAAAGAAATCTAAAATACAGAGAGAAATATTTCCTACTTTTTGATTCAACAAACTATGAATAAAAATGATTTTTGCCCACAAGAGTGGTACAGAAGGAATCTAAAATCTTGTTAAAATATGGTCCAGCTGGTTTCTTCAGTACGTGGAAGACACTATGGATCTCATTTGTTCCTAGCAGCAAAACATTTGCACATCAGCAATGCTGATGATGGATGTCAGTTAAATTTCAAACTTGCAATTTTTGTATACGGACAACTGGATTAAAAGTGCTTGAAAGAATGTCCAGCATTCATTTTCTATATGTACAGGACAAATCCTTCAATGGCCTAAATGAAACAAGGCATTTAGATGTGTGAAGCCAAAAGCTAAAAGTCAGGAGTATAGAATACACATACAAAGCATCATAAAGGCCACAGGAATCATCATGTTGGATTTTGGAAGCATTTACCCTGTTCCCATAAGTACAGCAGATATTCTGAACAAAGCTGCATAAATATCATGGAAATTAAACCCAAGGAATATCTACAAAAATTTAAGTCTTTTTGTTATCATCTCATAAATATCTAAAATTGGGAAAGAAGAAAAACAACAAACAGCAAAGACAACCTGTTTTCCTGTGCTTGGATTTGAGCTCATAAGAGGAACCTTTGCAAAAGGTGTTGAGCTGTTTGTACTCCAGACGTTTCAGTTGGAATCAATATGTACGAGATTTGCTACTGTAGTTGCCCTCTATATGCCTGATGGCCTCTGAAATACTGGTCCACCTCATGATTCCACCTCCCTACAAGATGTTTTAGAAGGAGACTAGAGGGCTGTGTTGAGCAATGACTCCAAATAGTTACTCAGTGCCATTTACCAGCTTAGAACTGCAGCCCACCCAGTCACAGAAGCGCAGCCTGAGGACAAATGAGGCTCTACAGACGAGGTGATTTAGGAAGTCTGCTGAAAAGCCTCAGATGAAATTTATGTGGTGTCAGGGAACACAGTTTGAAGCTCAGAAAAACCATAGTCCCAAAACCTCAAGCTAGAAGAAAGTAGATGTTGGCTCACTGAGTTGTACACTGTGAGCCATTTACCTCAGAAAATCCTGTAGTCCTACATACAGAGAGAATCAAAAAGATTGCTATAGCTATCAACTCTAAATCATCAATATATTTATATTTTTAAACTACCTGCCATGCTCATATGTGAACTACAGCACATCATTCCATAACAGCTACATGTCAGTAAGCTGAAGTCAGCTTAGTCACTGTCACGCAGAGTTAATCTCAAAGATCTGTCCTGCTTTAGGTTAATTTTTCAGCTGCCAAAACACAAGTCATCACCAAAGCTGTCAGACCTATCAGCAGAATTTACAGAAGCATTTGTCCACTTCCAGCATTTGTTTTAATCTAGATACTAGCTTTGGAGAAGAAAGGTACAACTTAGGATGGAACAGGCAAACCACAGGGGAGAAGGAACAAAATTATTGGTACTAAAACATATTTCAAAACAAACAAAAAAGAGAATTAGAAGAGATGACAAAACCCAAACTTGACCCATGATTTCTATGAAAAATATTTTGTTGTTATTTTCTAATAAAAAATGCTCTATGCTCAAGCAGAAGTTTGAGATATTCCCTCCTTATGTAGTGTTAATAATTGGGTCAATATCCCCAGCCAATGACTTTTCCAAAGACTACAAAACAGAATCAAAGTCCTGATGAATGCACCAAAAGACTGGGGGAGGTAAGGGAGGGATTGTATGAGACTTCTATTAAACAGCTTTTTTTCCTTAATCTGGAAGTTTTATACAGCCACCCATTCCCACCACTCTTCTTCTGCCCCTGACGTGGTCATAATAAGACGCACTTTGAGGCTTGTATGCTGCACTTCTGGAACAAAGCTGCTGCAAGCAAAAAGCTGCACTGGAGCCTTCAATGGCCCTTCCAGGTCATAGAGATGCCCTGAGGGAGCTAAACTGTGCATGTGTTCCAACCCTGTCCAGCTGTGAAGCCACCCTATGAGATTCTACAAGCAATAACGGAACAATTATTGTTACAGCAGTAAAAGCAAGCTAAAGAGATTAAATTTAAAACAAATAATGATTAGATTTCAGTCATGGGAAAAGGAGGAAGAAAAGAACTATGTAAGCCAGATATTAACAGAGCTTTAGTTCTATTGAACGTGCCTAAGAATGAGAAAGTAAATTATAATTCAACAATTGCATGGACTACATGTCCCTTTACGATGTAAAAAACAATGGTTGTGATTGCCCATCTGGTTTTATTTGAGTCTCTGAAGAATCACTGAATGTCACTGCCCATTTAAGCAAAAAAAAAATAAATCCTGTCAAATACTTTGCATGGCCTTCTAGTAGGCTTATGGCACAATTGTGGCTGTGTAGAAGAAAACCCTTCCCTTATTCTGCTATCACAGTCTCCCTTGAAATCACTAAAAATAACATTAGCCTATTTGATACACATGATAACAATCCCAGTACAGTGAACAAGCAGCATTACTGACCACTTACACTCAGACTGTTAATGATATTTAGACATGCAAAGAATCAGTATTCTGGAATCACCTAAGTATGCATTTTCTATAAAGAAACATTGGTCCCAACAAGTAGTGAATCCAAATATCATTGGCCATCCAGAAATAGTACTACTGGAAACAAAGTTCTTTTGAAAACTCATTCCATGTCACTTAGAAAATGCATGGTCTGTGTTTACTGACTGCATTCTGTGATCACTGAAGCAGCACAATTCCTGCCACAGTGTTTAGGGTTGGGAGAAATGAGATTTTGAAGGCTTATTAATTCCTAAAAATACATTACCAAAGGGAAACAAAAGCAAAAAATGCATCAGTGTCATCCCAGATTTGCACAGTCTGAAATAGTAGCTGTGATTTAGCTGAAATATAATCATACAGATGTCAATTAATTATTTTCCTAGCAATCAAGCTACTGCCTTTTACACCTGTTGTAAATTCCAGACAATTCCCAGACACACGTGTTTAATATTTTCACATTTAAATGGTCGCAAAGCTTCTAATTTTATCTGTTACAAGCAATTGCATTATCTATAGGTTAGATTCCAGGAGAACTGTAAAACTAGGGGTTATTTGTTGTAAGGTTTCTGTCAATATAATTGTGTAGTGCATAATCTCATTTTCATCTTCAGTTTATTGTGTTTGTGCTTCATTTCTAATTCAGGACTCCCCTCAAGATGTAACTTCCTATTTTTTTTCCCTCCAAAATAAATCCCCTGACAACTTCAACAAAAAGTGTCTTTGAATTCAATACTAATTTAGCATTGTTCAAAAATTCTGCTCCAGAATTGAACATACAAAAACATATTCCTTTATTTATTCCTTCATGGCTAGAGCTTCTTCTCCAAAGCTCCAGTAATTGCTAAAAACTTTAAATCCAGTTTTCATTTAATGAAGGCTGAATGTAATCTGTTCTGCAATGACCCAAAGCGACTGCAGCTTTAATCAGACTCATCACCTTTATTAAAATGATTTAATAATCACTTTATTGATTTGACTCATATTAAGCAGCACATGAAGTTGACAGAGTTCAACTTCTCCACACATTACCTTTTTAATTGCAGAAATAGCACTATCTTCTTGCTAGAAAATATCAGCAGACTCTGAATATTTACACACCATGCTTTGCATTTTTCCACATATAGTGAATGCAACCATGGTCACCAGGATATGATACTTGGGAAAAAGTGCTGTAACAGAAGGGAGCTTTTCTGATGCAGAGAGGCACATGTCAAAACACACGTTAAAGGCAGCAGCTGGCCTGGAAGTAATTATGCCTATTCAAAAAGCAAATGCAATCATCACACTCAGGCTACCAAGGTCCTAGACATCACTGCAGGTTTGCACACTTATGATTCTGAAATCTACTGAATGAAAAGATGATGGCATGAATGAACACACAGTGAGGTGGATGCAAAACTGTCTGAACAGCCAGACCCAGCAGACAGTGAAGCACAACCCAGTTGGGCCAGTAACAGGCAGGGTACCCCAGGGCTCAGTACTTAACATCTTCATTAACAATCTGGATGATCACTTTGTTTTACAACTCAGCCACATATTTATTTAGGAAAAGCTATCCATGAATGTCATAACAGCCTTGGCACAGGGAAAATGACCAAGGATCATGAAGAGCCTGGAGCACTTTTGTGTTCACTGATACAGAATTGAGTTAATCAAGTCATATGATGGCTCTTAGCACAGCTTTTAAGAATCAGCAGAACACTTAAGGGAGAGGGAGGAGTGGAAACAGTTCCCTGCTCAGGTTGGCAGGCAAACCCCTTAGCAGGAGTTGCCTCCCTGGGGCCCAGGTCTGAGACATTACTAAGAAGGTCCCCAGTCTGGAACTAAATTAAGTTTGAAGGGGAGAGGGGATAATAGTAGGTTAGCAAGAGATGAGCCTGGGGCCTGCATGCTAGGGTTAGAGGTGAGACCAATAGCCCAGCTAAAGTGCATCTACACTGGTGCAAGCAGCAGGGACAACAAACAAGAGAAACTTGAAGCCATTGTGCGTCAGGATAACTTAGTCACCATCTTGAGTACTGTGTTCAATTTTTAATGTATGGTTAAGTTCTACAAGAAAGTAATTTTACGTTAATTCCTGTGTTAATGAAAATAGACTTCTGAAAATTTATCGTAGTTCTTGTGACATAAGCACTTAAAATTGTACATTAAAGTCCTTTTAGATTACAGACAAAAGGTTTCTGTCAACCTGTAGAAACCTGACACATGGGACCCACTTTTGTGACAGTTGTTGAAACTCCTGTTCTAGCAGTCTATTTGCTGAGGAAGGTCTCTTAAGTTTCTGCAGAACTGATAACCAAATGCTTTTAATTGTTGTTTTGTGTATGTTGACTGTGTATAACCATGCTAGAGGCCTCATATTCAAAATCACCGAGATTTATTGAGATTTGCTCTGGTTATTCCTTTTAATCTATATTTCTTCTTGGAAGACTGTTGCCACTTTTTGTTGTTGTTGTTTTTGTTTTCTTTTTAACCTTTTTTTTGTTTCTTAAGTGGATTTTTGGACCAGAACTAAAGCATTTTATTTATACCCAGCAAAAAAAGACTGCAGAAAAAATATCAGTAGAGTATTTCCTTAAACTCACTCCTACTAAATATCCTCATTTCTAAGCTGGGAAAAAAAGGCTTTTTACATGCCATGACCATTTTGTTGAGACTTCACTAAGGGTGCAGCTTCTGGTCTGGATTTTCCTGTTTGTCACATGCATTCACTGGTAACGCAGTGGTTTTTAATTACCCCAAGGCATTCTGGCTTATTTAGGCAAGCGCACAGCTGTGTATTCTCTTGGGGATTACTATTTGAATCCTTTTCTGAGCATTACTTCAGTTATAAAGAATAAATTTAGAGGAGGCGGGCTTATGCATTTTTCATAAGGGATACGTAGTAGTTGGTACATATCAGCAGTTTCAGATGAATTAATCTACTGCACAGCAGCAGAGCTGATTGTCTGAATCATCCTTGTATGTTCTGTTTCCATTCAGACACGTTATAATACCGTGATACTGCTTTAAATGCTCAGAATTCACAGTCTAAATAAAAGAAATAATTTCATAACCTGAGAACCCTTTAAAAAACAAAAAATGGTATTTAAATGCATTTTTGGAAGCATTTTCTTAATATATATCTATTTACCTGTCTGTATTTGGACCAGCAAACTCTTCAGTTTTGGCATGTATAAGTTATTCAGAGGGACTTGTATTTCAGTTTACACGCTTTCTGATGTGGCCTCTAAAAGGCAGTTTATTCAAAACATACAAAAGGCCAAACTTCAAAAGAATATGTAGCCCATGGAGGACTTTACATAAAGCTGTAACCAACATGTTCAGCAAAACACTTGAAATGGAGCCTGTCTGCTGGTTTTAGGAACATGCCTGTTCTATGCTGCTCTGACAGTGAAACACTGAATAATACATTATAATTTTATAATTTTAAATTTAAAAAATGGTAATATTGCAGAAGTGCAGTATAATTACGTGGTTTTTTTTTCTCTTTGTACCAAAACACCCTTTCACTTTGAGAAGCTTTTATTAAAAAAATAAACTCTAGATACTGCTGTTATTTACAGGGATGTAAAGTGAGCACTAAGCTTACATGTAACTAACAAAGAGTATTCATTCTTTGTTAAAGCTAACAAAGAACATTAATAAAGTACAAAAAAAAAAAAAAAAAAAAGCCCTTAAGATTTGTTAAGGTATTGTTACCTCTGTCAAGCAGATCATTTCATTTTAGTCTGCACTGACTACAGTTTATCAATAATACCTTATTTTCATACATTGTACTATCGTACTGTTATCAGCAGTGGCAAATCCTGTACAGGACTGATAAATATCCCATTTTACATCTGTGGAAAGAACTTTAATGGCAGTCCATCGTCAGCTGGGGGATTTTCAGGTCTGCTAGTATAGGGAGCTAGATGAGGACTGGTGCTCAGCATAGTGGGGCTGGGCAAAGTGGTGTCATGCTGTTGGAGCTGCAGTTCCTCCTGGCCACCAGCCCTGCCATGGCCACACTGCTGTCTTCTGCTGCCGTGCCATATGAGGCACCTCTGGCTAGTGGCAGGTTTGGTGCAAAGAGATGACACTGATGCATCTACAGGCAAAGATGACCTTTTTTTCCCTCCCTAATTCAGCAAATGCTTTTTTTTTTAAATCAGGTGCACTTTTGCATCTCCAACAGGGCTTCAATGACTTGGTTTCTGAATAAATTCACTGCAATGCCCTGTCAGCTAGGTATATAATAACAAAAACATTGCAAAATTTGTTTAATCTTGTTCTCCACCTTCTTTCCCTTTTCTCTCCATCCTCTGTTAGGATGGAATAGAGGCACTGGTGATGCTGCAATTTGAGAATCAAGTTCAGTTTTGAGACCCTCACTATAAGAAAGATATTGAGGCCCTGGAGTGTGTCCAGAGAAGAGTGATGAAGCTTTACCTCTATATGGAAGACTCACTCAGAGAGCTGATGGAGAATGAAAAGCTGCCCATTCATCCCCGTTATAGATGCTGAGCTGGGGAAGGTACATGGGCAAATCTCACTGGTTCCCAGTTGTGCCAGCCACAAGCCAGGACATGAGACCCAGGAGTACCACAGGGATCCCAGAAAGGTGGAAGTCAAACAACTGGCCAAACAGCTATCCATCCTCTGCTCAGTTCCCTCAGACCTGCTTCCGTGTGTGCTTCTCCTCTACTCCTGCCTGCAGGATTACATTATGGCCATGTGCACAGCCTTGCAGGCAGCCTTGCCCTTCTTAATGCTCATTGTCTTTGAAAAGATAGCTGAAGTCACCAGCTTCAGTGGTGACCTGAAGTAATCTGAAGGCTGATACAAAGGGCCATGTACTTTTGACAATGAAGAATACCAACACCAGTGTGGAAGTTCCATCTACTGCCTGTGCTGGCTGACTTTCCAGACACCCTGCAGTCAACAGCACAGACAGTTTCCCTCCTGTGACAACAAGCTCGACTTCACAAGCAGAAGCTAAAGAGCCAGCACCCAAAACCAGCAAACAAGCAGGGTTCCAAGGAGCCCCAGTCAGGAGAAGAGATGAAAGACAAGAGTGGAGCCAAGCCAAAAGCACAGGCAAAGTCTACTCTGACGGATGTTGGCAACAAACAGCAGCAAGCTGGTAGGCTAAAATTCTCTTCCCAGACTCTGCCTTCACTTGCAGAAGAGCACAAAAGCAAGCTGGTCTCCAGAAAACAGAGTCCCATTAAACAGAAGGATATTGTTCAGTTAGAAAAAATCCCTGAACACTGCACCTTACCTACCTCTTCAAATGCTGATGACACATGTCAGAACATCAAATCAACTATTAATTCCCTCATTCACTGCATTAGCAATAGCGATCCTGACAGCAGCATGCAGGTAGCGAAAGAATTAGATAAGATCCTGGGTCAGAAGCACAAAGCAGAAGCCACATGTGGACACGTGAACGAGTTTCTCATAGCCAACTTCCAACCTCTCAAGCTCATCCAACAACAAAAGCAAAGTGATGAAAAAAGAAGAAAGGCCAAAATCATCCTGTGAGGCAACTGTGTCATCCAGGCCTTGATGCTTCTCTTCTAGGAGAAGAAACTGACTCAGGAGGCCTCGATGGAGGTGCTGAAGGATGTACTGCACAAGCTTCTTACCTTCAGGTTATGCTGCCTGTAGGGGGACTGAGGGGAAGAACAGAAGCTCTTACATTACATCAGTGTCCTTGTGAGAACGGTCCTGATAAAATCTGACAAGACAAGCATCCTCTGTGCCTTGCTGAAGCTGCTCCAAGGCAGCCTGACTGCTGGCAGCAGCCCAGATAAGCTTTCTGAGTGATTGGCTGTGTGCCTCTGGAGAACCACACATCTTCTCCCTGGCACTATCAGCATCATTAACCTGGACAGAATCCTTCTGGATGCCCAACCAGTCATGAATTCTATCCCAAAGAAGAAGCTGAGTCAATGAACAAATGATTTCCCAGTGTGGGCCCCGAAAACTACTCAGCACTTTGTGCAAGCTGAAAGGACTTACACTTCTGGACCACCTCACCCTGATAGAAGATGCTGCAAGCAACCTCTCCTTTCAGAGGTATTTGAAACAAAGCCTGGCCATCACCCAGACATAGCAGGACACCAAAAAAATCTTCCTCTCCACCTTTCCTAGATCACATCCCCTGGGGACAAAAGCATCTCCTCCTGGATCAACAAGCATGCCAGGAGGGAGAGGTATGGGGAAGCCATTTACATCATCTTGCCACCAGAAAAAAGCATTTCTCCACAGAAGTTTCCCATCACAGGGTATAAAGGCTGTCCTCCTCCCACTGTTCTAAGACTGCACAACAACGATGTCCCCAATGGCACCAAGAGCGACTGGTAGGAATAGGAGCAGGATCTGCAGCCAAGGTGAGTGTCTCATCCATGGCATCAGAACAAGCCAGGCCTCTTCCTCACACACATCAGCAGGCAGGTGGTATGAAGCACTAACCAATTAATTAAATAAATAAATACATCAATAAATACTTGGTCCAAATATTTGCCAACAAGAAAAATACACCCCAGTGATCTCAAAGTGTCATTATCCTCTCTGAAAGGCCAAAATGACTTGTTTGCTGCAGACTGATGCTGCTGTGGGGTCACAACCATCCCTTCGCCTGCCCTGCTCACACAGAGCCATACCTGCCCTGGGACTCCTCCAGGACGTCATTCCAGCACAGGTATCACAAAGTGCTGTCTAGCTGTTGTCCAGTCACTCCATCCACACTGAAACATGCCCAGAACTGGTGTTTCCCTTGCAAACACTGCAAATGCTTTAGGAAATGGGGAAAAGTCAGGTGTTTTATTACTGAATTACTTGTCTCTTTTTGTTAGCATCTCATTGCATACCCTTAGAATAGCTGTTTGGTCAGCTGCAGAAAGTATGTCAGAAGACTGCTTCGATCACAGTCTCAGGAGGCCTATCCCAAAAATGATTTGCAGAACCCAGGAAATTAACAAGCTGCCTAAGAAATCACCAAGAGCTGAAACAAGCCCCACTCAAGAAAAGAGGATGTGCTTATAACAGGTTGGGCTCTGCTTCCACAATAAGCAGCATTAGAAGCATTTTATCATCAGTAGCTCTGCACTTAACAACTGCTGCGGAGTTGACAGATGTCACCCGAGAGCCTTTGTGTCATCAGGAACTTCTTGCACAGCTAATAGGATCACAGCATTCATTCCCTTTTCTTCCAGAGTCCGTGGAAGAATAACTGTTAAAGCAGCCCTTCAAGATAAAGATGCTTTATCTGCATGTGCTACCATGGCTAGACAACAACACTTTTACAGGCTTGCACACCCAAACCTATGAATGCATTCTTGGAAGCTCTCAGTATTTTTCTCAATCTGGCTACTGGCAGTGATACCTTAGAGATTAAAGAGAAAGCATTTTATTTTCTAGTCCTCCGAATGAGCCAAATGAGATTGGTGGGAAATAGAAACTTCCAAGACAGCAGGTTTGCAGCAGCAGCAACAAGATTTTTCAGAGCCTCGGCCACCAGGCAGGAATCCACCCCAACATCACAGGAGATGAAACCTTCAGTTGTCTCCTGTCTGCAGGTTGGACAAAATGACACAGTCTTTCACTCCCCTGTGCTATTACATGAACCCAATATGGTGACACACACTACTCTGCAGGTAAATAGAGTAATGGAACTCAGTTGTGTACAGTTGTTTCTGTTTACCTGTGAAAGTTACAGAAACAGTAACATACTCTGTTATTCACAGTTCTGATAATTGATTCAAGCTCAACAAAACTCATGGTGATTTTATGGACTCGGAGAGCTTATGTATATGAAAAAATGGTAAAGACAAAATGTGCACTCCATTGTACCCCAGCAAATCTGCAAGCTTTAACCCACTTCAGTGGAGTTGCTATGAGGTAGCATAAGTAATATGCTAGTTTAACCAAGGAGTTTGCTTGAATATAAATCAAGTTCCAGTGTTATACGCACAGCATTTTTCACACTCTCTTTCACAGGCTGTGAAATAGAAATGAAAGGTGGGATCAGCTAGCATCTGCTAATATGGGTAAATAACTTCCATCTGTAACAATCCATTTTTTTCCATGGACGATTGTCCTTATCTGCCTCTCATCCTAACAACATAAATATTTAATTCATTTTCTGTATGTATTCATTAATTTATTTTGAGTGCATCCGAGTATTGTTCAAATAATCCTGTAATTTATTAAGACAACAGGAAACTGACTTGGTAAAGTCATCTACATTCACTCTATTTACCATTTAATCCATGAAGCACTGTCCAAAACACAGTCAAGAATTAAAAGGAAGACATCTTTACCAAATCTTGATTTACAAGATACCCAGTATACTTTGCAATGTTCTTTTAGAAGTAGTAAATGACATCAGGCAATACAATAACAAGAGTTACACTACAAGGAACAGAAATAAAAAATACAAGGAATTGCCTGCATAATTACAGAAGAATAAGCTGGGTAATATTTAGCAACTGAAAAATAAAATCCAGTTTTAGGCACATCCTTGCTAAAACGTTAGCTGATGCATACTTCTTTAAAACTAACTAGACAAACAAGTAGGAAGTAATCGTTACTCTGCAGGTCCCCTAAAAGAGTTCTGAGGGTCAGATGCTGATTTTGTGCAGTACCTGTAGATAGATTCTACTGCTTAGACACTTCACAAAGATAAGGAAAGTCCCTTGTCAGCAGACTAATTTCCTTGAGTTCAGGGAAGCAAATAAACAATTACCTCATCAGCTTTTATTGCCTCAGATGATGGACAGGTGCTGATGGCCTACTACAGGGCTCTTCTTCCTTCCTCCTCCAGGCACCAGCAATAAAAGCAGTCAGCTGGGCTGAACTGGTTCTGACTATGCATGCTCAAGCTGGGTATGGAATAGGCATAATTGATGCATAATCTGACAAAAGCAGTAGAATATTATCATAAGAGACTTTTGTATCTCATTCTTTGAGATTGGGCATGCATTAATGACTGATAGGCTTTATGCACACATTTTGTTTTCTTTCCTAAGCTGTAAAGAAGACAGACATATCCTTTCCCAGGTTTTCTCAGTCGCTAATCTAGCATTAATCTGACAACACCTGATGTTAAATCCATGTCAGAGGGACCAGTCCTGCTGAATCCTGACTTGCAGTTTACAACTTGCAGGAGCTCCCCATGGCCTGATACACACAGCAAGCATTAACAATAAAGCCACACTCTGGGAACTGCTACAGCCCTGAAAATGAGAGCTATCAGCATGAATACAACAAACCAGAACAGAAACAGAGGTCTACCAACTCAAACTGCAGCAAAATTTGTTGTAGGTCAAATTAATATGAATAGACAGATGCTGCACTATGGAACATGATAACTGCTCATTTTCTTTTTAATTCTTCTATTGTGATTTCATCCTAACACTTACCTTCTTACGCAGCTGTGTAAACTCCATAACCTGCAATGCACAGCATATTATTATGCTTAATCCAATAATCATAGATTCAAGACTATTTTCTACTTATCCTGGCTGTAAGAAGCCTACGTTTTATTTGCACAGCTATGTCACCTGTGAGACACCAGCTTTCCCGAGGGAACATCTTACTGTGCACCAAACCCCTCCCTTACACATCCATCAATATCACATCAGAACGTGCATGAACCAATGAGAACTAAAACCAAACAAAAACAGCAACAAATACACCCACAATCCTGTGAAGTTCAAACAGCCAAATTTTATTTTCCCACAAGGTGCAACAGTACTCAGTTTTATCATCACTGAGCAGTATTAATTTGCCATTATGCTGCTAGGAACCTGATCACAAAAAAGATTCCTTCCTATTCAGTTTGGAAATCCTGCTGCCAGTTCACGGCACACCAGAGTTACAAACTGTCATGCCCAATCAACTCATCACATCAACAGTTTCCCTTTCTCCAGACTGCAGGTGAAATCTGGCAAACAATAGAAGCTGTATTTAAAATTGCAGTCCATAATATTTTAGATTATTACAGCTAGAAAAGTAATTTTTGTTTGTTGATGAATAGAAGTCTTCTATGAAACCTGATTTTTCATTTATTTCCCAGTGAATGTGTTTATAAATACAATTTTCCAATATTCTACTATCACTCTGTTTTGGTTAAAATATATTTAAAATTCTGACTGTTGTAAGAAAAAAGCAGTCTGGACAAGTTAATTTTTCTCGCACATAGCTTTTCTGTTAGATTTATCAGTAACTCGAGAAATAACTGTGATTTTCTGAATATAATTTTTTAATGCAAGGGGACGTTCCATGCACCATTATTATACCAAAATAATGTTACTGTGTTATGTCATAGAGAATGTATTGTAATTCATTTTCATGGTTTATTTCACTTTTCTTTATTACAAGTCTTACATCAAATCCAACAGAACACCTCAAATAGAATCATGCAGAGAAGATTAGCTACAAGAGAAAAAATCTCCCTTGTGACTATTGTTCCTCAAGAGGAACTTGTTTGCAGAGGAAGCTCATTTTCCAAAAAGTAAAGCAAACAACAACAAAACCCACCAAAATTCACAGAGGCTTTTGAAGATTTTATTTAGACTTGGGAAGTCCCAAGTGGAATATTGTGCAAAAAATGGTAAGAGACTAGAGAAGGCTGCCCAAGGACCCAAACACAGATCCTTAGTTAAAGATATATGAGAAATGACTTCAACTTTGTTCTGCTACAATGGCAGGAAGTGACTGTCGTGATGAAAGCACTCCTTATTCAGAAGTATTGAGTAGCATTACCAATCTTTTAATTTCCCAAGAGAAGTGCCAATTCAGAATAAAAAACAACAAACAAAAAGACTTTCCACTAACAGATGACATTTTTGGAGAGATTATTTATCTATAATTTCTGCATCTATGCACTGGAAGCATCAGTCATCTTCTTAATATTATTAGGTATCTGCAGAGATCAGAATGTTTACAACCTCACACTTCACTGAACAGTCGAGACACGTATTGGTTTCCTGGTTCTGATCTCACAGGCTTGACAAGAAAGAAGAATCAACAAATCAAGTTGAGGTTTCAGGACACGTGGCTTTTCAAAGATGTCCTTTTCCTTGGACATCTAATGCTACCCATATAGGTTCCTTATAAACTGCTTTAGATTCAGTAAGGAACAATGTTCTAATATTACTGAACGAGTGGTAACCAGCTGTTAACCAGGCAGTAGTTTTACCACTGTACCTCAACCATCCCTATCTCTTTCTGATGGACACCCCATGCTTGGATGGCAAACTACCAACTTTAATTAGAGATCCTGATCGACCAAGAAAAATTTCCTGCATAAAACATAGCAGTTTTTCTCCTAAATAATTTTCCCTTTCTTTTGTTCACCCTACTCTTCCTTTCACCTGCCTGCCATTCTAAATCTTTACTAACCAACTCAGAACTATAGAAAACAAATCTAAAAACCTTTTTGAACCAGTTACAGATGTTAGGAAAAGAGGTTATCAATTTTATTATTTTTATCCCGTGGTTTGAATTATTTTTTAAATAGTTAATACACACCTTCAGTCTTAATTTTTCAGTTATATATGTGGCTTAGTATGTTCATATTTTTATGTTTTAAAATTGCAGGCAGAATAGCGCATCTGATCTAATGTCACTCGTGGAGCATAGTTTCTTTTTTGTAATTTAGAATGTCCTTTTTTTTTTTTTTTTTTTAATAATACTTTGCAAGGATGACAATCATGAACAAAAAACAACTGCACTATGAACACAAATAAGCATCAAATTATATCCACCTACATATTATTCCAGCAACTCCCTGCTCATTAGTAGAGGGAAACATAGAAGAAAGGAAATCAAACATTCCTGTGGATGTTTCTGACCTTTCTGAGGAAACTAGTTGGCTTCTTCTCATACAGTATCATTAGGCAGTGGCATTACAACTCAGAGTGCATAAGGAGAACTGTCATATTTCAGCAGAGGTTGGGAAGCCCATTTCCTTATCACAGCCCATTAGCCTTGAACCTAAAGGTGTTAGCCCAAAGCATGAGCTATAAATAGGCTGGTACTGTCAATGTTAAATGTACATACTGCCAAGAATGGGAGAAACATTATCAAAGAAAGCAGATTGTCTTCTAAAATATCCTTACTTTTCTACTGCTTCTGGAAGCATCCTTCCATTAATGTTTTGATTGGATAACACAGGATAGGGTAAAAGTAGCAAGGGAGGGAACGGGCAGCTGCCAACCCCATAAGGACACGAGCACAGAGAAAAGTCCAGGAACTGCTTGCGTGCAGCCTGAAGGCTGATGGTGCTCAGGACAAAGGAGCCACAGCTCTGGCCAGAGCCCAGGAGGAGAGAAGTGATATTTTTGCATCGATGAAGAAACAGAAGCTAAGAGGGACTTCGGGGGGGGAGCGGATGGATAAATTAAATCTCTTCACAGAAAATGTTTGTGTTGCCCCTCTCAATTCAGAGGATTTCAGACCCCACGCCTGAGCTAAGTGCAGCTGTTAGCCTGGGGCAGTACAGCATCAGAGAGAAAGCAGACTTACAAGTAAGACTGTCTTCAGTTATTAAAGGTGCAAGGTTAATGCTGACAATATGCTTGGAGGCAGAGAGACTTCAGCAATCAGTATCACATTCAGCTCCAGTGGATAAACTGAAGTCATAAACTGACATTACAGAAGAAAAATGTACATTGAGTGAAAAACTGAAAGGATTTAGAGAAGCAAAATCGAGCTAATTTTTTTTCTATTATCATCTCATTTCATTCATGCTTATTTTCAAGAAGCCAAATGAGTGTTGAGCTATGTGCCTATTAGTTTTCAAATACATATGTAAACTACATTCAGTTACAATAGAAATAGAAATACTGATATGCTGCCATCCACATATTTTACACAGATTCTTACAACAGCGATTATTATTCTTCACTACCCAGATCAGTGGAGTCATCTTACTTCAAAGCAAAATAAGAAGTATTTGAAAAAAGTAATCTGAATACAAGACAAAAATAAATGAAATTGTCTATTTCATGCATGCACATTCTCACAGTCAGTGATTACTCGTAATTTAGAGCTGCAAGCAGGTTTTCCTTTCTTTTTGGTTACTGTATAATGAGTACAGGACAATTTTACTCAACTGTCAATTTCATTACTTCTGGCACAAACACCATTAATACTTTTGATGTTCTTTCAGCAGCATAAATACTTTTTTTCTAAATAAAGTGACAAACATGGGTAGAACAGCAGGGAACATTTTTCAGCCAGATTTTGCACCAGCTGCACAGGAGGCGGCAGCGTGGTGGCTCAGGAGCTCTGCTCACAGCCTCATCCCAACCCCACCACCTGTCCCACACCTGCCAGCACCCTTTGCTGCTCAGGTGCCTCCAATACCTGTGCAAGCACCAATAGCCTGCAGTAACATGCCGGCAGGATGCAGGAGCCAAAAGCCACAGAGGTACATGTGATGGAGTAGGACATAGCAGGTGTGGCTTTTGTTGCTTATGCTGCAGCTGAAGTTAACTTCTAATAGAAAATGGTGAGGAGAAAGCCTTCTGGCTCTGTGGCTGGTAAATTTTTATTCAAAACCAAGTCACACAGTTAGAAAGCAAGGGTTGGTTTATCACATATACAGGCACAACATGAAAAATACAGATCTGAATCACTGGGAAATCATACAGAATGGCAGACCTCACGCTAACAGATCTCTCTTGAAATCTCAGCAGGTCAGTATACAATGGAATATTAAAAACGGCAGAAAAACAACACCACCATAAAGACAGTAATAACCTATTAAAACATTGCCTTCCGGAAAATATACTCATTTTTAAGTGCCTATCACCGTAGATTTACTTTAAGCTTTGGGGTTCTTGGTGCCTCTAACTATTGCACAGAATGTGCGCTAATCAGTGCTATCATAGCAGTCCTAACGTGGACTGCAAAACACTTTCAGCAGCCTCACCCTGCTTCCCTTCACTGCAGCAAGCCGGGAAGCCCTGCTCTGGCCATCACAGAATTCTGAGACTTTAGGGCAAGGAGAGTAAGGAGCACAGCCTCACACATGCTTCCCAAAACAGAAATGTTTATATAAAAATTATACCAAACCATAAAATTGAGAGTTTGTCTTTTTCATCAGTTCTCTCTTCTTTTTACCCAAAAAGAAGGCAGGCAAAATTTGGCAGAACATACTCTTGGAAAAAAAAGAAACCATATAAGAAAAAGCAACAGAAAAGAAAGAAATAGACAACTGTAAGCTCAAACGTCCTCTTATCACAGTTAAAAAATAAGATTTAAAACCTCCAGCAATTAATTAATTGCCAAGAGGCAGAAGCATGCCTGAGGCAGACAAAGAGTTACTTTTTCCCCCCCATTTTAAATGCTTTGACCCTAAACAAGCTGTACTAATTTGAACAGCATTGCTGCAGAATTGACGTCGTTACTGCACACACACAGCACTGAAGAACTTCAACAGCAACATACAGAGCCACAGTGCAACAAACACAAAGACTCCTACATGCAAAGGCAGTGCGTTGGAACCAGCACCAAGCTGTACTTTGCTCCCCAAGTCCATGTGGCAAGGCCTTGTCTGTGAGGAAGGCTACTCACCAGGAGCCCGCAGGTAAATCCTGTGGATTACGTTTGTTTTAGGAACATCAGAGTCAACAAAAACAGAAGGAAATGGTTCTGAGCCCATCCAACAGGAGACATTAAACATATTCATTTTACATTACAGCTAAAAACTGAAGAAACACGTGCCAAAAGAGGCCCGAGACCTTCTCACTGTTTTGCACCCATCTTCTGTTTTTATCTTGTTTAATATTCCTTCAGAAACTGTTCTGAGACCCTTGACAAACTGATCCAAGCATGCAAAGCAGACATATGATGACCAGATGGCCCAAACTCTCATACTTCATATATTTCAGATGCATTTTAAGATTGCTGCTGAAGAGTTGTGAGTTAGAGTTGCAGAGATTCTAGCTGGCAAGAAGCAGCTTTACAGATGTTGGAAAAACCCTTTTCACTACAGAAGGATCCCACTAAGAACACACAAAAATGTAATAAGAATTAAGATGATCTGCTACGTATCTCTGAGTGAGCAAAACAACCCAGTTCTTTCCCATGTTCTACTGATAAAACTTTTAAAACAAAGAAAAGGCATAACTTTTTTGGAGGCAACACGATTGCATTAAAGCAGTATCTTTATGACTGAATTAGATACTTCTGGTTGACCGTAGTGGACATTATGACAACTGATAATATTGAAAAGCACTAACAAAATAAATGTCTATGAGTTTTGCTCATCCATTTATCTCTATGTTAAGCACCATCTGTATGAAGAGAATTACTTTAAACTACAACTGAGCCTCTCAAATGTCTGCAGATCATTAAAAAAAAAAAAAAAAAAAAAAACCCACTAAATAAATAGCATATTTCATGGAGTATGACCCAGGTTGTCAAGATAAGCTTTCCTGAATTCACAGTTGAGAAGATTGATAATAGATTATACCTGAGATTCTGGCAGCCAAGTTTTGCAAGGAAAGCATAACATTTATGACCAGTGATCTAACGAAAAAAAATATTTCATAGACAATGCTGAACATCTGTCATTTATTGCATAATGGTTTACCCAAAGTCCCTTTAATAACACACAATAGTAGTAATATAAACACATTTGGAGTGAGTTCTGTGAATTTCTGATCCCATTCCCACCAATGAAGAGATATGCAAGATGGATATGCAAAGTACAAATGACCAAGGGTCCTGGAGAGAAAATCTTTGAAAAATCTTGCATATTAAACCAGAATATTTATTTAAAAAAGCAAATACTTGTCAGGTAGGTCACTAGTTTAAAATTGAGAAAAGATTATATGGCAATAGCTCTCCAGTTTTTAACTTGCAAAGTTAAGTCAAGCATCGGTTGGCTTATAATGAATAAAAGAGCATTAAAAACAGAAATAACAAGAAATCTCAAATGTTATACAGAAATGGAAGTATTGTGGCTCTGAACAGAAAAGAAGTGCAAGAGAGACACAATATTTGTCCTGTGACAGGAGATAGGCTTAAGGAACAGATCCCAAGCCACAGCAAGCCTCCTCATTATGTTTGAACTTGAAAATACAAAGTGCTGTGCCTCTTCTCCATAAGTCTTTCACCTCTCTCATTCTCATTGCCCTTTTTCTGGTCATGTATCACATCTGTTAACTCCTAGAAATCATGACTCAAAAGTCAAACTATAAAAAAATCTATTTATTCCTGAAAGCTATCCACGAGAGGGCCTAAAGAAGTAAATAAGCTCAATGTGGACTGAAGCTATTTTTACTGATATGTAAAGAATTTTTAGCATAAACAACTTTCATTTAAACTACAGTATTAATATGTATAAACAAACAGGCAATCTGATTCTCTTCCATTATTGTACAATTATTTCTATTTGCACTATTCCGCATATCTCCATAGTATTGAAATAATACAGCAGATGTTAATGTCTGCAAATGTCAATTTATGACTACTCTACTGCTTAATATTCCAGTTTTGTTTAAATAAAAATACTGAAAGAATATTGATAATTATGTTTATAATTACAGTGAATATTTTTATTCCTTTCTGGGATAATCAAAACACTAAAATGTGTTTGCATGTGTCCTTTTAAAGAAAAAGAAAGCTATTACATTATATTACATATATATATATATAGAAAATTATATAGATTGTTAAAATTAATATCACTAATACAATATTCCTAAAGAAAAAGCATGAAGTATATTTATCATCCAAAGGGCATAAGGAATGCTCTACTAGCACCTAATGTGATACTTAATAAACAAAAAAGAAATTGCAAAGGCACTGTGTTGTCGAATGGTCAAAATCCATGTCACATTCAACCCTCATCAGCAATAATTCATGCTTCCTAATCAGGAGTACAACCCTTTATAGAGCAGGATATACAATTCTCTATAGAGAAATGGAGTTTTGCATGTGCAGCTAACATGCCAGTAATTCTCCTGCAAGAACCTTAAGTGATAAAATCTTTTACTGAATTTCCCTTCACCTCCACAACTGCATTGCACCGGCAATTCACAGTCATATCAGGATCAAATTGTACTTCACAAACTGTTCCTTCCCTCAAATCATGGGCACTTAGACTAATGTACATAGAATACCCCCTAGTCCCACAAGTACATTATTTTATTTTCTGCATTATGGAAAATCATCTTTTTTTTTTCTTTGTCTAATGTCATTTCCACATTTTCTGCCCAGCAATTCACCTTCTCTATTAACAATACCTCCTAACTTTGAACCATTAGTAAATTTCAGCTGAATACTACGTGTTTTTTGCCAAACACAATCCTGAAAAAAAGTATTTGTTCCAAGACTGATGCTTAGGAACTCAATTATATTCAATATAATCTGCTACCTCATTTTATTATGGTTTATTCTGAGACAGGTTTATCACTCCATTTTATGCTTTCATACTGGAAAGTGTCCAAAAATATAAAATAATTCAGTTCAACAGCCTGGCTCAAAAAGCAGTTGCTTGCGTATGTAGCCTACAGTGGATTTACTAAATGACAGTGGAAAGTACAAAATAGCCTTACTGTGCTAAAGTTATTGTCAATATATGACATTATTAAATTAAAAATTAATTGCCTGAAGAAACATACAGAAATGTACACATGCATATTTCAGATTTTTTTTTTTAACTGTTCCTCAATAATTCATGGCCTGAGTAAGAACATGCCTCTTTCAGCATAAAAATGCTAATTGCATTAAAGAAGAAACAACCACTGAAGCCCAGAAGTGGGCATTACAGGTTGTTACTTAAAAATAAATACATTACTACTCAGCACTGTAAGTCATTTTTATGAACTTTCTTACTCTACTGTTGTAATGGCCGCACAATTACAAATATTAATGAACTGTTCTGAGACTTAAGTTAAATGATCAAATGAATCCTCAGTCTGGCGTTTCTGTTTTTGTTTTACTTCACTCTGACATAGTGAAGCCAGGAGCCACAAATTGCCTGAGTTTGCAGCACTTTTAACTCTGCTCTACAGTATATACAATGCACTATTGTGCTTAGTTTGTGACGCCAGTGACTGGTGACCATTGCAGCATAAAACCAATGAAACGGCTTTTTGTCCCCTCTATAGGTGAAAATAATATCAGCTGCAGCAAAACATTTTGTTTTGGTTTCAAGTTCACTGACATTTGCTGTTGTTATTTTTTAAGTAAGATACTTTTAAGTGATCATTTCTTTTAAATGATAATGGAATTGTCACTCCTTCACCTTAACCAAGGTAACATGAGACAAGTTTATGGGGAAAAATAGAATGTAAATCAGCACATTTCTAACAACAACGTTTCAAACAACAACAAAAAAGGCCGTCACTAATAATTGAGATTAAAAATCAGCAAGAGCCATTTTGCAGAAGAGTCCTCTGCGTCCAGAATATACTCATTAATTTCTCCTTTTAACTCTGATTTTATTCCACCACAGTGAAAACCGTCGTGCGTGGGTACACAGTGTGTGGGAAGTACACGTGCAGAGCTCAAGCCATCTCTTCTCAATGGAATCAAATTGTGTTTGGGAATCTAATCCTTTGGAAGGACTATGTCAAAGTTTTCTATCTACTGCTCTGAACTGAGAGCCTCTAAAGGTAAGAGCTGCTTCCACTACAACCATATTATTGGAGTGCCACTGGGACAGGATGCAGCTCAGAGAGGAAAATGGGAGGAAAAACACCTCAAGGACAATGGCATACAAGACTCACAATCAAGGAACAAAAATGACAGACAGGCTTCTACCAGGGGAATTGTTACCAAAAGTGTTCCTTCTTTTATTCTTCTCCCTAACAAGTTAGGGAGGGGATGAGATGTGAGGAGAGACCACCAGACTGGACATCGCCACAATAAGAGTTGCACTGTATACATAATTTTTTAAAATGAAAATCTATATCTAAAATATTGACATTAATTTTAATTCAGTTTAACAATGACGAAGTTTAATTTTACCAAAGGATATAAAAGTTTACAACTTTGTTTTAATTGCTTGGTTGGCATTGAGATTTTATTTCCTGTCAGAACACAGTAATGCAGAGAGAGATGACCAAATGAACTCGATCCTTGTTTGTGTCTCTAATTAACCTAATTAAATGTTATAATTATAAACAGCCTCAGGCTGTCATAATTACACTCCTGTTGGTTTTACCATTGCAGTACCACACACCGCTCTCTGGTCACTGGCTGGTCATGCAGAAGCTGCACACATTCTGTCTTCTGAAACTCTGACAGCTGAGTAGCTGTGGAAGTTTTCAAAACCAGTGTGCACATTAAAAGCTTATTTCTAATCAGTCTTATTTTGAAGGAAAGACTGAACTTAGCACTCATCCTCTTGATAAGAGAACTTCTATAAGCAAGACACTGCTCTTCAAATGTTTGTGGCACTTCAATTAAAGACAGCTCAAAGCAACTGCTTCCTGATCAAATGTCATCCTTGTAAAGGAATTAGTAAATTATTTATCAAGATGAATTTAAAATTATTTGCATGCATGTCCTCACTAATTACATTTGCATATGCATCACTCTAATTAGACCAGTGTTTTTAATATGAATCATAAATTGATATTTTGCACATTCTCAGATTTGACTTGTTAGAAGTGCCACAGTGGTTGTGGAGCAGCACGGCACTTTCGATTTGCACAGCTCATTCCACAGCAGGGTTGGAATTACTTCTCAGCATTTCAGAAAAGAAATGAACTACAGGAGGAACACAGACCTAGCAATCCACAGTATTAATGATCTTTAAGTCAAAGTTTTATATTTGTACATCAAAATCCTTACCTCATTTCTTTACATTTAACTTGGCAAAAGGAAGGGGTGCTTGCAAGGATCATCTGTGAGCATGGTATGAAGAGAATATATGTTGGGAGATACAGTGATTTTGTCACAGGATGTGGAAGGGAAACACACAATACCCACGAATGATCACAGCTATAAATTATATATGTTCACAGAGCACGTATATAAACTACACGATGCAGTACAATATAAAGCTCTTATACATATGGTGGATTAGAAAGACAACGTTATTTCTAATGGTCCATGTAACATTTTTACAGCCTTAGCACCAGGACTTCTACACATACTTTTTTTTTTTTTTAATAGAAAAATGTTATTCAGCCGTTTCACTTTTTACTATGCAGTTGTGAATATGTCCTATTTTTCATACTTCTGCTTACAAAAGAGGTTCCTGCAACACTATGATTGTTGAGCTGTAAGTTTGCAGAGTGGAAAAAGGAGAAAAAAAATCGTAAGTAATAAAACTTCCAACCTTTTAAAAGTTACCTAATGTAGCTTTAGTTTTGATAAAAGTGATACTGCACTTGTAACTTTTGCTCTGATGTAATCAGACTGGACTAGGATTTTGTGAGCTATTTCCTACAAATCCTAGTCACATATTTCGAGCTTCTTCACTGCCATCCAAAGCTCAAAACTTTTCGTTCTTACTTAGTCAGTAGTTATTGAAGACAAAATCAACTGAACTTTAATTGCTTCCTTCCATAGCTACAGTTACTTGGAATGGAAAGAAAGAAATTATGAATGGAAGTTGGCACCAAACATCCTCCTAAAAGCCCATCTCATTCTGATGCTTTCATCAGTACTCACCTGGCCCAAAGTTCATGCCAAAGTAATGCAGGAAATAGAGGCAAAGGAGAAGAAACTGAATCCTCAAAATTTGTTTCACCTTAAAATCAACAGTGATGTATCTGATACATCTCAAAAATGTAGCAAAGTATCGGTGCTTTGCAGTTTGGGTTCTTTCAACCCCTAAACACAGCTATGGATACGCAGAGCTGTAAGTCACACGTGTGCAAGAAGCAAGCAATTTCAGAATGACTGAGCCTATGCTGGTTTCACTGTTTTGTGCCATACTGTCAAGATTTTGACCTCAGAGCCAGACAAGTGACTAGGAAAAAGGAGGCACACGAAGCTGCTAAAAGTACTCATTACCTGAATTCAAAATTCAAGGATGGAACCGTACTATCATATTAAGTGGCAATAATGGATTAAAGTCATAGAAAGTATCAAAGAGATGTGAGGAAGAAAAAAAAAGCCAAAACACTTAAAAATCCCAACAGTAACAACAGGATGAGAGAAATGATTTTTCTAATTTGAGGAAACCTCATACATATTGATGATCTTGCTAGACAACTGAGGCTTTTATAACTAAATGACTAGGAATTAAAATATGCACAGAAATATGTGAATACAAACATACACCCATATAAGTCTCTCCTTGAAACAGCTTGTGTTAAAAGCAACTCATGCTATCCCAATTCTCATAAATTCAGATGACCTACACAATAATTCTTTGCAGTGTAATTCCTAATGTAGAGTTACCAATATGTGCAGAATCATGAATCCTTACAGCTCCCTAATATACTTTGCAAATTTCACTGTTACAAATCTCCAAATATGGCTGGTTTCCCTTTATAGAAAGCTTAGCGGAAGCACAGAAAGCTGCACTATGAAGCTGACACTACTGCCTTAAAAAGCAACATGGTCACTGTGGCTGTGTGTGTCTGGGGTACATTATTGCATATGCGAGTGTTTTATGTTTACTGACTGTAATTTGTGTTTGAACCAAGGAGCATGGGTCACAGTGTTGCTCTGGTTTGGTAGAAGAAAAAAAGAATTGTTCTATGGGGACTTTTACATTCTTTCTTGTTTTACAAGGAGTGGGAGGAATTGGATGTTGTACTTACTGCTTAACACTCCAGATGCTTCAGCTGCAAATGGGTAAGAGTAGGACCTCCCTGTCACTCAGCAAGGAATCCCAGAAGCAGAGTTCTCCTCAGCTGGCAGGAGCTGGAGGAGCAAATGGATCAGATCACAGCGTAATTGAACACCCAGGCAGTAAAAAGCCAAAATGGCTTAGATGAGACTATTAATTTCGGGATCACAAATCTTGCTTGTAAATACTGAATTGAAAGTGCAGTAAAGTATAATTTCCAAACTTTGATTAAGGAAAGTAGTTGTGTAAATTCACTTAAAAGAAAGTAGTCAAGTGTTTTTCAATGCTAAAATGTCACGTAGTATCTGAATTACAATCACAGGGAGCTGGACTGGAAGTATCACTACATGTCTGCAAGGTGAAGTTTCAAAATTAGCTGAAGAAAATTGCTCTTCACACAGTCCCCCTGCATAAACCCCCCTGGATAAGCAAGCATTGGAGCTCTTTGCTCCAGGACACTATTAAAAGAAGAGACTGACAAGTTTTTGGGTAAAAAAAAAAAAAAAAAAAAAATTACAAAACATTATAAAATTTAAAGGAATCAGTTTTGTCTCAGGAAATCCCTCAGAAAGTAAACTATTTACCAAAAGAGAATTATATTAAAGGAATTTTTCTGAGAGTAATTTTTTCATGAGCCTATTCACAAAACGTTCTTATGTGAACTCCAGAGCACAGATAAAATCTCAACTAAAACATGCAGACAAGCAAGCTGTCATATGCATCTGCCCATCCAAACTGAAAGACAGAAGATATCAAGTGAAGGCTTTTAACTGCTAAAAGTAAACACGGGGATCAAAAATGTGTATCAGTAAGTTTTTCGCTACATCTTAGGCTGAATAAAACAGGATATGTTGCCATGTATGGAAATAAATAGACTCATCATCTCCTGATTTATCTTTCTGTTCTTGGATACAACCCAAATATATTTTATCCATATTTCTACTACTCAGCAATACTACCTCTAAAATACCTGGCAACAGCCAGAGAAATAAATGAAGATCAGAACACGTACTGTCATCCTCATGTCCCCTATTACCGAGGTTTATTTTATTAGAACCTCCATCCCTACCACCAGAATGTTGTGAGTTGGTTTGTGTGTGAAGCAACTGATGTACCTTTCTACAAGCAGCAAGTGCTTCTTCCTTTGCCAGGAATTCAAGGACAATGGAAGATCTTTTGTAGGTACGGTGTATTTTGGTGAATCTCTACAGATCAAGCTGACGAATGTAATTTTTCATGTTCTTCTGCCTTAAGCACTTCTTCATTAATTACAACAACACAGTTGTAATTAACCGTTTCCACCATAAGCTCATCAAACCAACTCAAATTTGTCACTTTCAGCCAATGGTCAGAGTTTCTGCAGGAAGCTGAGGGCTGAGAAGATGCTAGCTTTGCTCTCCTTGGAAGAAATGTGATGTAAACATTTGGCTGCTTCTTCATCAGAAAATGTTTATGAATCCTTTTCTTCCTTTACTGATGCTACAGCAGCGTTGCAAGCTGTTCTTTGATCCTGTCCTGGAGATGCTGAAAAAGGGGTGTCTGAGGCCTTACTCAATGCCTCTGGATCAGAAAGAGAAGATTCTGCTTCAGGCAGCTCAAATTTAATTCTTCTTGTCTCAAGTAGACTGAAGTTTTCACAGACAGACATATCTGCGATGAGCTACTCATTGCTCTGCCAGTCTGCAAACGAAATCCAACAGAACTGTCTGAGGATTCTGCTGGGAGATGCTTGCACATCACCATGATGCCCTTACATCATCACAGTGACATTGCAGTGTGGCGCCTGAAGCCTGGCAGGAGGAGCAGCCAGAGCTGATGGCACCGACCAGAACTGATTGCTGGTCCTGCACAGAGCCATGCGTGTTTATCTTGAGTCAAGAAGCAAATAAAACTGTATTGAAAGGGGATCACTCGTCACCTAGACCTTGCTTCCCCTCTCCAATGTGGTCTCCTGAATAGCTCCTTTTTGGTCTCCTTGATGTCTCTCTCCAGACAGGGGAGGAAATCAGTTTCCCAAGCAATGTTAACAAAATAAAATAGCAATCTTTTCCCAGTTTGTCTTCATTTCTGGCAAATGCTCTGTGCTTTAGCACAGCTTCTGCAAGGGAATAGTTTCTGCAAGGGAGTATCTGAGTGATGTTCTGCCATGCCAGCAGTGTCCCAGAGGCTGCTCTGTAGGTCCAACCAGAAAGACACTAAGTCTGTTTTGTTGATGGTATAAACAGTAGACGTGCAACTCCTCTTTGGTTCCTATACTTTCAGTGGATATTTTGAAATTTATAAAGCAGGCTAACAAAATCAATGATGATCTTTAAGCACTTAGAGATCTTTAAGATCTTTAAAATCACACCTCACTCTTCATGATCAAGTGCTAAATCTGTAAGGGAAAGGCTTGATCTGGAGATGGTGTCTTGAAGCAGGACTCGAGTGAATGCTGAGTTTGAGGACAACACTGGACTGGAGGAGCTGTAGGCTGAGCTCTGAGCTCTGCTCTTTGGGGACAGCAACAGGGCCCGAAGGAATTGCACAAAGCTACATCAGGGGAGGGTCAGGTGGGGGTTAGGGAAAGGTTCTGCCCCAGATTGTGGCGGGTATGGAACAATCAAATTATAGACTGCATAAATGAAAAAATTTGACCAGTAAATAGTAGATTCTAACAAAATATTTTCTTGAGGCAAGAGTATTCCAAGGAAACATACAATAACAGAAGCATAAAATCTCTTCCTAAAATTGATGTCATAACAAAACAAAGAGATCATTTACATATTAGCTTGGAATCAGTACAGTCACAGTACTCCTGAAAAATTAACCTGCATATTTTTATTATGCATTGATCCCACAATGGAAACTTGAAATAACTTAAGATATCGACAGAAAGTTAGAGCGAAGTTCTGTCAAATAATGTTTGTGTACTTGACTGCAACTAATAATTATCAGATTAATTAATGGTGCCTTCTATTTAGGGACATGACTATGTCCAGTATGCATATTCAGAAGAGTGAAAGAATGCCTCCAAGTACAAGCATGTACACAATCTATTTTAATGAGCAGTTGTAGAGTTTTCCATCACATGCTTATCAGTGATTACACTGAAGTCCTGGTGGGAATCTAGCACATTTCAAATACAAACAAACAAACTAACTAATAAATAAATAATTTTTTTAAAAAATCAAAAGAGCAACATTTTCTTGCTTTTATCAAAACATGACATACAAATAGTAGAACTTCAATGAAATTCTGTCTGGCAAGATGCGTTTGGTTTTTTTTTAAATGAAAATGATGAATTATCTACTTAACGTTTGTTTAAAATCACTGAAATCTTGCTCTGTTACATTTCACACACACAAAATTGAACCCTGTCATGGTTTTGTGATTTTTGGTTTTCGGTATTCCACATCATAACATCATGTGGGGCAGTGGGAGTTCAACTGTTGGTGCTCAAGCTCTGGGTACCTGCCTGGAAGAGAAGAAGAACTACATTCCCCAGGGGACTTTGCGGTCACAGAGAGTCTCGAGATACAACTCCTGGCAAGGTCACCTGATGCGCTCTTCTTAGCCTGCTCTTCGTCGGCTCTCCTCCCTTTTCTCCCTGCTGCTCAACTGGACTGCGCATCTCACCTCAGCTCTCTGCATTGTGGTGAGGCCTATCCACCTTTCGGACATTCTCTCTCTCATTATATTTGATTTATTAGCTTCAAATTTAATTATATTGTATTATAGTGTGTTATCTTGCATTCCGATAATATATTTAGTAAATTAGTTTGTTTCTCCTCAGATCGTTGCCGCTGTTTTTAATTATTTTGGGGTCCCCTGTTCCCTTTTTCCGGAGGCGCGGATCTGCGGATCCCTCTGCCCCGCTAGTCACGGAACTGGGCCGAACCAGCCCGTAAACCGTTGCCAAACCCTCAGTGTTTCGGTAGAAGCCTAGGAAGAATTCTGGATGAGGCTGGGGTTTTCCACTGTAAATGGGTTTTACTATTGTAAAAAAATTCCATTTTCATTGCAGGGGAGTTGGACTAGAAGAGCTTTAAGGGTCCCTTCCAACACAAATGATTCAATGATTCTATGAATTCCTTGTCCTTTCTTCTGAAGCTATTTGTTTATCTTCCTGAAGACCTGCAGTTATGTATTTCAATAGGACAAATTGAATTATTATGTAACATAGTAAAATAAAACAAAAAACAGATTAATTTTAATATTATACAATGCAGTACTCTATGGCTCATTAAACTGTATTCATCACTAAGCTGCTGGGTGCATACAAACAATTTTGTAGCTTTAACAATGGACCAGATGTCAGATGTTTGCTCTGTCAGATGCTTTCATTCTTTAGCCACTAGGAATTTACAACAAGCTTGCCTGAATAAACACATGAATCTAGTCACATCTATCAGATTTGCTAGTGTATGTTAAAATTAAATTCTGAGACAGGCCACATTTCATTTTGTACAGAAGTTTTGAATGATAGCAGACCAAAGTGTAGACTACTGAGGATAAAAAAATATATCAATTCAGGTTCAGTTAAAATAGAATTTTTCTAACCCTTCTCTACCTTCAATCAGTCTTGCAACCATGAATTAGAAGAAAGAAATTTCATTTGGAAAACATCTGTCTGAAATATTCTACCACTGTCTAAACATTTATCTCCCCACCCACTGCCTTTTATTTTCCCTCAATATATTAGGGAACAAAATAAATAAACCTTTGATCTATTGCCACCAGAGAGGATTTCCTGCAAACAAGGCTACTGATGCAGCCTTGCAGACAGTAGAAATGGTAGTTTCATCAGAGCCACTTAAAAGAGATCACATTTAATGCCACTGAATAGGATCCTTCCCTAGCTGATGGAGCTTCCATGCCTGCTGGAAGCCCTCCCTATCCCTAGCCAGAGGCACCACCGCATGAGCAGAAGACACAAGCAGCCAGCATCGCTTGCTGCCCATAGAGCCTCAGGGACATTATGCCATGGACATTATGAAGGAGCAGCAACTTCCATCATCCACGTGTGTTTTAAAAAGCACTGGAAGCACTGAAATAACACCAGATGATTTCTCACCTGGGAGTGAAGATCAGTTTGTGTTCACTGTTATTCACCTTCAAATTCCTACTGTAGTCTTATGGAGAATCCACCTGCTGATAATTAAACCAGTGGTCGTATCAACAGTCTCAGTGCTAGATTCAAATAGCTAGTTAAGCTGTCTGTGAAAACAACTGACCACAGAGAATACTATTTTATTATTTTTGGCATCTCTAATGATTTTAGGGCTTTTCCAGTCTCAACTGAACAGTCGTGAAGTGCTCCCATATTATCAATCTTAATAAAAGCCCTGGAGCTGACAGCCTAGAACCTAAACAATACATGTTAGCTGACAGATTTAATACCAGTCCCATTTTCCACTTGTAAACTTTGAGTCCTGCAGCTAACAAACCACTTCTACTCAGTATCCTAAAATCTCCTGGCTTTGCACAGTGGGAGTGGTGACATCAGTCTCCAGTGAGGGTAGCCTAAGTCCAGGTAAGCTCATTTCATTCCTGCTGAAAATTTCTGCTTTCCAATGTAAAATGTCATGTAGCTGTACAGGATTTTTTATCAGTACAATATAGTTTTAGAACTATTTCACAATTTATGTTCAGTTTCAAAAGGGTGGATATATGCCAAGGAACCAACATCAAATCACAGCTGCATAACATCCCAAGCTACCAAAAGCATATTGAAATAATATTCTGAGTGTCACAGCAAAAGACTCAGTTGCGTATGTGTAAATTTAGCATAGATCCAAACATGCACAGTTTAACTCAGTCCTTACTCTCAATTCAGTGTGAGCTTGTTTTAGCTTAAATCAATGCCACAAAGAAAGTTAAAGTCTGTTTGTTTTGAAGTACATACGGAGAATTTGAATATCTACAGTTCTTATCAGACTGCTACATCTCTAATTAAAACAATCCCAATGATTTCATAACTCCCTCTTGACTATCACAGCAAAGCATCATCCCAAGCTTCCAGCAGCCATGTTTCTTGGCAGCTTGGTAAATACTGGCCACTGGAAAATATTGCCTGTACCCATGCACCTGCAAAAGCAGTCCCAAGAGGGCCCAGTACAGCTTAGCAAAGGCGAATAATGGTATCCCTGATGTCAAACTTAAGGACTGTTGCAATAACAAGGATGGAGCTCTCTTTTAGCCAGCTACCTTTAAATCAACTTTAACTCAAGCCAGACTAAGTTTCTTTATTTTACACATATGCAAGCCAGACATGAGAAAGCTGATTGAAATAAAACCATGCATAGCTTATATCTCTGAAAATTGAGTTGAACATCTCTCTCTGTTTCTACATCTAACCACAAGACTCATAGAAACTGCTGGCGGTTCTGCAACTCTCCATTCTCACACTGCATTTACAGAGAAGGATCTACATTTGGAAGCCTTTCTGCAGACCCTTAAATTAGACCACATGTATCAATCCCTTCCAGACAGGTACAACTCCTTCCCATCAACTGCTGATTCAATTATAAGAAGTTTTACATTGTCTGTTTGATAAGTTATTGTTTGCTTCCTCCAACCTCAGCATGTCTTTTGAGTATAATCTACTGAAATGGTCATCTGCCTATTCACATTCAGATGATCAGTCCAATGCTATGTAACTAACAGCAAATCTGTCTTAAAATGTAATGAAAGTAATAACAAATTCATAAATGCATTAAATGTTTCATAAGAAAATAGCCAGACATCTGTGTTAAATATAATTTACTGGACCTTATGTTTTGAAAGAAAATTTTTTTTTTTTTTATTCCATGAAGACAAGTAAATAATAAAGTCAAATTTCAGCTATATTCTACACAAGCTTCTGTTCCACACAACTCTTTCTGCCTTCTGATCAGGACATAGCTTTGCAGCACTAAATATCTAGACTGACTCGCACTCACGACTTTGTAGGGTAATAATGAGCCATTCACATCCATGAAAACACACCTACTTAAGCCATTATAATTACATCTCTCCCCTGGGCGGCAGAAAATAGCACTGAAATAGTGCCTTAAATGTCACCGCTAGGCTTAACATTCAACAGTTGTACTGAGGCCAAATCTAGTTAAAGTAAAAAATATATACATATCTAAAATTCAATGCTATGTATCTATGTGAAGATCTGAGCAAGTTCCAGAGCACCACAGTACTGAGAAAAGGTAGTATCTCTTGAAGTAATTTCAGCCTAACACTAGAAGTCTCCTCTAATCTCACTGCAGCTACACCCACACAGACAGAAAAACTGAAATATTTTTACAATTCAGGTGCGATTATCTGCATTTACTGCTGTACTTACTGATGTGTTTATGAAGCAGATCTACTGTGTTTGAAAGCAGCCAAGGAGAACTTTCTCATCTGCTAATAATTTCATTGTTTTATCTCATAACAAATATGCACCAGTTTAGGGAAGTTAACCTAAACTGATCTGTGCTCTATTTTTAGAACCTATTCTCTTTACTGATCCAATCATTAGTGATTATAGCAGTAAAAAACTGTGAAACTCTTGTTTCTTCATATCATCAGTTACAGAGGTGAAGTATTTCTGTGGAAAGGGCATTTGCCAGATGATCATTAGATGTGTATTTCTCAGACTTCTTCTGAGAAGACTTACAAAATTTTCATCAGTGCATGTTTTGCAGTTATTGAATCTCAGATTTCAAGATCAGAAGATTAATTGGATCTATTGCAGTTTTCTGCATTGATTTCTGAGATCTGTATGAAAAAATTATCCCATAATTCCTGCATCAGGAAGTGGAAAGTAATCTAGTCTAGAATAAGACTTTTTTTTTTTTTTTCTGAAGTGGTGCTGATTCCCTACATCTTTGTATTAAGATTCTTGTACCTTGTACAAGAGGAAGGATCATAAATCCTAGAAGATATTGCATCCAGATGATACAGATATGAAGCAGAAGAGAATAACATCACAAGCTGTTAGACAGGCCTTTCTGTCAGTATTCAAAGTGTTTTATAAATACTTGAATTTGTAGTGAACCTCAGACATGACATCGAACAGTGTTCTCACAGTTACATATATACAAAGAATATGAAGGAAATACTAGTCCATTCAATCTCACTATAGAGGCTCTATGTATTTCTCTCAGAAAAAAATCTTTTCTAGTCATATCACTGCACAGTAATCTCAGGTCCCAAAGTGAATACCTTTCCAGAGTATCAAGGAAGCATCAGCCCCTCAAAAAGGGCCTATCAGTGTTATTTCACAGTACTGCAACACGGTGCTCATTTTATACTTTTATTAAAATAAGTTTTGACCGATTCTCCAACATATTTTCCAGTAACAGACTAAATCAAGAGAACTGATTTAAGTAATTTATCTTATTTTATTGTTCCTTAAACTTTTTTTTGTCTTCTATTATTAAATACAGCTGCCACAATATTCACTTCTAGAATTCCACGTGATTCCAACAATATTACATCAGTGTAGAAAAATGCTGTAACTGAAAGTAAAAAGAGATGTAAGCCTTCAGTGTTGCTTGGCATTGAACACACTTGCATCAAAGAAATTTCATGGGAAGTGTTAACTGAAACTCAGGAAAACATAGCATGTGGCATGTATTTTGTATAAGATATAGGTATATGATCAAATATAAAATATAGAATATTCAAAACAGTTTTTGAAATATTTGGGTGGTTTCATAAATACTATTGCAGAAAAGAATGAAACAGTTAACAACACTGCTTCCACAGAATGCATTATTGTATGTCAGAGAAACAAACAATCGAGGCTCCAGCCCCCCTATTTGACCCCATCCTTGTTGACTGCTAAAGTTGATGCTCTAAACATTAGGTGTCTACTGGAATAGGCATTAATGCTGGTCAGCATGCCTCCACACAGCCCTCTCTTATAGCAGCCTACAAGTCCAATGTCTTCTGCTAGATGTTCATAGAAAAAAACAATGCATCACAGTTTGATGACTCCTTTCAATAGCAGCAACAATCTAGGCTGATGTGCCCAGGAAAGACAAACCCACATGGGATTTCTTGCAGCCACTTAAAAGTTTACCTTGCAGACGGATGCCATTCAGAAGAGCATGACATTTAGGTATGCAATGTAGATCAGAAGCTCAACTTCACTCACAATTAACTGCTGATTTTATACATTTGTTGTGCAAATCATCCCTTTTCATTTGCACTGAGACTGTAGTCTTATTGTTATTCAAAATTCAAAATATTAATCTGAAATGTCTTACTGAATACAGACAGACAAGAATGAGGGTAAATCTATTCTGTTTCAGGGAAGGCCAAGAGGCTGCCTTCAAGTCATCTTCAGCACTACTTAAGTGAAGTCATTTGCTCCACTCTAAAATGATTTAAAAGTGCGTGCAAAACCAGCTCCCAGCAAGGAGGCATATGAGAACATCTGCCTCAGCTTGTTTCCTAAAGCGTGTAACTGGACTCAACCTCCTGCACACCACTGTTCCAACCCTTGGCAAGTGTGGCCACAGAGAGGGATTCATCCAGAATAGATACTTTAATCTTGTATACAAGCATTTGAGTTGTGAATGATTAAAGGTGATGAGTCTTAAATGCTTAGCATTCTGCATACTTATGGCTTTTGTGTTTCCTGAGGCAAAACACCTGCAATTTCATTGAACAAATTCTACCATCATTTCAATTCACGAAGGTACTAAGTACTATGCTTAAAACCCTAAGAACCATTACTCTTAGCACTAAATGAACACTTCTGATTTCTGTTCAGAACACTAAGAGCCTTGATTTCACAAAATTGTTACACCTATGCAACTTTTTCATTTCTGCCCATTATTATATTGTAGCAGAAATGAAACAAAAATATACCTAAGCAGCCATCAAAGAAAGGAACTTGCATTCAAAAGTGGTAGTTGATTGAAAAAAATGATAAACTCACAACTACGAATTCCTGACAAACCAAAAAATTATTTCAGTCACACTTTGCCCTTGAAACTGCACTTGCTGTTAATAGATTAACATATAGTTTCTGTGATCCAAAGTGAAATTTAATTTTCAAATGATTAAAGCTTTGTAAATCACTAGAGAGGAGAAAGCTAATTTGCATCCTATTGTGATTTAATGTCATTTAATATCCCATACATTTTTGGCTGAGCTGCTTTGAACAGTCTGTAAATAATGCTGATGTGTCAGCATCATAACATGCCTCAGGGGGAATTGTATTACGTCTTCACTGATCAGTGACCAATAATATTAAAGATATCAGAATGACTGAAAATAAAAGCTGACATTAATTTCATTTATGGCCCAGTTAACCCAGGAGCCTATCACCACTCCAAAGTATACACCCACCCAAGTTTAATTTTGGATGATATGCTTGCCAAATATAGTCTGAATGCTTTTTCATATGCAGAGTCTTAGTCTAAATGTTTTCCACAGTTACCATTTTGGTTGGCACCCAAAGGCACACATAACACAGTTCATATTTGTGCTTCGCTCATAAGCCTTTACTATGAATTCCTTTATTTAGCCACTGAAGTGATAGATTCTGAATTCAAACACTAATGCATTGATAAGGCCAGCAGTACACCTGTCAGCAGCTTGCAAATACGTCTTCTCCAATCACAAGGATAAGCAACATTCAGTCAAGGGACAACACACATAGCGAAACAAATTGTTTAATTTGAAGAGACGTGAGAGCAACTGTTTTAATTTTAACTGGATAAGTAAAATGAGTAAGAAAATACACATACTCTATAGAATGCAGGAAAAAATGCATGTTTTAAGCCAGTCTGGGTACAAAACGCAGCATCTATCCCACTAGGAATTCTGACTTCATCTAATGTAACCTTACACCTTCACGCCTACTAAAATCACTTCCTGACATCTAAGCATGTCTCTCACTCTACTTTTGAACTGCAGCATCCAAACACATTAGTTTAACGCCTTGAGGAAAAGGAGAAATGTAATGCAAAATTATTCCCCAAATGTAAAAGCAGCAATTGGATACTTACAACACTTACATTTGAAATTCCACAGCATCGAAGAAATCTCGAACAGAGCAAGCTTACTCTCTAACCATTTGTTTGGCTACAAAAGAGACAGAATAGAGGAAGGCTGTTTATTTTCGTGATGTTCTGTTACTTGCTGATCAGGCCCTGCCATTTCAGGGGACTCCAGGAATGACTTAAGGAAGGATGGAAGCCCTTGTCACACTGTTAGCCAGTGGTGTGGGGCTGAACACACATGTCTGGCTTGCTTTCTCCTGCTATCCTTTAGCATAACTCTTCATAGAGAATCAATTTCACTCATTGTCAGGTTAGTCTTGAATCTTCTAAGCTAAAAATGTCTCCAGAAACTCACACAATACTTGGTTAAGTGGAGAATGCAAAACACATCTTCTTGTTTGAAAATATTAACTCACACTATTGTTCAACAATAGACATTTAGAAGGAAGATCCAAAGCGCACTAGAATGGGAAATTACAACAGCTCAATATTGGCTACAAATCTTCTCTTAGTGACACTTTTTACTGTATAAACATTCTCTATATAACTTTGGAGATGCTTCTACAATACCCATTTATCTGT
Source organism: Phasianus colchicus (assembly GCF_987193195.1). NCBI lineage: Eukaryota > Metazoa > Chordata > Aves > Galliformes > Phasianidae > Phasianus > Phasianus colchicus. Next base: position 11,992,628 of record NC_143445.1, on the reverse strand, counting down.
TTCTAATTCCTTTTAATACTCCGTGACATTTAATGAAATAATGCTATGCTACATTATTTCTAATGCAAGCTGTTTGCTTATTAGTACAAACACATCCCTGAAGGAAAAAATCCTCATACCATACAACCAAATTACATAAGCCTTTTGAAGCAAATCAGATGTCTGCATGCATTGCGGATAAGAAAAACTGGTGAAAAATAAGTGCTACTTATACTTTGTTCTCTTCTGAGGGGATTAGAAATGGATTACTAAACATATGAGACATATGGATAGATGATGAATGACTGAAGGCAGGGAATCAGGAAAAAAAGTCAATACTTGAGCTCTCCTGGTTTTCATCATTTATTCAGACCTCCCAGAACACATAAAATGTGGAGTTGTGAGTGCTTGATTAGTTCTGATTCAGACAACTATGTTATATTTCTTTGAAGAATATTTTGCATTTTTACAATAGAAGTGCTAACAAAAACTGAATTATCAAACCTTGTTTAGCATGAGCTAACAAGGATTACAAAATAATTTGCAGAATTGAGAATTGACAAGGTTTCCTCGTGTAAATTTTCATTATTTATCTCAGCTCATTCAAACAAGGAGGAAAAATATTTCTTGCTATTCTAGTATGGGCTACAAATATACGCTTAATTATTTAAGTTTCATAAAACAATATCTGCCTGGCTTAATTTTGCTTCGTAACACTTCCGACTGATTCATTCACTTGTCAGGAAGTACTTTGAACTACTTTCTGTATTCCTGTTTCAAAATCACTAGCATCACATGAAAGCTCATAGAACACTAATTGACACGAAGAAATGCAGGTAACATTGCCTTTGTCAAAGGCAGATTAGGACTTTCCTAATGAGATCAAATAGAGGACTGTAGCATGTCAGATAGGGATGGAGAAATGAAGGTAATTACATTTGAGAAAAATCCACATGTTGCATGAAGAATCAAAGAAAAATCTAGAGACTCAAGCTAAGCAGAAGATTATCAGAATAATTGGAATGGATTTTTAGTGAGGGTATAAATATAAATATTAATATAATCTATGGATACTATGCAAATTGACACTATATTTTTTTTTTAAATTCTGTCAGAGAAAGGGAAGTAGAAACTAAACCTAACAATCATAGTTTATATCAACAGCTTTGCTGTTTGCAACCAATATTCTTTTATGCCAGAAAAACAACTTCAAGGTAAGAGATTAGCATGTCGGGTTAAAAAAAAATTCATTTTAAGGCTTTGTTTCAATTTCTAGCACTGCTAGGTCAAGAATTGCAACACTCAAGAGCAAGTTGCAAGGTTTGAAAGCCCCAGGCAACCTGAAAGATCAGTTTTCTCTGCTGCTAAAATCAGTGAATTAGAAAATATAATAGCTGGGTATATAAATAGTTGGGTGCCATTAGTCTCCATCAGCAGCTGCTAGACAATAAGCTCACAGGGATCTGCAGAGATTTTTGGACAACTACAATGCTACAGCATCTCCCTACCACCTGCAGGAGAAATAAAATCCAAAGAACGGATCCCAGGCAGGTGGAATTACACAGTGCATTAGTTGGCAGCAAAAAAAGCTGGTTCAGAAACTGTTATTCTGTCAAGGATGTGAGATTTGTAACACTAAATACTGTATAGCAGATGTAATTACAGTATGGGCAGTCTCGAATTGGTGTAATTTCCTGCTATTTTATGTCAGCCCATCTGGGTGAATCTCAGGCCCCTATTTAAGTGTCTGTACATTTAAATCTCAAATTCAATTAATCACAAGGATGGTGATTCATTTTGCCACCGATGAAAGGGAAAAAAAAAGTACCCAGTGAGAAAGATCAAGCCTTTTTCTTCTGTGTGATGTGAGCTTTTCAGAAGTTCAAGTATTTCATTTTAATACTAATACTTTATAAGTACATCTATCATTAGGAGGTGAAAGTTTCTCTCCCCTTCTCTCCTTCCAAACATTAAGATCTAGCTCCTGAACAGGGTTTTGCCAGATAAGAATATAAAATAACTACTGCATATCTCTTCACAGCTCCCCTGGTGCAGATATAGAAAAGTAAGTAGCGCTCACACATCCATCACCATTGTAAAAAAAAATGGGATATGTCATGGCACATGGGACATAGAGCACTGGTGCTGGTTCAAGCCTATATAACAAAAGATCTTTAATTGGCACTGATTGAACTGGTTACGAGCCTTTTAGAATTAAGTTGGCTGAAAAAGAAATATGTTTCTCTGAGACAAAACAATAGCCTTCTACTGCAGGCAATCACGATTGCACAACACTGACCCTGATGAGGTTAGAATCTATTCACAGCAGCACTGCACTTTTACCTGCAATACGTTTTAAACATTTTAAAATTATGTCATTCAGAAGAAAACCAGGATCTCTCTTCCCTCTTTCTCTGGAGATCCAAAGAAACAGCCATTCAGGCTCATGTCAGCCAAGTGCCCCAGGTATCAAGCTACTTCCATCTGGATGTTAAGTTAGATAAGTTTTAATAAAAATCTTTGATTCAACATCCAAGAGAACAGAAATTTTGTCATAACCGTGACATTTGGCCAAAAGTTTAGCTCAGATTTTCAGAGTAAAAGCACAATGCATTGCACCGTAGAAGCATTTTCATTTGGAAATAAATGAAAATAAAGAGCTCTGCTGAGCAGGTACAAAGATGCACACATGGTTGGTGTTCAGCCCTCCCACTGCTACCCCTACACATGTCATACCCATCTCTCCCCCATAAACATAGCATACCTATTCAAGGCAGTTGAAAATCCTGTTGTTTGTGCAGAATAAATAAGATTTTTAGGTCTTATTTCTGAAAGATAGTTTTTCATCATTCCTTCATACCATGTTTATTGGGATATAACTTTGGTATAACTCTAACAAATCAACCTGTTAAATGACACAACTAGACTCAATTTCTTCAATTTTTCCTTTTAAAATTAGTTGAATACATATTAACTAAAAGTCTTTCTTGCTTTTGATCACATAGCTATAATTCTCATTTTCTAGTAACTTTTAAAAAACACTTTGCAAAATCACAGTGTAGGTTGTTGGCTGATTCATTACATTTGTAATTTTACAGAAAAAACAGCAAATCCTAATCTTAAAGCCAGGTAGACTCTTCCATTACTGCAAATGTCAATCCTGAATGACACAGAATGGAAATGCATCTATTTGCCCTGCAACTTAAAAAGATGGATAGGAAGGTGAAATATCAATGATTGACTAACAGAAGTATTATAGAAATGTCAGTCTCTTCTAATCTTTCTTTCTAAGCTTGTCACAACACAGAAAACAAGTTTGTTTAATGCGCCACCAAGAACAGTTTTACTCACGGTTGTATTTCTTCCACACAAAATGACTATAATAGCACTGATATACACTGAAAATGGTCTCAAATATCCTCACAGTATCCATTAAGAAACAAAATGGTGTAATTATTTTTCTTTGTATGCCTAAGCACCCCATGGAAGTTCAAGTGTTTGATTTTTGCTGCCATTAAAAAAAATAATCAAGATCTGCTAGCTAATTCAGCATACTGAATACAAAATCTTAATAAGGCTCTTGTGAGTAAAGGAGTGCAAAAGATGACACAGTATCTATTTTTTATGAGCAAGTATTGAAGAAAACTAACTTACTGGTATGGTGACCTGAAAGGTCATATCTATATCTAACAACTAAGCAGCACAAATTCAGATTGATGGTGCTAGGAAAAATGAGGTGCTTGAAATTCAAGATTTCACAGGCATGGAAGTATTTCGTTCCCTCTTCATTTTTCAGTGCCAAAATATTTTTACAATTATTTCCTTTTTCAGTTAAACCCATAAGAGCAGAGTTGTTCAGAAAGAATAGAATACCTTTAAATATATAAGTAAGTAGACCATAGCTCACAGACATTATTATTTAGAAGTCAGCATCATATTGTACACTTTAATATAAAGAGGAACACGCAGGCAATTCTGAGCGCTTTTTGGATTAAATATTTGTGAGAAATTAAAAGCAATGACAGAGACAGCAGTGAAATTAAAATAACTTTTGTCACAAGCCTTCATCATGAGAGATAATGAGGAAATTTCTATTCCAAGGGCACTTCTCATAAGATTTCTCAGTATGGCCTTAACAGAGATTGAACACCACAAAAGAAATAATAGAGCAACCTGAGAAATGCAAGTACAGCAAATCAGCACCATATGGTTCTCATTCCAATGTTCTGGAAGAAATGAACTATGGAATAGCCAAGCTCCTGAACTGTTATTTAATGAATGTAAAAATAGCTGCACTTCTTGAATGCAGAGACCCTCTTATTTTACCTGTGTCTTGCAGTGGAGCCAAGAGAGATCTCAAAATACAGAGCTGCAGGGATATCCTTAGCTTGAAAAAGCTACTTGAGAGTCTAATTATGCATAAAATAGTATAATTATGTTTTAATTGGCTCAAATTAGAGCAACTTGTGCAAGAAACAATGATACCTTTGCAACAAACTAAGCACATTCCAGGAAAGTTAATAGTTAGAAGTATGTGACCAAACAGCTCAATATAAATCCTGGATTCTTAGCCTGTGCCTCACCATCAGCAATGTGGACTAGCAAAGTTACCTGCAGAACCATCAAAACCAAAACTAACAGGGCTTTTGACAGACAACTCTGATAGCAATCTACAAGCTGAAAAAAAAGAGGGAAAATGACAATCCTGAGTTACTAATTTGTATATTTAAATTATATTAAAAACCATTTAAATTACCCCTACACATCCATTCAGGTGCAAATTTATCTATATTTGTATATCAAGCATTTGTCTTTATGGAACTGGGATATGTGGTTAGAAAACAAATTAGCCACTTATATGACCTTCAGGAAGTATATCCAAGTCTGATGTACATGTGTCAGCATAAACAGTGCTTTTTCTGCAAATAATACAACATCTCAAGAACCTCTTATTGCATCATTTATCTCTTTATTTCTAACTCTTTGGGTGTAAATCTATGTATTGTCTATAAATCTATGGTGGTCATCTATGTACCCTCCCACGTAGATGATTTTTATTTTAGCTCTCCACACATATAATCTGCTCCCACCAGAGAAAGTCAAAGCTACATAGAGCTCACCCAGCTCTCACTGCATTGCTTGCTTGTGTTGTTTTCTTTTGGTTTATGTTTGTGTAGGGTTTTTTTTGTTTCTTTTTTTTTTTTTTTAATTGGCTTTGAAAATTAAAGATTTTTTTTTTTTAATAATAATCTTATCCTGTTGATATATATCATCATTTCACTGCACTGACCTTGGATATCACAGTATCAACTCATCAATAAAATAGTTTAGTCACAGGAGAAATCACAGATAAATTTCTTCTTTACATGTTTATTCTGCTACACTGAACTCTGAAAGGGGTTGGGGAGCAAGGAAATCCCAGCTGAAAAATTTGTGAAGAACTGATTGTAGTCTTCCAAAGGAGGTGTGAAACAGGTAATGCAGTCTTTGCTTTCAACATGAATCTGAATTTACTTATGAAGCTGATCTGGTACAACTGTGACACTGACAGGGGATGACCCTTCCCATTGCAGACTGCAGCTGGTTGGAAACCATCTGACAAGAATAGTCTAGGTTCTGATGAACCTCAGCAATAATCAGTAAAGATTTTCATTTCTCCTCAGGGTTGGATGAGTTATCATTTCTCCTCTTCTTTCTCAAAATATTTGAAAGATTCTACTCCGATCTTGATACAGGATTAATTATTATTATTATTCTTACTACATCTTCAAGCTGCAAGACAGGAAACAAAAAGCAGTTTGAAGTTGATAATTAGTGCACTTCCAGGACTGGCAGAATCAAAAAGGATGAAATTAATGTAAGGGAGACAGTTCTGCTCCTATTTGCTTTCACTGAAATCTCACAAAAATAAATAGTCTTATGATCACTTTATGAAGAGTGTAATAAAAAGCTGAAAGATGGGAAAAGAAGGCATGATAATTTTTTTTTTTTTTTTTTTTTTTACAAAGCATATAAGAAGTTAAAATAAGGAGAATAAAGATAAATACTGGAGAGATTCACTGCAGCAGTTGTAAAAGGCTATGGCAGGCGAATGATTCAGGCTGTGCAAAGCAAATGTATTCAAATTAATGAAGTTTAAACACCTGTATATTAAAGTCTTTGTAGTTGTAGAGCTTCAATTACAAAATGTTTGCAATAAAAGGCTATTTATTAAACTAAGAGCAATTCCGAAGTGTTTTTAATAATGCTCTTTGGAAGCTTTAAATAGCAGTAAATCTGCAGAAGAAAAAATCTCTGCTAATATGGACTCACTTTTTTTTTTATTAATATTCTTTTGCCTACTTTATCTGAACATACTATTAGTCTGAAAGGCATATGCCTAATTTACTACACTTCTTGTGACAGGGGAAAGAACTTCTACTTAAAAACATTTCATAGAATCTTAGCATCATAAAGTGGCTTGGGCTGGAAGATACCTTAAAACTCATCCAGTCCCAAACCCTGCTGTGAGCTGGCTGCTCTCCACCAGCTCAGGCTACTCAGGGCCCCATCCAACCTGGCCTTGAACCCCTCCAGGAATGGGGCATTCACAGCTTCTCTGGGCAGCCTGTGTCAGTGTCCTCTGAGTAAAAAATTCCATCCTAAAATCTAATTTAAATCTCACCCTTTTTTAGTTTAGACCACTAAAAAACCTATATTGATCCACTTTTGATGTACTGGGATATTTTTACCTGATCTTAGAGCACTGTTTAAAATTCACGGTTCACATCCTTCACAGTCACCTAATATAATGAAGTAAAAGAGGAAACAAACATTTGTAATACTAAGTAAAAGAAGAAAGCCACTGCAATAGTAGTCTGCAATAGCAATATGACCGGACTTGCATACTTTTTTATAATTTATTAATGTAAGAAATGCTCGGAGTTAGAATTATATTTAGAATTCCAGATACTTTGGTGACAGAATTGTCATAAGAGTGAAATCAGAAAAGAACAGTTGTTCTTAAAAGACTGGTGAGACTGGTTGGGATACAATCTCAAGAGGAAAATACTAGCACTGATGTACCAAATGGCAAACTCCCAGTGCTTTCATTAATTTAACATGAAAATGCTTCCATTCCAAAAACATGAACAGCAGCAGCAGAGTAGTGCAGCCTTGTCAGAAGGAAGCCAGCTTCTCCATAAAAGCAGCCATTAGGGAGAAATATTCAGCATATAAAAACACTGCCTTCATTGCAGTTGTGCATTGAAGGTTATACAACATAACTCAAACATAACATCAAAATCCTCTCAAAAGAGCGTGATGATCACTCAACTGTGTCTATAGCCAACAGCATCAAAGAGAAGGATTGGTATGTTGAAAATGTTACATGAAATTATTCTGCTACTGAGCATTAGACCTTTTGCACTTGGTTTTAGAAATAGAATGGCTATTTGAAACAGAAAATATCTCTAACTTGACAACTAATTTCCCAAATCAATAAAGTAATCAAGTTTCTACCTGAACTCAAGACAGTGAGTAAGTTCATTAAAACCAGTTTTCCACCCACCACCTCATAAACTACACAGCATCACAACAAAGCCCCCAAATGAAATTATGGAAATGACCAGATCCTCAGGGCTGCCAGGGAGCATGGTATCATCCCGACATCAGGACATGCACGGCAGTCCTTCTGACACCATCTGAGTCATAAAGAGCACAGAGCCATACCTCACGCTTCAAAGCCAAGGAATCTGCACAGTTCTCAATCTCTAAGCTGAGGATCACCAGCTGTTGATTAAGCATTTCAAAATCCAGTCTACTATTTCCATAACAGGAAAGGGGAACATGTGGTTATCAGAACAGCACTATTCCTTCAGCTATCATTGTTTGTGCTAGATACTTTCCACTGTCCCTAGTTTTCACCTGAAAACTGTGGCAGTCAGGTGAAGTCCCTGGTGACTGACAAAAAGGTGACACCACACCTATTTCTAAGAAGGGTATAAAATATGGCCCAGGAAACTACCAACCTGTTAGCCTCACCTCTGTGCCAGGGGAAATCATGGAACAGATCCTCCTGGAAGCTATGCTAAAGCATGTGGAAGAGAGGGAGGTGATACAAGACAACCAGCACAGCTTCACCAAGGGCAAGACCTGCCTGACCAATTTAGTGGCCTTCTATAATGGTGTAACTACATCAGTAGACAGGGAAGAGCTATTTACTTTATCTGTCTGGACTTCAGTAAGTCCTTTGACATTGTTCCACATAACATCCTTCTCTCCAAATTGGACAGATATGGATTTGATGGGTGGTGTCTTAGATGGACAGTACAGGAGACAACAGACCTGTTGGAATTGCATCCAGAGGAGAGCCACAAAAATGATCCAAGGGATGGAACACCTCAACACAGGTTGAGAGCTGGGGCTGTTCTGGAGAAGAGAAGACTTCAGGGAGACCTGAAAATGGCCTTTCGGTACCTAAAGGCGTTCTGTAAGAAAGAAGGGGACAGACTCTTTAGCAGGTGTGTTGTGACAGGACAAGGGGAAATGGTTTCAGACTAAAAGAGGGGAGAACTAGATTGGATGTAAGGAAAAGGGATTTTACAATAAAGGTAGTGAAGCATTGCAATAGGTTGCCTAAGAGAAGTGGCAGATGCTCCATCCCTGGTGACATTCAAAGTCAGGCTGGACTGGGCACTGAGCAACCTAATTGAGCTGTAGGTGTCCCTGTTCACTGCAAAAGCAGATTGGGCAAGATGACCTTTAAAGATTCCTTCTGGCTCAAAGAGTTCTAAGAAAAAAAAAAAAAAACAAAACAGTAAAAAAGATCAAAATTTAAGACAGTATTTTGACAGAGCTAATTCAATTTTCTTATTTACTTGTTTATTAATTTAAGCATCCGTACTGGACAGGAAAGAAGTTAAGAATGAAAGCGCAGAGATCAAAGCAGTACTGAAATCAAAGAAAACTGGTCACCAATTTAAAAATCAAACACCAAATCACTAACTGTAACCCATAATAAATTTTAAGAATTGGACCTCAGTTAAAATCCTCTTCAAAAAAATAGACCTATCCGGAAAATAAAAGCACATTTTTAACGTGCCTGTAACTGGAAGTCAGACATATAAAAACTACTGTGGTATTTCAGCAAATTAATTTGTTGGGTTTTTTTCTACTCAACAGACTGATTTAATAGCATTTGGGGATAATATGCCAGTTCTTACATTTTTACAATTCAATGTAATATACCAAGAAATGTGACCTATGTAACATCAGCTTATCATCTTAGTTAATGGTAATTAGAATGAATAATTGCACATTAAACCGATGGTCCTTATCACTAAAATAATTGTGTTGTTTTTTTTAATTCTGACTGATACTTAGAGCTAGAATCAACACTTATCATATTAAGACTTTGTTTATCATCCCTTCTCCAGAAAATAAATCGCTAATGAAACAAGCAAAAAAATTGGTGTCTGAACGTCAAATGGGGAACACTGACAGAGCAGGTGCTGGCGTGTCTTTCCACAGAAAGTAACCTTCACAGAAATTGTGAACAAAGAAGAGAATCAGCAGCTGCTGGCAGTGACACGAAGCAGACAGAGTAGGTGACCAGGAAGGAATGTGTCAATTAGGATGAGAAGTACTGCCTACATGGGTTCAAAAAAGTGCATACACACAAAATCTGAGATGCTGTCAGAACCAGGTGTTTTACTTCAAAAGTTAAGTGCAAGGTTTCGGAACAGATTTCTAACGTGTAACACTGAAATGTTCTTTCTGTTAAGGATCCTCAGCCACCTGCCCTGTGGTGTAGAATCAGGAATGTTTCCATTATTAAATGTGATCTAAAGAGAACACAAAGGAACATTAGTAGTAATTAAGAGCCACGATGACCAATGGGAGTAACAACAGGACAAAGACTGACCACAACTTTGTATTCAGAAACTGAGAAGGGAAGATCAAGGTGAGAGTGTGTACAGAGGCAACAATCATCATCATCATCATCTACATAAGCTGAGTGGAAAAGAAAGACCGATTGTAAATAAAGAGTCAAAAAAAAAAAAAAACAAAAAAAAAAAACACAAGACACAAACTTCCTCTCGCGGAAAAACAGGTGACTGACAAAGCCTGGAAAGCAAGACTGTACTCAGCAGGCAGCAGCCTGAAGTCTTTGATTGTGCCTCAGGAGATTATGAAAACAACATTTTTTTTTTCCTGAAACAAATCTATTTACTAATCCTCTTTGGGCATAAAGAACTGCTAAACATAAAGGACTTCAAGACCTTAGGGGAAAAAAAGAAGCTTTGAGTGAATGAAAATAGGGCCAAATTTTAAGGACACAATTATCTGAGATTCAATGAGTGGTAAGCTTGATTCCCTGCTTATTTCAGTTCCTAAGACAGACCTCTCATGACATCTCAGAAAAAAAAAAGAACACTTCTGAATTCAAGACAACACAAAACCTAGAGTCATATACATAATATGTAGAATATATATTTTTATAGAATGGAATTGAGGTTGGAAAGAAACCTTAATCTTGAAAGTGTATAGAAAATTGTAAAGTAAGATTTGAAATTAGGAAAGTTGTTTTAGCTAATAAAATACAGTCATTCTCCAAGGTATACTTATTTAATATTCAGTACAGGTATATATTCCATGCAAGGCTGACAAGGTCAGCCAGTGCTTTCCTTGACATCTTCTACTTTCCAATCCCTTCCTTCTTTTTTTTTTTCTTTAAACATGATTTTAAATATCCACACAAAAGTAATGATTCCTGCAATTAGAATGATCATATGCATACATAGCCTGACATTAAGTTCATTATAGCTTGATCTAAAAACATGAGATAAACTGTAATAACCATTTTCAGTACTGACATTGTCAGTACTAAGATGAATAACAGGATTTTTGGAGTCCAGAGTACCCAGCTCATTCAGTAGTTTCAGCTAGAGAAGTGAATTTCTTCCATTTAGACTGGAACGCTTACTTTTCTCTGTTTATGTAGTGAATACATATTCACAGAACATTGGGATTTGATAGACAGATATAACAGAGTCTGAACTTACAGAGCTTTTGTGATGGCTGACTCCTCCTGGGTCTTCCTTATGTGGAATTACATGTATTGGAGGAACTTTAAAGCCGCAATTATCTCTTCCCAATGATCATTAGAAAACTATGATTAAAATTAGCTAACTCTAAGATGATTTGGCAACAAAATCAATCAAGAATTACTCAGTTGGATTGCTAATGATCATAAGAATGATGATTATTTTTTTTTTTCAAAAGCAATTCATGTTCAAAGGTAACCTAAAAAAACCTCGAATACTGTATTTGAGAGCAAAGCCAAACTCATAGCTGATCAAGACAAAAAAAACTGATTTGATTCCTTCCACTTCTAAGAAAGTATAAAGAAATTATGATGAATGGAAAAAAGGAAGAACATGATGTCCAAAGGCGGTTTTGCATTTGACAGAAAACTGAGAAAAGGCCTGGTCTCATATTTGTGGGTCGATCCCAATTAGTCATAAGGCCTTCTTACAACTTTAAGAAAGTTCTTACAGTTCTCTGTAATGACAGACTAAACCACTACATGCTCATTATTTTCACTGTAGAGAGAACAGATTAAAATTTATGAGTAAAATAAAGTGTCCCTAAGCCATAGATCTTGCATATAATAGGTATTCATTCACTGGGTTCTTTTTATATTGATGAATGCAGAAAGTACATGTTAGGCTAAATTACAGGCATATAAATACAGCGAGATGACTCAGATGGCATATAAAATATAACATTAGACTTGAAATTATTTTTTATTACTAGAACAGAGCATAGATACGTCTTCCTCCATGTTCTTTTCTTTTCTTTTTTTTTTTGAACTTGATTATTTTTGTGCCTATTAATCCATTTTTTAAGTATCAGCAGATAGTACTTGCAGTTGGATCAATGCTATTTAAAACTGCAGAGCACTATTAACACAAGACCTAAAAATAGTCAAATTATCTATGCCATCCTAAGGAAATTTACTGAGGACTAAACTGCATTTAACAACTTAAAGATTTAGATATTTCATAATTTCATAGTGTATTTTGAAAGAAGAAAATGTTAAGAAAGTATTTCTCACACTGACATAGCTAGTAGCTTAAGAGATTAGACAAAAAAATCCACAACCAAAATTATGTTTCTATCCAAATAAGTTTGTTAATTCTTTTCTCTTACTTTCCTAAAGGTCCTCTTAATACCTTTATGAACCATTCCTTAACAACTCCTGTCATGCACTTCATTAGAGGAAAAACTAACAGGAAAAGCTAGTTTCTGCAGAACTTTTTGAGCATATTTCAACTGTGTTAAGTTCATAGAAGCATAGAATAGCCTGGGAAAAGGACCACAATGATCACTCTAGTTTCAACTCCCCTGCTATGTGCAGGGTCGCCAACCACCAGACCAGGCTGCCCAGATCCACATCCAGCCTGGCCTTGAATGCCTCCAGGGGTGGGGCATCCACAACCTCCTTGGGCAACCTGTTCCAGTGCGTCACCACCCTCTGAGTGAAAAACTTCCTACTAATATCTAACCTAATCCTTCCCGTCTCAGTTTAAAACCATTCCCCCTTGTTCTATCACTATCCACCCTTGTAAACAGCCATTCCCCCTCTTGTTTATATGCTCCCTTCAAGTATTGGAAAGCCAAAATGAGGTCTCCTTCTCTTCTCCAAGCTAAACAAGCCCAGTTCCCTCAACCTTTCCTCATAGGACAGGTGCGCCAGCCCCCTGATCATCTTAGAGTGGGTCCAGAGGAGGGCCACTGAGAGCTCCATGTCCTTCCTGTACTGGATGGGGCCTCACAAGAGTCGAGTAGAGGGGGACAATCACCTCCCTCTCTCCGCTGGCCACCCCCTTTTTTTTTTAATGCAGCCTAGAACACAGTTGGCCTTCCAAGCTGCAAGCACACACTGCTGGCTCATGTCGAGCTTCTCATCCACCAGGACCCCCAAGTCCTTCTCAGCAGGGCTGCTCTAAAGAAAGTTTTAGTCTTAAATACACTTGTAGGTAAATACAGCTGTATAACTAGTTCCAAGCTATTCGTTTTCCTTCATGACAACCCATATTGTCAGGGCAGTAATTCAACTGTCTTCAATTCTACAGCTAGGCTCATTTTTCTCTATGCTAGAAGCTTTCCTCTCCGCTCAAAAGAATTGCTTCCTTTTCTTCCAAGAGGCTGGAGAATATATGAACATTTTAGTCCAGGAAAAAAAGAACGGTACGTATCACCATTCAAGTTTGGAAAGCAAAATTACTTTAGAATACAGTCTTACATCCTAGCAAAGACTCCTGTTATTAATTACCATAAATTACCATTAGAAGAAATGACAAAGCATAGCAGCCATTTTAACTGAAGACAAGTTAAATAGATTGGTAATATGTGACTGGAAATGTATTAATTGCCACAACCATTACAGCAAATCAAGAATCATATCCATCCTTCTGAAATAAATTGCAGTTTCTCAAGCATTTCTGTTGGCCTTATAAAGTGGAGAAAAGATTCTATAATTATATCTGCATTCTTGGCATCAAGTCCATTTATTTCTATAAGATTTTTAATTCTGTTGTTGTTTTCCTAAGAAAGACAACTTCTCCTAAACCAAAACTGAGAACTGAAAGCAAGAGTTATATGTTCAGGCTGCACACAAACCTGGACCACTGTACACCATCACTTCAGAGGTATTTTCCTCAATAATACTATTACAGAAATCCCTTTCTGCTCTCTAACTCTCCTTTCCTGCGAGCCCAGCTGATATTTGCAACTAAAAAGAGAAAACTGGTAGGGTATCATGAGAAAGAGTGGTATTTTGTCTCATTTTAGTTTTCCATTTGCAATGAGAAATACACAAAAGAAAAAAGAACTGAACAACAGATTCTAAATAAGATCAGAAGTAAGCTGCTAAGATAAACTATAATACCATTCTATTCTGTAATTGAATAATTATAAAGTATGTAAAATCTCATACAAATTAAACTGCATAATAATTACAAATAACAGTGATAATAAACAATATTGAGAAAATAAAGGTTTGTGACCATTTTAAGTTCTGTTTGGAAATATAATAACAAAAAACCCTCTAGTTTGACTTCTGCTTCTTAGAACAACAGTTTTTGAAAGATCTTTAGATTTATGTTGTCCCCAGCTGAGCAGTCCTAGGAGGCAGTATCCTTGTGCTCCTGAAGCACCGCAGTCATTATCTTCTTTTTGTGTCTTCTTTACACTTCTGGTTGTGTCAAAGCTACTTAAAAATACTGGAAGGATTGCTCAAAGATTTAAACATTAATAGCAAAAGGAATGAGACATCTTTTCTTCATTGTAGGAACTTGGTTGTTGCATGTGGCCTTTTGTTCTTATAGGTTTTTGTTTGTTTGTTTGTTTTTTAATAGAAGTTTGTAAGAGACAGTTTCTTCTCCTTCCAACTTATCAATGCAGAGATAATTTAAAGGAAGAGCAAAGCAAATGGATAATTGTTACATTTGAGGCTCATTATCTGAAAACACACAATGATAAAGGAAAATTAACACTCCTACCCCATCCTCAAATAAAAATCCTATCTTGGACAGGAAGGAGGAGCATCCACTTCTTAGTGACCTCTAAATCTTGGAACAGAAACATCAGCACAGTAACCCTGACCTCACGGTTTGCTCTTATCAGCCTGGTTTTAAGAGAGAAGAAAAATCAGGGCCAAGCTCCCCATGAATACCAAATAGCAGCTAGGAGAGCATGCATCTTTTGCTAGCACTGACATCTCCGCAGCTACTGGAAAATGGGATCAAAAAACATCTTCTGCACATCTTGCAGGCAAATTTCAAATTCTGCTTTCACCACCACTGTGGCCAGCCCAGCAACGCTCATGCAGAGAAAGCAGCCATTTGCTACAGAACAAAAGAAATCAAGGGTCAAAAAACATCTCAACCCTAGCTGTGCTCTGAAGGCAAAGCAGCTATATACTTAGAGAGACTGGAAGACTTCAGTTCAGTACAGCCCTTTGTACATTTTAGATAAAAGTGCATTTATCATTAGGTACACAGAACTGCAGGGCTCTACAAGATGTGTGTGTTTTTTTTTTTTTTAAAGCACATATTGCTTCAATGTCACCATATGAAAGGAAGGAAAGGGTGAAAAATCAGACAGAAATTACAGTTTGGATCTCCTA
Organism: Phasianus colchicus; assembly: GCF_987193195.1. Taxonomy (NCBI): domain Eukaryota; kingdom Metazoa; phylum Chordata; class Aves; order Galliformes; family Phasianidae; genus Phasianus; species Phasianus colchicus. The sequence continues at coordinate 11,977,474 of NC_143445.1, read as the reverse complement.
TATTTGACTGCCTGTCTCTGTTGTCTGCCCTCTGTTACATTTCTTCAGAATGGCTTTATTTTTACTAGATGAGCAAGGGTCTTTTTAATCCCCCCCTTGCTCACAGTTGATCTATTACTTAATCCTATCTTTTTTCACTTCCTCTTTGGTTATCTTTTCACTTCATTCTATTTCTTCCAACTAGTGAAAGAAACAACCTGCCAAATGTAAAAGGCAAGTACAAAGAAGAACAAAGAACAAGGAATTGTAGCAATGCTTTGGTAGTAACAAATTTTCAGTAAAATTCAAAAAACAAACTGAAACATAAAGAAAAAGGCTATAAGTGTTACTCCAAATACTATTAAATATTCCTCCCTGCTTTAAACTCACTTTGCACTCTATTAAGCCACCACTAAAATATAAAAAGAAATGTACAAGCCTCTGGGATAAATTGCAAGCCAGCTACGCTGTGATCACAACACTGATGTCAGTATGAGTAACTTTAGGCTTAAAGGACTCTGAAAAAATATCTTGAGCTTAGAAATCACAGGAAAGTGATAAAGCATCTGAAGAGATCATCTAGACCATCTCCTCACTCAAAACACATCAGATACTGAAACATTTCTAACATGTTTTTCCAACTTGTTTCTTAATATAAGGATAATGATAACCTACACTTGACTGTCCACGCAGCAGTGATCACCATTTTTGGTAGAAAATTGCCTTTTTTTTCCAATCCAGACAATCCAAACTACACTGCAGACAACCCAAGTGGCACAACAAACCATTTCAAAGTGCAAGATAGTCCAGTCTTGGGCCTTAAAACTTCACAACTTGTTACTGCATTCTGCACCATACACAGCTCCTTGACTGATGTAATTTAACATCATGAGTTACTGTGCCATCCTATGCACAGCACAGGTCTGTTTTCGTGCATTCAGGTTTGACTTTCTTAGGCATTTCTTAAGTAGGGAGTAAGGATGAATGTTTCTGGTATTTCTTTTCTGGTACTTAGAAAAACTTGTACAAGATGACTTGTCCTGCATCTTCTTTAACCTTCTAACAAATAGTTATCAGATCTAAGATTACTCCTGCATCTGTCCTGTTGTCCTTGGTCCATCTTTTTCTTGAAGAGTCATGTCAAGAATAAGTACCACTGCTGCTAAAAGCCTTACTGACACACAGGTGAAAGAATAGCCTTTGCTCAGCTCACAGCTACCACTCCTATGTGTACACATATTTCCAAGACAAATTTGTTATGTTTTCCATGATTCTACCCACAATGTACCAGCAGAGAATGTCTTAATGTCTTTTTCCTGTTCCAAGATACCATATAGGATATGACAGAGAGATCCAGATCAAATATAGTTCTTTCTTTACAATCAATTTATGATCCCTTGCAGACCCATTCATTCTTCATGGATGTCCAGATAAACAAAAAAGCTTTTACTCTGCAAACTGGAATTAATGGGCTTAAGAGAGATGGTGAACTCAACTCCAAAGCTCCAAACCTTTTGGCACACCAGATTTCTCATCTGTTGCTAAAAAGTTAAGACTAAGAAAGGAAACTGAGGAATTGAATGGATGTTGGCAGATTTTAAAATGTTATCATTCAACTTTAGTTCTAAGAAATGCATCTGTCAGAAACTCATAATTCAAAAATGGAAAAACAGAAAAATTATTTGGCTTCAACTTGATGCTACTGACTCTGCACACAGGCATAATTCTACGGTCTCTAAGACAATACTACTAGCTTTAACCCCCCTTTTAATAAATAAAAAATCAATACATGCTTTGAAATCATCCTTGCAGCTAGTTTTTTCAGTCTGTTTACCTGTGAGCAGCTGATGCTACAAAATTAACTTTTTTTTCCTCCATTGTAGGCATTGAAGGGAAACACAAACTTAGGTATTAGAAGAATATTTAGAAATTTCCATTGTTTCATTCCACTTACCCTGACTCTTTATGAAGATTAATAGATGCTGTTGTTTACATGCCTTGTCTCTGAGGAAACATGACCTTCAAGACAGCTGTGAAATGGGAGTCAAGAACTCTTCTATTTTCATTAGGTTTACATTAAACCAAATCTGCTGTCAGTTTCTATGCCCCCTGTCCCTATTTTTCAATTGTAGCTAATCAGTTCAATACAGCTGCTAAGGAGATTTTATGTCCACTACCTTTCAACATGGACTTGTTTTATATAAGTAATACCCAGACATAATTCCTCATTTTTCAAAGCACAAGATATGTTTCACATTTCCTAAGTGAGAGCACAGCTGATGCATCACTCACCAGCCGTCACAGACAGAAAGCTGTAGTAAATTGGCAATAAATTATTCACCGACCATTGGGTAAAAGAAAATCCAGTTATTTTTCTGGAAAATATTATTAACTTAATACTTAAGGAACCAGGCAAACAGAGTCAAACCTTCTGAACACAGCTCTGTATGCATATCCAACAGACATTCCCAAAATACAATTATGGTATTTCAACAAGCAAACCATTAACAGACTTTAAAATTGAAAGTGGGTATTCAACCTTGGTCCTGCCTGGCTATTTTTTTTCTTAATTATTATTTTTCATAGGTAAGTAATTACAAATGCATACAGAGACAGCTTTAAATCACAAATATCTGTCTAATAGCAAAGCTACCCACCTAAAGGTGCATTCTTTACTATGGCTGCAAACTACAAGCTCTTTGTAGCTCGCGAATGAGAGCCTCTGATTTTGGGCAAAAGAAAATGACTCCACTATTTTAATACTGCAATACTTCTAACATTAAGTTGTTTTTTCCTTTCTTCTGCATAAAAAAATATTTTAGTCACATATCAATATAATAGGCTCAATTTAAATATTAAATTTTTTACTGATCTTGCAAAATGCAAACTGTTAAAATAGCTGTATTTTTTTTTTTTATCTGCAAATGTATGTTTTACCCACAACTGCTACAGCAATAACCACAAAATCAAGGTAGAATATAATACCATAAATAATAGTGCATTTCAGTGCATAACCTTAGCAACAAGATTTCTAACTGCAGACTTTTAATTTCTATTCATGCAATTTTTCCTCATTTATCATTCCTTTATTTCAAAGAACATAAAGCCAGTAAGTGAGGTATCACACCATCTCATCCTGGTCAACTTCCCTTCCCTCTTTCTCCATTCGTAAGATATCAGGGCCCCTTACAGCCCAAATTTCACAGAAAATAAGCAGGAAGGCAGCTTTGTGCAGCCTTTTCCATCTGAGATGAAATATTTATTCAGTCTATTATTCCTTGCTTATCTGAATAAGAGATGAATGGTGAGAGACTTATGAGTCCTCAGCTGCTTTCTTCAACCACGTAAGGTGAGAGCACCCTTTCTGAGAAAAGTTTTCATTTTGAAGTGAATTTTTGATGCAATAATTTAGGAAAAGAAAAAAAAAAAAAGAAAAATAGAGGCAGAGGCACGTTATACTTTCCATTTTTACTCTGAGGTAGCTAAGCTTGTTGTCCCAGAGCATGAAAAGGGCATTGTCCAAGCATCAGTTGGGCAGGAACAATACTGCTTACTAACACAGGATAGATTCATTGCTACAAGCAAAGCAGCAACATCCCCCTACTCATAAATCCACAGGTAATATCACATTGTTATAGCTGCAGTGCCTGCGCATCCTGTCTGTCACTTTTAAAAATAGTTTTTATTACAGTCTATTCTGGGTGAAGGTCAAGAGAGAGACAGGATTGGAAACTTAAGTCTTTTAAATGAAGGTAGAACATAATGCAAATTCTTTAATACAAATGAGTCTGCCTGTAATATAAACCTTGACCTGGAAAACCCCAGCTTCTCTGCTTTTACACAATTTGAAATAATTCACTCTATATGCAAGAATTTACAAAAGACCTCTCTGACCTCAACCATGGAAACATTTGTTCCAATAAATGGAGACAGGTCTCTTTTACAGTGTACTTTACAGTAGGGCTTGCATTGTGATCACCAGACTTAGCTTATTAAAGAACTGAAGAATGACTTGACAGGCTATGAAAAACAAAGCCATTATCTATTTCAGCTCTATTGTTCACCTTTCTAATTTATGGATTACAATGGTCAAAAAAATGTAATTCTATTCAAACATAAAGAAAGTGTTAAATTGCCTGAAAAAAAAATATATAGAAAAGCATTCTACACAGAAATGAAAATAAGATGTTGTTTATCTTCTGAAATTGTACCTTCTTATGAAATAGCCACAAAGGAACATTAAGGAAATCAATATAACCAGTAAATATACCTAAAAGAGTGGAGGCAGTCAGGGTCATAGTTATTATCCCAAATGTGTTGCTAATATATGAAAAATAGCAACCAAAAACAACAAAAAAGGTTGATTGATTGCTATGAAGCATTGGCAGCTGCAGCTTTTGAAGCATGAAATACATTAGCATTGTCTCTTAATGTCTTTGATAATTGTTCAGAGTGGATGCTTGTCTTCTGAACAAGGCACATTATTTATTCACCAAGTCATCACTGGCTGTAAAAATTAAGCATGTAAAAATGTATCTTTTTTGCTATAAAATTATATTTCTTTGAAGGGGAAAAAAAAAAGGAATAAAGTACCTTATTTGTAATTGATACAGGTCTAATTTAATGTGCATTGTCCAAATACCTTTGCCCTTTACAGGTTATTAACTGTAACAAGTTCCAGGGTGAATTTATTGCATCATTACACAGGAAGCGTAGGAATGTGTCTGGCAGAAAAAAATAAAGCTACACGAAGAAGTCAGCTGTGTTTAAAGGAACATTTCTGAAGAACCAAGACAGACTTTGAGAACCATTGAGTTTCTTCAGATCATGTAAAGAAAAGTCTTCACTGCATTGTTTATGAAGACGCCCGAATTCCAAACCTTTAAAAGTGTGCTTAAAAATGTATATTTTTGCTTGCTTATATCTTTCTCTATGCATGACTGATTACTGAAGAAAACAAGCTAATATTTTATTATCTTTCAGTGACATAACTTTTTGTTTCCTTCTGGCAACAGAGATGAAGTTGGATGCAAGACGACTAATAGAAGTGGAATTACGATTTTAGTGTTGAACTGGCAGCTCTTTTTGAAAAATTCTGTGACATCTCAAAGGAAGGGAAGAGAACTGGAAAAAAGCAGAACAGAGCCAGGAAAGCAACAAGTGCAGATAGAAACACTGCAGTCATTTTTTCACTACATGCAACACAGAAACCAATAAATAGTAGTAACTATAGTTCCTGCAACTCAGTGGGGTTAACTGCAGTGGCATTACTCGCCAATCAGCACATACTGTACACATTTACAAAGGCTGCTCGGTATTTTTGAGGTTTTCTTGATGGCTTGGTTATTTTTTGATATATTTATTTATTTATTTAGAGGGGGTGTTTTCTACTGAGTTCTGCAAAACATGTTACTACAAGGCTAATGCAATGATATTCAAATTATGAGGGCTGCTTGGAAAGTAGTGCCTCCTATTTAAAATAAAAATGTGTAAATCTAGCAAAACCTTTCAAATTGTCAGCCTTATTGGCACTTGGCCACCTAAAGCAGATGTTTGTCCTTGCATCACCATTGACTAGGATTTATATTCATACCACATTTAATCCAGGCTCTTCTACAGACATTTATTCCCAATCCCTTCCCTGCAAAAATACTGAACCGAAATCAGCGCTGTTTTTAAATCAACATCCTGATGCAGGTAATACCTTCAAGTTTGGAATGCAAGCAGATTCTCTCTGCAAAAGGTAAAATGCTTGCCGATGTACATTGTCTGCCCATTTTTCTTCTACCATTCCTTGGACAGACAACTTCCACAACTCATGAGAAAAATCTGCACAGTTCCTTTTTTTTTTTTTTTTTTTTTTTTCAGAAGAAGAGAAACCAAAACTGAATCAAAAGTGTAATGCATGCATTCCCATAAATCTCAGCCACGCATAAAAAGGCAAAACTGGTGATAAGACTTAAAACGGGCATATCTTTACAGTGTGTTTATCAGTACAGAGACCCTGTTAGCACTCAGATCTGAGAAACCATCATCACAGCAAGGATATATCCATGAGGGCTTAAAAAAAATGTTAGTTGAAGTAACAAGGCAGAAGCTTCTGCTAGCATGCAAATCAAAAAAGCAGCTCTCAAGTTCATATTTAAGGGTTCTTAACAATGCCAAAGCTTTATGTCCTGGTCTTGCTTTGCCATTAGCAAAGATTTATTTCTACATTTTGTGGTCCACCACTGTGATAAAACATAATGGCACGCAGATATATATTCCTGATTTCACAAAAATCCTGCTTGTAGCAGTGCTGAATAAGACAGAGCCTGGGGCATTACGCATATCCAGGTTGTGTTTCCAATTCATGAATTAATTACATATTTATTTATAATATATATTATTATAATTAGCATAGTATACTATATATGACTTTTTGATACATTCTGAATCACGTTCAGATGAAACTGAGTGGGTAGACATATAGAAAAGAGACAGTAAAATGCAGTACTTATTTGAAAGGAAAATGGTGTGCTCTTGCTTGTAGCACAGATGCAGCTTAGCTGAGATTAGAACTGCACTGTTTTTTTATTGCTTCTAATATCCTCACACACACCACCATACTGACCCCTGTTTGTCCCTTTCAGAAACTGGGTGTCTGAAAATCAGCTCTGCTTAGTGTCCATGCAAATTGGTGGCTCACAGTTCTAGCACAGGCAGTTTGCAGTAACAAGAGAAAGAACAGCAGGATTCTTCCCCAAGACAGATCATTCAGGGGTTGTACTCTGAGCAAGAAGCAAAGAGGTAGAAGAAAAAGAAACCATATATATTCAAAAAAACTTGAATTGTGAGCATTACATCTAATAGTACTACTACATTACTGTGCATTGTGAGAGAAGAATCAAAAGAATTGGTATTACATTAATTTTTTTCCTCCTAACTTAGCTACAGCATTGCTCAGCCAGAACAGCTCCCTTGCAACAAGAAAACATTGGAGTCTTGGAGAACCATTAGGGCCTGATACTGAAGCTGAACCTATTCTGGCATACTGAGTCAACAGCTTCCCAAAATCATCATGCAGACTTATAAAAACCCAAGCCACAGGTTTAACTTTTTAAAGACATGAAACCACAAAACTCAATAATTATAATGCACCATGTAGAGATAGGAAACTATATGATTTTCAGTATGGTGATTCTGAAACCTTGTATTGTCAGCATCCTACTAACACAAGGGAGGATTTGCAAGTCCTCACAATGCAGTCCCTGCCAGAGATCCATAGAAAGGCAGGTCTGCTATTTGCTGTTCTGTACCTGTGCCTTCAGAAGTCACCAGGGACAAATCATACCAACACTGTGAAAAAGAGTTTCTTTTCTCCAGTCCTAAGGATCCCTAAAAGCAAGTTAAGAAGATAAACTGTGGTGAAACATCTGTAATAGAACAGTAAAATATTGCTAATAACAGCTCTCGTTTTCTACTATTCTCTTTCCTTGTTGTTTGCTTGGAAAGAGAGTTAAAAAGCTGCTTCACAACCCAGTCCTGGTCCTCTGTGGCATTTCTGAATGTAATGGCAAAATCCTCAGAGCCAGAAAAGTCTTGTGGGACTTATGCAGCTTTGGAGCCATTGGGAGCCATTGGGTGCCCTGATAGTGTTGAAAGTTAGCATTCAGCAATTTTAATTCACAACCTTTCTGAACTATTTAAACAAAAATAAAAATAAAAATTGGGCTCATGGGACTTCTCATACTTAGAATTTCATAGTCTTGTATTTCCTTGTGTTAACATGCACCATAAAAGATGTCAAGAAATAATTAATGGAGAATCACAAGGTTTGTGATATTTTAAAACAGAACAACCAGTTAAGGAACTCAAAATTTACGAACTCAGCCCTCTCCAGGCACCAACTCCTCTACTTCAATGCTAGTATAACAAATAGCCTAAGGTAAACTTAAGAATTAGTTTTTATCAGAAGACTTCTGTTATTCTGGGATGTAGAAGTGTTGTGCAAATATAAATACCTTGTATAGTTTGGTTTGTTTTTAAAAGCAGGATAAAAAACAAGTAACAATTTTCCAGGAAGAGTCTGACGCTTATTTCATTGGCTCTGATTTTACATCTCTGTAGTGCCATAAAGCATAGCTACAATGGGCAAGTTGTTCTATAACAGTGGAACAACTTTACCAAAGACAGTAAAAAAAAACCTGTAGTTTACATAAATGTAACTGAGATCTAAGCAGAGTTGTTGGTTCTTAATGGTCAAACATTCTAAATCATATTAAAATTTCAAAGTAAAGTAAACCAAAATAAAACAGAATTTTGCTGCTGCCTTTATCTGCACATCACAGGTAGGTATTCCACAAAATATATTTACCAGCATTATGACCAGTTATAAACTGACAACATTTTATGTACTGTAGCATAGTAAAATGGACCATGTTAACTCTATATTAGCTTGTGAACAGGCATTGGTGCTTCTTCATCTGCAGTTTGGCTCAAAGGGAAATGACATTTATGGTGTCTGAAATAGCAATTTTTGCAATGAAGAATGTCATAGTTGAATTGTGATTCCCTTATAAAGTTAAAACATGTGAGGTTTGGTATGAATAAGTCTGGGGTTTTTTTTGTTTGTTTTTTTAAGACAGTTAAATTTTCAGTGACCAACTCAAGACCACTAAACTTCAGTTTGATTAATACAGTGTCATCTACACACTCCAGCCATATTCACTCATGCTGCTATCTCACCCCATCTCAGATAATGTAGTGCCAGGACTTGTCAGCATCGTTGTTATTACCAGACAGTCTGGATGAGTATCAACTACATCCAAACCTTTGAATTAGCTTAGGTCAAATGAAAGCTCTCTCCCATCAAAGCATGACCCATATTACTGTCTGTTAATTATTTCCTAGCTAAACTGTATTTTGGATACAGCCCATACAGAGCAGATGAAATGAGTAGGTGTGCAGAGAGTATATTTCCCCCTAAAAGCAAAACGTGAAATATAAGAAAACAGATCACACAAAACCTTCTAATACCTAAAAAAACATTCTATTTGGTCTTGATTATTTTTCTTTTCCTACTCCAGCAGTGTTGTGTATTCTCTTTGAATCTTCCATGTTTTCAATAGGAAAACTAAAATTCAACAGTAAAGGAAGAAATCTATGTAGTATAGTTGCACAAAGACCACTTTTTTCATAAAATGGGCAAGTTAAATAACTTCTATTTGTGGGTGGTTGGTTGTTTATTTCTTTGACTTTTTGTTTTTGTTTTCCAAATCATCTTTTCCTTTCTCCATCTCTTAAACAAAAAAAGCAGTATCTTGATACTTTCTCTTCTTGAGATCCTGACAGCTAAAAGTTATTTTAAGCCACATGTTCTCAAGTACTCTTCTAGTGTTCTATGATAAAGCAGCCTTTCTTTTCCATAAAGGTCACAAAAAGTTCAGTAAGAAATTATTATACTATATTAATAAACTGCCACTATATTTAAATGAAAGTATTTCAAAATTAATAACTTTATTTTTCATGAAGCTCTCTAGAGACAATATAGCTATTCGTTTCTTATTCTTAATACACAATTCTGAATGTTTTCAACCCGCTCCTGCTGGGCACTGCTAGCTCAGATAAAAGAAAACATGAACCACCCTCACCAGTTACATTCGCATACAATTGATGTTCCCCTGTAACTTCAACTGTGTCCGCTCAGAACTACATTTGGACAGGGATAAATATTCTCATATTACCAATGTCAAACCAGCAAGATGGTGGAAAGAAATAAGTAGTGTTACGAGCTACGCTCCAGCTCAGCATGGTACACGCAGCTGCTACGTTCGTTTTTTCACCAAATACATCAAAACAGCCAAAAGCATGTACTTGTGTAGATCCACCTACAGTCCCGCAGTGCCATGAATTAACAACTAATCTCTGTTTGTCAGCAGCTTTACAACTTGGTAACAGAACTATTTTATACTCTTGGGAAAGTGTTTACTATTTCGAAAAGTATCTACTTCTGAGTTGTGAAACTAAAGAGCATTCAAGGTCTGCAGAGGAATCAGTCCCCTTCCCAAGCACAGCAGCACACACCCATTATCTTTTCCCATCATCACCAATCTATCTTGCTAAGAGTGGGGGGCAGCAAGAGACCTACAGCCACTTCTCACCTAGGAAAGCATCACAGTCCTCATTACCTGCAACTTCTGATACGACAGCAGCAAAAATAGGCATTTCTCATTAAAAAGTTTCAATCATATTAAACCTGTATATTTGCTTGGATTTTATTCCCCAGAACATAGCTTGAAGGACTCTGTCATTATACAGGTTTAGAAGGCAATGCTGAAAATAAAACTGACACAGAAAGATGCCTTAAAGGTTACATTTTCTCTTTGCACCCCAAGGCTCCTCATAACTAACCACCACTTTCAACTTTAATTGGAATTGTGCAGAAACAATGCTGTGCTCTTTGGGCTGGGAATAAACTTCCTCAAGTGACAAAAAAAAACCCCAACAAAATAAAAAGAAAACTGATTAATTTTAGTAAAACTATTTACTACATGAAAATCCCCAGACACTAATAAAATTGTATAAACTGTTAATGATACAACTAAATAGAAACTGTTAATTATTCAAAATAGGAATAAACTGCAATCAAACTAATAATTCTGAAGAAATGTTTGAATTGCCTTTATTTATACCTCTCTCTGCAGGAACATTGACTCCTAAGTCCCAACACAGCAAGATTTACACAGCCCTGATGCTGTGAGGTTCAGATGAGAGCTGCTGGCCACATAAGTGAAAATAGGGCTGACATCACCACTGACTTTTACATAGGGAAAATGAAATATTTCTGTTAAATATTTAATGTCAATAACCAAAATTACATTAAAATGGAAAAGGTTATGTTAACACTCCAAAGTTTTCAAACTTCCTATTGATTTATAAGACTTCATAGCAATAGGAATTCTACTTTTATTAAAAAAAAAAAAAAGTATTTTCAAGTACAAAAAGAAACTGCAACTATTACAAAAGTCATTAAAAAGAGTCAGAGTCAGTGGTACCATCTTTCCCCAGAAGCTCTTTTTATTTTTAAATACACATATATAAACAAGCACAGCATGAAGCCACGTGCATCAGCTACACAAGACAGTTCCATTGTTAATGAAGAGGATAAGTACTGACTCAAAACTGCATGAACTAATAGCAGTGTGCTGGGTAAGCAGGTGGAGAAAACTTAGTTTCAAAGGAAGTTCCTCACCTCCAGTCTCTCAGATAAGAGAGGATGCTTGGCTCCCACCAGCCAAGCCTGTCGCAGGCTGCAGTACAGGCCCATGCCAGCCTATGAGCTTAAGCAGGGACTGAAAATAACTGGGAAAAATGTACAATCCAAAATACATGCAATTCAGAGCAATCACAATTACATTTCCCTTCCATGCTTTTGACAGGCAGAGCAAAAAGCTTTCCTGGCTGAACAAAGCTTTTGGCTCCACTTTAAATAAATTGTTTCATTTCTTTTTCAGTCACGCAAAATAAATCAGAAAGCGCCCCCTGAGTGCAGCTTACTAAGATAAGAGCAATAATTCCCCGCCTTTTACTTAGTATTTCTGTGACTTGAGGATGATGGAGATCAGTGTTCACATTCCCCCTCCATCACGGGAGCTATGAAGGTTCACTGCCCACCCACCTGGGGTTCCAAGGGACAGGTGGTTCTGCTAAGGCTGCACGGCTCTGGAGAGGCACAACAGGATGCATGGGATGTTCACTCACTGCCAAGAGCTTCCCATCCTAATTAAAAATACATGTGACTTTTTCACAGAAAGACCTGCCACTACACCCAAGCAGGCCTGAATAACCAAGTGATTTCTCAAGCCAGGAACTTCTCTCAGGAGACTGAGTTGGGCACTCACAGTTCTAGACCAATATTTTAACAAGGATGACTTTGGGGGGAATTAATGGTAACTCCCATCATTTTCCTTTCACTGTTTCAGTTGAGCTCCACTATTTTATTTTTTTTTTCACCAGATAAATCTGTCCAGTAAATGTCCTCTGATAATTTTATGTTTCCACAGCATGGACACAAAACCTCCAATCCCTCCAGCTTATACAGAAGGTGAGAGAAACTCAGTTTTCTTCATCAAAGGCTTACATTATACTTTTTTAATCAAGAAGCTGGAAGATAAGTCAAAATAGAGCTGAAAATTCTGATGAGATACTCAGTATGCTTGAAGGGGGGGAAGATCTGGAGACCTCAAGGTGTGGTCAGCTAGAGATATGGAGCACAGTTCTATCAGGGATTATAATACGTTTGAATGCATCAGGTCTCAGATGATAGCAGGAACTCTGCGAGGATCAAGAAGTCTCGGAAGGAACATCTCTACTCAAGAATATGCACTTGCAAAGATCCAGCAGCAAAGGTTTCAGCAAGAACAAGGAAAAGTTTGTATATCACTCTGTTTTCTAGCATCAATTTTTTTCCCTTCTGTTAATTAGGTTGGCTTTCTTTGAAAAATTCACTGGAAGAATAATTCTTTAGACACATTCATCTCAAAGTCCTGATGCTACCACAGAAAATGAAACCAGAATGCCAGCCTGTTCACGTTTTCACAAAGTTATCAGTGTCTGATGGAATGAAGAAGTGAATAAGCATTGCATAGTTATACTAACTGCTTTGACAGTCATTATGAATGTTCAAAAATAGTTTTTCTCTGATTACAGAGATAACTTGTTCCCTTCTGCAGCTGAAGTGAGAACTTGTCATTTTCCCTTTCTTTTTTTTTCGTTTGTAGTGGAATAATTTGACTTTAGTAGGCAGCCACTCAAGGTTTGCAAAATATAAAAATAGGCAATTAGACTGGTGTTTGCTTTATAGCTTGAATACAGTTGATTAATAAACTGAGCAAGGTTAAAATAAGATACAAATGTTAATTTTGAGAATGAAAAAAAACTATACAGAGAGAAAGAACAGCTGCATGGTGTTTAAATGCTCACATACACCTAAAGTTAGCATACATAGCAATTACGTTGCCAAGGTCTTTCATAAGTATTCATTCACATTGCAGAAAACACTTCCTTTCTGACTTTCAATTGAGAAAGTCTCATCCAACACATTTGGATTCTGTATGTGTACTCAAGTTCTGAGCTGTGATACAGCTTAGACCTTCAGCACTTGCAGTACGCTTTTGCGACCTTTTCAGTCATGCAATTACATTGATGAATTAATCCAGTGAAGGGCATTGCAAAACAAATTATTAATGCAGGTGTACGAAGTGATAAGTAAATCTAAATGGTTATGTGTGTTAATTCAATGCAATTTTTGAATATGATTCTGTGATTCTAAGATTTTTAGGAATCAGGTATAGAAAACTAAAGTTACATGTCAATAAACATACAGATGAGCACTGCTTCTTAAAAAAAAATAGATATTACTTGAAGTACCATTCCAGTAGCAGTAGAATGCTCTAGACTCATTCTGCATAAGACTCAAACATCCTGACATGAGCTGTCATGGAATCACCTAATTCCCAAATCTATAGCCATGAACTAAGCTATAATGCTTTAGCATTAACCAAGTCACCAATAAGACTCAAATTTTAATATATCTTAATAAATACATTTCTTACTGAGGAATAGGAATTGATACCTAACTCATTCAAGGCCCTCGAAAAGCCTGACTACACTCTCAGTCTTTTCTTCATTTCAACAGCATACTCAGAAACAGTAATAACAACTTGTTATGCAGAACAAAATTTTTAGCTCTCCAAAGACTTTTTAGGATGTATATCATAAGTCAGTTGCATTTATTTAACTACCAGATTTTCAGGAACATTGGTTTTATGATCTTCATGATTAATAGCAATATGAATACAAAGCACAAATGGAAGAAATTAACTGCGTTGTCCCCAAAGGATTACCAGCTTTGCCAGACAATTAACAGGTAAGGTTTTTTTTCCCCACTTATGATTAATTGTATACAAAAATATGACCTTTCTTATGGTCTTACTCCACTGAGATTTCTGCAACTGAAGACTGAATTGCTCTGCTCTACCCTGTTCGAGGAAATGGCAGAACATCTGATGCAGCCGAGCATACTGACAAGCACTGCTTTTCAGAAAATGCCAGTACACTCTTCTGATACTGCTTCTAACTTCCAAAATCTAAGAAAAGAGCACACTTCAGACATGCATTCCATCTTAACATATTGCTTACAGTAAACTTACTGTTTAAGAGGTATAACTGTAATTATGGAAGTCAGTGAAAACATTTCTAACAAGGATTTGTGTGAGGGAAAAATTCATCGTGTGGGACCCTGAATTGTAATTACAATTTACCATGGTAGATTTGCCAATAATTAAGACAGCCTGACACATCCATTATTTTATCTGATATCTCCATACATTTTTGGCCTTTTTGGAGATCTACTCTAATTATGTGTTTTTGCTCAAATTAAAACTAGTCCTTTATGTGAAAAGTTTCCAAACACAACTGTGGGACTTGGTATCCATTATAGCTGAGTGTCAGAAAGCAGAAGTCATATGCCGTGCACCGGACATGCGTGTACCAGTGGTGGGCCAGGCTTGTTTCATAGCCACAGTCTGCAAATGTTACCTTCTGTGAGTCTCACGAGCAAAGAGCATGGCCCATTCCCAGGATCTGGGAAAAGGGAGAAACTGTGCAGTTAAAGACTAAGATGCCTGCCAAAATTAAGAACTACAGGTAAAGCAATTAAGCGTTTCGCGTATCTTTTAAGTTACGTGTAAACTTGAAAGAGAAGAGTTGATTTGGAGAAGTGCAAATCCAAACGAGGGCCAGAAAACACGCTTTGAACATAAGGTACTGTATGAAAGACTACTGTTTGAACAGTATAAGTTGCTCTGCAAAATACTTAGATCTCTACATTTCTCCAGTTACAAACAACACTTCATTTCAAGATTCCAGCAATTGAGGTTGTTGGAGGTTAGTTCTTTTCAAAAAGCTGTTGCCACAAAATGCAGCTCACGCAGTACAATAGGGAATAAACCATTGTTATTGTGATTCAATAGCTGCTTGCTTCAGGGAAGAAACTTGAAATTTTTCGTTTTCAAGCATTACTTAAATTGGTGATAACAAAATCTTTTTAATTGCACCCACACCGGAACATAAGGCTTTAGAATCTCTAAATGTAAACATTTATGTAGCTGGAGGTATGCATTATTTAACCACAACAATAGATCTCATTAAAACTTAACTCCATTTTTTCAGCTTTCTCAAAACATCTGCTTCTCATGAGGTGTATTTTTACAATTAAAATAAAGCAGATTTCTCTAGCAGTGCTCCCTTAGTAGAACAACAGGATTGCAGGATTACTTTATAGCTTTTATAAATAAAACTTTACTGCAATGGAATTAATTAGTATTTTTTTATTTCAAATTTATTGCTTTAAATATTAATGCCACAACACTTGACGGGGCTGCTATAATACTCGCATGTGAAACAAAAGAATTCTGGAAAGCATATTTTTAAAGTGTTTCAGAGGAACAATTTACGTTCTGTAGTTTATAATGTAAAATTAATACATGACAAGGCCCAAGTGTAGTTGGAAAACTGCATATATACCAAAGCACCACAGTATTAAGGTGTCAAGTTGCTAAAAGATTGGTAGCACTTCTTAAACACTCAATGAGAAAACTATTTGAAAGGGATTTAATACTTTGAGAAGCAACATTATGGTTAATTATAACAGGTTTTGGTACCAGTTCTTTAGATAAGGTACGTCACATTGCAAAAAAAATTTATAGGCAAAATATAATGCCAATCTTCTGCCTAAGTGACACTTACTATGTGATCCATTTAGAAACTTCCAAAAAACAGCTTGAACTCCTTTTTTCCTCCCCAAATAAGATTTACAATGGAAGTTTTGTCTGCCCGTCTTTATTTTGTATAACCTCAACAAACTTTGGAGAGCTTGTTTGCATAAACTGGGTAGCGGGAATCAGAACAAATACCCAATCAATTATCAGCGTCTGAACCAAAAAGATGAAGATTCACATATGGTGTTCTTCAATACCAGTAATCATCATCCACATTCTAGCATGGTAAGCAAATACAAAAACGCTATGTCCTTAATCTAGACAAAATGATTATACGACAAACACTGACTTCAGACTGCTTAGTCTGATCTGTGACAGAGTAATGGATACCAAATACTTGGGATCAAAAAGGACACTGTTCTCCTTCAAGTTTCATAGACAGCTGTCAATATTTCATAAATGTTAATATTTTAAAATATTATTAGTCATTACTACTTTTATTTTGGTTGTTAAATTGGCAGTTTGGATATTACTTTGCATGGAAATTCTGAACATTCACTGGCACAAAAATTTGCATGACTTTGCAAGATTTTTTCACTAGAGGATAGTTGGAAGGCTGGTCTTTAACAGGTATTTGAGAGTGATCTCTCAGGATAGCTCCACTAGGAAATGCTCTTTCCCTGGGAAGAGTTGAAAGCATAGTTACCTGAAATCACATCAGTAAAAAAAAAAAACCCACAGCCTAGAATCACTCATCAGTTCGTTCAATATAACACTTCTTCCCTCTTGAAGTCTGACTTGCAGGTGATAATCTGCCAATTGCTATAGGAAGCACTCTGTATTACAGCTGGGCAGACTGGCTTTGTCACAGATTTCAGACCCAACAATGAAATTCTGCGTAGCCCCCTCGAAATTAGATGATTCTTAAACAGTGTTACTAAACATGGTGTACTGCTTCACACTTATGTGTTAAATACACATTGTCTTTTTTTTTTTTTTTTTCCAGTAAAGACTGTCTTTAGCTGTATGGCATGTGCCTTAGCCAAGGCCTCTGCAAGCATATAGAGGAAGACAGCTTTTGCTTGTCATTTCTGGATAATGCTCTATTTCTTTTTTCTAAGAATAAAAATGAATGCAGAATTTGTGGTAGGGGATTGATGAGACAAATATTTTAAATGGTGATTCTCTGCTATATAGCTGCTATTAATATTATATGATTCCTATTTCAATCAAGGTAACATTAAACACCATCCAGACGATGTTTTCCCAGAAAGATGAAAATTCAAAATCATAATGATTTTTTACTTTATCAGTTTGCTGTGTTGCCTTTCTGATGTCAAATACTGCCTACTGTGAAACCAAATATATACGTGCTCTTTCGGGAGAAGACAGAAAAAGTAAATTGTAAGACTAAACAATAGATACAGTAAATACATCTTTGAAAAAAAATATGTTATTGACAAAGACTTTCACCATTTAGGAATAGAACTGTTACTTCAGACATCTCTGGTGCACCAAAAATTATAGTGTGCAAGACCTAAACCATACAATCCTCTACGGCAACAAGAGGTCTTCAAAATTTGGACTAAGTTGATTATTTCTGCCGGGAGAACACATAAAAAAGCCTTTCCTGATCCTTTTTATCACAAGTTTGCAATACAAAACCAGACTTTTTTTTTTAAATAAGAGATTTCATAAGTTATCTGCAATATTATACATAATTGATGTTATGTAGCTGCTTTGTTTCTTTTGTTCACTTCATTTGGAGCTTTTCTGTTGTTTCTGTTAAAAGAAGACTGCACACAAAGCGTTCCAGGATTCATACTGAACAAAGCAAAGGATCTGTGCAATCTTTCAATGCAGCTTTTTTCTTTTTCATACCAGATGCTCCTTATGAAACACAACTATTCACAAGCTGGACAACAGTTTACTAATCACTCAGCAGAGACTTCATTTTCTTTAACTAACCTCTGCAAAGATTATTCCCTTCATTCCTGATAAACACACATCAGCAGCAGCTCCCTCCCACTCCCCCTATTGTGCACAAAGGCAGAAATCTTGCTTAAACAGAAAATGAAACCTGTAAAAGAATAATCCCTTTGGTTCCTCACTTCACCAATAGGAGTCTTTCACCTCAATTATTTTTTTTTTTCCTTTTTTCAACTGTTTTTTGTGTTGTTTTTTTTGCTTGTTGTAGTGGGAAAACATATGTGCAGGATCTCTAAATGTTTCTTAGATGATAAAACACCCATTTTGTTTTTATTTCTCAGTAATAAAACACTCAATTCAGCATGAAGTTCACAAGTGAATCTCTGGAAAGTAGCCTGAACCTCAGTTTTCTTTTTCTGCAAGGTCACAAACTGATATCATATGAAGACAAAACAAAGACAGAACAAGCATCTAAGAAATACTTAACTCTAAGAACATTCACTAGCAATGTCTTCACTTGCAGAAATGAGCATTTCTGAATTTCACTAAATTTCAAAGCCTAATTTCTTACAAAACTGTGTTCTCCAGGCCAATTAAGTATTTCAATCTAACGTCATTTACCTTATGCTAAGGTGATAGCCAAATACAGGTGAGAAATACTGCAAAACATTCATGCAATGGAAGAAAAATTCCTGTCACCTACATGTACAGGAATTCTGACAGATGAAAGGATAAGTGACACAAATAAAGGGAAACATTTGCACAGTTATTGTCATCAACCAATGCCAATGGACTCCAATGACAAAAAAGCAACAAACAGACAGATGCATGTGTACATTGGACTGAATATCCCTATTAGAACTTTTTAGGAATAAATTTGAGTTTTGAAGAGGGTAGAATATCTGTGATTAAAATGTACAGAGAGCTGACAACATTTTCAAATGAAAATAGTTTAACCACATTTCAATTATTTTTTAAGTTGCATTTGAAATTGACTGCACATCTTTTAGTCCTCCTGAATTCAGCTCCAACAACTCCTTTATCCCTTCTTTTGATAAGTAAATATGGCTCCATCTAGGTGATAAAAGTAGATGAGGAGGGAACAGTAGGAGTAAATTCTTCCAGCGCTCAATTCCCTTGACATGTGCTCTGCTCTCTTAACAGTCTGAACCCAGGCAGATAAAGAACCAGCAGAGAAAACAGTCATTGTTTCCTTCTATTCTGCTTTCTATTTCCATTCTGTCCTCATCTCTAAAACACAAAATAATTCTATTTCTTTTCTTTTTCATTTTCTAGCCAAATTTGCTATTTGGATTGTAAGTACTCAACCTTCGTAAGGTATCTTGGTAAATATTGCATATGCCATATGGCAATAATAAACACAAAGAGTCCATACAATCTGCTCAATGAATGCAATAACAGATACAAAACCTATGGTAACAAGAAACCCATCTGTGCCACTCAGGCTAAAGAGACAAATGCTGTTTTTTCCTGTAGGTACTGGGGTAACAATCTGGTTTACTGGGACTAAATCCACTAAAGGTTAGCCTAAAGTTTAGAAAAATTGTGTTCACAATTGCAGCATAAAAAAAGGGGGGGGAAGGGGGAGGGGAGTGAGAGGGAGGTGAGGGTAGATCTCTTAGCAACAGTGAGTTCCATAATAAGATTCAAAGGACAAGATTCATATGCTGCCAGGTCGATAGATGTGATGAACTGAAAAAATGCATATTCCATACTGAAACTGAAAACAGACTGTTACTGAGAGAAGTTCTCTCCTTGGCCTTTCTCCCTCCTCACAGCAGAATAAGCAATCGACCTCACCAAGGGAACTGTGATGAAGAAAGTAAATGTACAGTTTGGATTATTACCATATTTAGTAATTACCTCTCAATTTCATATTTCTTTTCTCTATTGACTAAGCTGAACTGAAACTTCTCTCAAAACTTTAAGAAAATGAGATGGCATCCCACAAGGTCTAAACCCAAGTAAACTTGTTCAGACCTGCAGCTAAGCATAAAGAATCACAAAATTTGCTCCTGAATCAGAACTATCACAATGGGAGTCAACCTGGGGAGCTCAAACTGGGCATCAAATGACCAGAGAGGTTATGGATGTCCCCTCTTCAAGACCAGGCTGGATGGGGTTTTGAGCAACCTGGTCTAGTGGAGAGTGTCCCTCCTTATAAGAGGGGATTGGAACCAAATCACCTTAAAGACCCCTTCCAACCCAAACCATTCTGCAATTTTAAGACTGCATTATTTTGTCTGAAGGCTGCCTAGAGATTAAGGAATTAAAATTTCTTCATGCAAGTCATTACATTAAACATAGATTGTGTTGATTTATTTCTTTGCATTTACAAGGAAGCCAAATAGATGGTAAATTACATTTGTACCAAATTGTTATCAGCTGTTTAAAACAACCAATTAAAAGAACCAACCTCAAGCCAACATAAAAGATAAAAAGCAGGATGAAAATAGATTTGCAGTCTTCCAAATCCAAATGAAGAAAATTATTCTGTACAGCAACTATTGAGATCAATTGAAATCCTTTACTTCAGTTATAATTAACAAGCCTCACAAGCACAAAGTGATTTAATTTCCTGTACCAAACCAAATGCTGTTTTCTGTCAGTAAAGGACTTTTCTCTTACATGAAAATATGTTAATAATTCACTATCATTGTACATTCAAACAGTTAAGGTTCAATTAAAACTTCTAATGAAAACAGCATTAACTTATATTTACATTTAGAGTATTTTAAGGAATGGCAATTTATTATTATTTTTTTTTATATTCCTGAGTAGGGTATTTTTCCCCTGTTGTACAATTTTCTAATAATATTGTTAAGTTACAGACATAAATCTATCCTTACACTGTGTGAAAAGCAATCAAGGTACCTAATGTAGCTGTATTCCTCCCTCCCTAAATACATATACACCAAAAGAAAAAAAAAAAAAAGCAAGAAAATGCACACAGCTCGTAAGACTGACTCCTTTCAAGGAATAACTACTTAGGTATGGCAAATGACAGGAGCATACTGAGATTTGTCTCTAGCTTGAAAGAGTAGAAAAATCAGCATTTAAACTTGGCAAAATAACAGGATTCAGATCTATGTCTCTTGCTACTCTACAGCATTAAACAAGGCTGTAGAACCAAAGTTACAACAACTCAGTTACAGCCAGGAAGATGGTTTCCAAACACACACACAAGTTCAAAAGAGAAGTAAAACAAGAACCATTATTCAGATTCAGTAAGGTTAAAAATCTACAAGAAAGTAGTAACTTTTTGTCTGATCCCAGGTATAATGAAGCCAATCAGAATATACTGACAATAAATATTTTCTCGGCATCGCTTCTCAAATCATCAACAGCACCACTGGCCTTTAATATTTTATCAATTTTTAAACTTTCCCTAAGGAAAATTTAGGAGAATCATCAGTGTAGCAATGTCACAGATAGGCAGAACAATTCTGCAGTACACACTGAAAATATATCTAATATGTCTGCATTACAAATCCAATTATGAAATAGTCACTCCATTTACTTTTACAAGTAGATATTCACCATAATGTCATGTCAATTTTCCTACCTGAGTGGTTTATAATTTCTAGCAAGGACTCTTTGTTCCTACCAGCACAATGAATATACGCAATGAATCACTTGGTGTTGTCTCAAGTGTGCCCATGCACACAAGAGAAAAAGATTGCTGCAAGTATATTTTCTGTGATACAAGGACCTATATTGCTTTATATACATGCATAACCTTAGCCAAAATTAACAGAATTTTTGTGCAGTTACATCCTTGTTTTGATGACTTGCTGGCTAGAAAGAATCAAAAACATAAGAGCAAGTTCATGAAGCAAGAAATTTTGTTTACACAAAAAGGAGAAAAAATATTACAGGAGGCATACTTTTCTCTCTGAGCAGAGAACAGAGACCGGCATATATAATTTAGTATGCTTATGTTGTACATTTCCATTCTTCATATAATGTGACAAAGAAAATAATTAACAAAATCAATTTACATATGCACCAGACCAAACAGCGGCCTGTTTGTTTCCCATTTCAACAGCAGCTAATTTAGGAAAGGACAAATTTCAGAACTCTAATGGGATTTAAGTGAAAAAGTTATTTAGAAGAGAAAAAACATCTGGATTGAATGCAAACAGGTATCCATCGTCTGTGTAGATCTTGACATATACTACAAATCAAGTTTTTTATGTTGAATTACGAGAATAATGTGCACCAAGAAACCAAGAAAATATGTAAATATCTTTTTAGTTACAATGTATTTTTGGTATAAAATCCATAACCTATTACCTTTCAGATTTTCTTGTATTTATACAAGTTTTGCAAAACGCTCCCAGAACTTCCTATTTGATTCTCTACAATTAACTCTCAAGGTTCTGAATATCACATCTTAAAATTTTAGTTGTTCTTTCTTGGGAAATGCGTGGGGATAAGAGGGTAGGAGAAGATGGAATAAAAATCTTCTCCAAACCTCCAAGAAGCTCGATTTCCCCAACATGCAAGATTTTTTCTACTATGTATTTTTTGTCTTGCAAAATTCATCCTGAAATATCCACATGCACATCCCCACCCTATGGCCAATTCTCCTCCCACTACCCAAACAAAGCTGTTCTTTTTGATCTATCAATCCTATTGAAGTCCTGTTTATATTCAGATCCCCTGTGTTGATGCTTATTCTAAAATCCAAAGCTCTTCAATGCAAGTCACGCTCAGAGTCTACTACTGTAACATGTTTTAGGACAGCGTGTTTTCTCTCAATGGCAAATTCAGTTTCAGATGTTCCAAGTGGATGCAGAGATCCATTATCTCAGTGTCTCTCATACTCCTTCATCACTCATCAAGCTTCTTTGGAAGCCCAGTTGCATTTTAATAGCACGCTTCAACATACGGCGCTAAGACAACCATAATATGCAACCTATTCTACAGCAAGACCTGTGGAGAATGGACTGATAGTTTTCTGGATACATTTTTACTCTTCTAACAGTATTATCCATGCGAGTCAAAATGGACTCCAGAAAAAAAAGCAGCTCCCTTACAGGGTTCCATCATAAGGTAACCTCAGAAAGAACAATAAACAAATTTGTTGCCAAAGATTAAAGGCTGTGTATTTCTAGTGTCTTCCAGATGCAAAACACTTTGTTAAATCATTGCAAGTGAAATTAGGCAGCTTGTTAGTGAAGCCTAATCTTTCATTAGCATTTTAAATTCCTGCAAAAGGAAAAAATACATTTTACTGCCTGAATATTAACCGCTAGCATATTTTGTATATATGTAAAAACTAAGGGTTATATGAGAAGCTAGCTAAAAACAAAGTAAAAGTTCTTGCTTTTTCAGAAATTGTTGGACCTCACATGAATTCTCTTTTTTGAGGCTTTTTATTGATCTTTCCCCTCAGTCTTGTGATCATTATCAATGTTACATCTATCCTTCTTGCACAGAAGAAAAATTCACAGCTCTCCCACTGCAAGATCTTCCTATTTTCCTTTGATATAGCTCTTAGTACTTACTATGAGTGAGTGAGTTTCTTCCACAATACTTATCCAAAATTGGCAGATTTAGGTAACTGAAGTCATATCATAGAGACAGTATATCAACATCAGTCTACAAGTTCACATACAAAGGGATAGGCAGAGAAAAAGAAGTACACATGACTGTTTTTAATAAGGTATTAAGAACCATTGTCCTGATCTAATAGCAGAAAATAAATTAGTTTCAGACAACCAACAGTGAGCTGAATCTAATACTAAGACTTTTATCCAGCACATAAAGCGAGTGGTTACCCATTCTCATACAGAAATGAAAAATCAACAATTGAGAAGTTTTTTATTTGTGCAACTATGGACACTTAGGAAGAAGTTGAGATCACAGAAAGACCTAGGAAGACTTTTCCTGCACTGGAAATGTTTCAGAACATCTGAACAGGAGCATGCAGTGACTTTGGCATCTGACAACAGCAGGCAAGGTACATACCTTATTTTATATTTTTCTACACTTCACACTGCTCATTGAAGAAAGGGAAAAGTTTTCAGCATTACAGTTACATGTGAATGTTCCTGGTGGCATAAAGGCCAATACATCATCACTGAGTCAATTGCATGCTATTCTTGCTGCTTTTATTTGGGAAGATGAACTCTGCTGAGACGGAGGTAAAACAAACACCTCAAACCAATTACAGAGCTGAGACAGAAATCTAAAGATAGAGACTTTTGTGCTGTGCCCACAATGCCACTAAGCTGTAGAGAAATTATAAGTTACTCATTAAGTCCTACTAAATTTGGAAGCTAATCAGCAAAGACTCCAGCTTCAGCAAACTGACTCAGAGATTGCTAAGACAGTCTGAATTACAACAGGGGTTTAAAGAGAAGTTTCAGTCATGGATGAAACATAACCCTTCTTCCCTTCAGCTTCCTAACTTTCAGACTTTTGCTTGCATTTTGATATAATTATGTTTAAAAGAAAATCACAGGAACAGCATGAACTTGTGTAACACCAGTTGCTATCTCCTGGAAGTATGAAGTATTGCACCCAAACGTGTAAACAACACAATACATCAACATCTTGCTCTATGAGCAGTCTATTTCAAGAGCTTTTTCAAAGTAACAATACCATAATGCAAAGTACTAATAAGCTGGAGAGGCAGGCACTCACTATGCTAATTAACTCACCTATGGGGTTCTAGTTACAGCCCACATGCACATTCCCAAATTCTTTTCTCTCCCCTCCTACTCCTTTGTCTTATATTTTTCATTATGATCACACTCAGGAAGAAAATTATAAAGCTCAGCATGACACACGTGTCTTGCTGCAGCTAAAACTATTTGGAAATAACAAAAGGCTGGATATAAAGGTATTGATATAGAAGGGCTTTTGCCCTTCTAGAAACAGCAAAAGAAGTTAAATTATTGAAGATCATTTGAAGAAAATGAATGCTTTCTGCTTTTCTGGGTGAGAGTTTCAAGGACTTCCACAGCTCATTTGCAGCAAAGTTCAAATCCAATCCATGAAATTTCCTCTAAACATGCAGGCTTTTTACTGCAGCTGTACACAGCTGTCACCTCCCTCTTGCACAGCCATGCAAATGTTACAACAAACAAAAATAGGTAACTTAATTTTACAAAAAAAAAGAATCTTTGAAAACTGAAAAAAAACCTCAAAGAGAAAATTTAAAACACAAGGCTGAAGAGCTCTCCTTTTTCTTTCTCCTGTATTTTTGATGCTTTCCTCCAAGAAATCATAGTCCACACAATTGCACAGATTCATCTGCACAGAGTTTATCACTAGAGGGGAGAATGAATGACAAAAATCTAAGCACTCTTACCTCTCAGTATTTGCTTGTGATTTCCTTGCTCTGGATTCCCTCCAGATGAAGGTGCAGGTAGCAGTTTTGTTGATAGATGCCAACTGCAGACCAGGTGAACCAGCATGGGCACATCTCACATAGTTTTATGAAGCACTGTAGAATAGTAGAGCACGGCATCTGAAAGATGAATTAAAGTTTCTTTCAGTATAACTTTCATAGCCTGTTTCAGAGATAATTGTCAACAATAGAGTGTCCCTAATTATTAATTACTTAACATTAGTTACTGACACTACTTTATTATCATAACTTATGCTTAATGTGAAAGATATAGGATTGAAGGCAAAAGGCAGCTTTATTCACCCTATTGATATGATATTCAAGAAAGAGCTCATCCAAAAGTGCTAGCTTTCCAGAAAGGCAAGAGGCGTTTGAGGCCTATCTCCCAACATACTTCATTAATATCTTCCCCAAAACCCTCCCCCAAAATAAAATAAATAAATAAATGAGCTACACAAATAATTCTATGGGGACCTAAAGGAAAAGGCTGGTCGAAAGTCTTAGATGCCCTACAGAAAGTTTGAATCCCATTATAAGATTATTAAATAGAGAGTGCAGAAAACAAAAGATGAAGGCACTGCTTCACAGAATGAAGATTGTATTTTGCTTTTAGAACATGGAGAGAATAATCTCTTCATCCTTGCCTTTTCAACCATGCCAAATTTCAAGACAGCCAAGAACTTCTTTTGGCATTAACCTTAAGTTTATGCACCATCTGCATGCACAATCAAAGGTAGCAGTTTCCTCATAGGCAATCTTGGCATAGCAAAATATGTGAATAGAATCCATAAATTTCAGCACACAACTGCCCTCCTTATTGATCCAACATGAAACTACTGCATCACATTTCCAATATGCTGTAAGAAATCATCATATACTGATCAGGAACATACAACAGTTTCTGTTAGTGGTGACTTGCAAAAGTACTTATCTGTTATAATTGGGCTCAGTGACAACAGTAAAACAGGGAACACTTATTTGTCTTAATTTTGATAATAGTTACAACATCTCCTACTGAGCTGATTTTTCTCCAAATATGAAAAGAAGTCGATCTATTTTTATGAATAGTTTAATACCACATATTTCCACTTATTAAATCTATCATGTAGTGATGCAGTATTTTTTGCTAGAATTCTGAAAATCATTAGCATAAAGCCTTTTTAGTTGTGTTTGAAAAGGGCACCTTTCTCTCTCTTAACACAAGTCCTTAGTATTACTTAGTTCTTTTCCAGATGTAAGAAGCAAATTCAGCTGACGTTTCTGCTCATTAAGGATCTCAGCTTAGCTCCCCATTAAAACAGCTCAATTACAAGAGGGATCGAACACCTGAAATTATCTGTTAGGTTATGAAAAAATATATATATATTTGGTTGTGTGTGTAAGCAAAAGTCATTAAGGTAACATTTTCTGAGCAGTATTACAATCAAATTCTTTTGAAAGTAAGAAAAAAAAACAATGTAGGCTGACCTGAAGGTAAATGAAAGAGTTTTGAAGATAATCATGATTTTTCTGCTTATAATTACAAAATTAAACTGGCCAGAACAACCTCTTCTTGGAAGCGACAAAATGCATTTTGTCACTGGACCATGTAGCTTTATTTGGGCACTTCATAACAGATAGTAAGCAACAGTCTAAGGTGGCAAAACAGAAGTTAAAGCCCAAAGGCAACCTCCAACTTAGTCAGATGGCATCTGTTATAAAAGAAACAGAATTGCTCTGCTATGTTGATCTTCTCACTGCTGCTGCTTTGAGTAATTATTTGCTTTGCTGAACATCTAACTATTCTCTAATACAGCATAACTAGCAATGGAAATCAGACTTTCTAATCTGCAACTGATCTATTCTTTCCTCAGTGCGTTGAAACTTCTGATTTTATCCATTGATAATTCACATTTTATGCAAGTGAAGCCAGAGTTCTTCTTTCTATAGCTGTTCAAAAAATTGTTGTCACTATGTTCATGCCACATTTCTCTATTTAATTTAAAGGAAGAGTGCTCCAATAAATCTTAACAAACCCAAAAAGGCACATGAATTCAATGCATTTTCTTCTTCCTGTCCAGTTTCAAAGCAGAGTCAATATTATGCCCAAAGAGGGCCTACAAATTCTGAGCTTTTGCCTAGCTGAAGCATCATTATGATTTAATAAGTTTCATAATCTCTCTCAGAACACAGACAAATGATACCGTAAAAATCATTTGTCCTTGAATTTAATTTTACATCTAGAACATAATGGAATATTTAATATTTAGTAAGTCAGTTCCACAGGTAACTTTATACTGCTCAAGTGGGAAAAAAGGCGCATAAGGGCATAGTTGTATTGGATGACAAGTCTATACGAATATATCCAATTTCACTCAGCAGCAGAAGTCCCTCTCCCACTCAAAATCCCAAACAAACAAAAAACAACAGTAACCAGTAGTTAATTTATCGTACTTAACGGCTACTCACTCAGAATGGATTACTTGCAGGAGCCATGATGCTCCTAGCACACAAGGCAATGATGCAGTCTTTTAGAAA
Source organism: Phasianus colchicus (assembly GCF_987193195.1). Classification (NCBI taxonomy): domain Eukaryota; kingdom Metazoa; phylum Chordata; class Aves; order Galliformes; family Phasianidae; genus Phasianus; species Phasianus colchicus. Next base: position 11,949,904 of record NC_143445.1, on the reverse strand, counting down.
ACTACATCATGCTGTTTTAAATTTAAAATTTAACTCATTTTGTCTAACCTGAAACTTCCAGTGTCAAAACTGTTTTGCCAAAAAACCCTAATTCTTTCAGCATCTAAATGGAGATTAAATAGTCTACTAGAAAATAATCCTCTGTCAAATCCTTGTCAAAGACAAGCAATACAATCCAAAATATAAGAGGCACGAGTCATGGTAGTTCAACTTTAAGAGTCTGCAGTTCTTATCCAGACAAGCTTGTTTATTTGAAAGAATGAGGGCTCCAAAATCCTGCCCACGAGGCATGGGAAGGTCTTCCAACTACCAATGAATTCTCTGTACCAAGAAAGCGTATCTTAACATTGAAACTAATGCTTCACGCAGATAAATATGTATATAATTTTGTATACAAAATAAAAATGTGAATCATCTTTTTCACTTCATCAGCTAAACAAAACCATATCACTTTTTTATTTTTTTAATATAAAGCATTTGAATAGATCTATCAGAGCTGTACTCTTGAAAACACACTCTAGCATAAGCACAAAGAATAGGAGGAGGACAAGAGAACAAGGACCAAAAAAAAAAAAAAGAAATCAACAATGTGCTTTTCTTTCATTTTGTAAGCCTTTATTCAAACCAGTGGTTGAGCAGCACTGGCCACATCCATCCATCGGTTAGATTAGCTATGATTGTACTCATGCACCCTTTAGTCACTTTGGGCAATTAATATGTTGGTGCTTAGGGGTTTCAGAAGCCCTAGATTTCTGTTTCTGAATGAATTAAAATATCTGCAGAATGAAGTCATACTGGTGGGTGTAAATAACTAGTAAAGATATCACCTACATCCATTATCTATATGAATAATGGGAACAAATCTAGGCACCTAGATAGGAAGCTTGATTTTAAAAGGTGTCTGTTTACTGCCATTCAGAGTACTTTCCAGTTATCACTCATATATATACACACTCCCTTACCTAACTTTAAGAATTTTCATTTAATTCAGTGGTTTATGGGGGCACCTTTTTGTGCATTAAAGCTTCCATTTTTATGAAGAAAATAGAAAGTGATTTTAAGTCATTGATGCTGCAACAGTATCAGAAATTCAGAACTGATAGAAAAAAAAAAGAGAGACAGTTCTCCAAGATCACTGTATATCTAAAATCCACAAATGGAAATTATCAAAAGGTCAGACATAAAAAGCAATAGTTCATAAATACTAATTAGCACCTTGCCAGTGATTGCATGATAACATTTACTGATGCCTAATTGAATTCCAAAAAATTAAAAAACAGGGAGCGTGGGTAGATTTAATAATTCCTCCCACACTAATCAGAGTTTCTAACTATTTCTTCTAACAAGCACAGTTAATTATTTTACTTTTTTCCTCTTCATTTGTGAATAACAATCATTCCATGTTTTTAATATTCTTGTATTTAAAGCTAAAGGGGAACCACTGCAAATAACTTAGTAAAATAATTCCTAGTAATTCTAAAATTTAAATGTTGTACCTGTGCACAAGTTTTTGCTTCATTACTCGACTCTTGTGGAAGGTGTCCCTGTCTGTGGCAGGGTCTTGAATCAAGATGATCTTCAAGATTCCTTCCAACTCAAGCCAACCTATGATTCTGATACTATGACTTATTTTCCTATAGATATTGATAGGAATCTTAAATCATCCTATTAGACTCTTCTTCCCTCAAACCTTCTTTCCAAACTGTACACTTGTTATCCGGGACATTTATCTTCTGTGCTGGTATACAGGTCAGTAGCCATCATCCTCTCTCACAATAGTTGGGCTGTGAATAAGAACAGCTCATCAACCCTTTCACAGGTCTGAGCAGACAAAAACAAAAACAGAACCACAGAATCACTTCAGCTGAACTATTTTTCCAGAATATTTTGTTAGGGCAATGCTGCTACAGTGTGAAAACCAAAGATCACAACAGCAAGGCACAATCCTCTAGAGGCCATATGGAAACAAAACTGCTGCAACATTTGACAGAACACACAAAAACATCTAAGATTCCAATACAGCTGTCCCTGCAGTGGTGTTCAACCTTGGAGAGAGAGATCTTAGACATTCTCTAAATATTTAGGAAAACAAAACAATGAAGGAAACAAAAAAATGTACCAACACACTTCCAAGAATTGTAGAATAATGTTCCCATTTGAGACTCAAAAACAGTTATAAAAATAAAAATCACACATCCTTCCAAATAGCATTGCTTCCGGCACTTCAGAAAACACCCCAAAAAATGTCACAGGTCACACAGGTGTGAGAGGAGCATCACTTGAACCACAAAGCCTAGTACTGCTTTAGAAATCCAAAGCCTACAGCGGGCATCTTTAACGGTCCTGAACTAAAAGCTGCAGAAGTACAGGGTTGAGAGGATATTCCTGTGCTCCAGCTGCATGTTCCCCAGCAAGTACCAGTCAGCAATTTTACACTCCTCCAAAACATTTGGCACCAAAATTTTCTTCTCCCAATTGCAGGAAATTGGAGCACAAAACATAAGTGGGACCCATTTAAGAGCAACTAAAAGCCTGGTACATTCAGTTTCTGAGTTGTTCGTTCACCATACCCGTAATCATCTCTGCAAGCCCTTGGGAAGACGCTGCTGGAAATTCTGGCTTGTGTCTCATATCTGACAGGCAAGCTTTGGTATAAGTTAATTAAGAAAAGGGACTATGGAGCCCTCTAGCAGAAGGCATACAAATGGAAACCCTTCAAAAATCACTTTGGCTCTTCAGGGTTTGCATAAGAACTGTTGACTGTAGTTGGAAATAGATATGTAGCAGCCTCTCTCCCACATAAGAATAGGCAGCACCCACATCAAGCAGTATGTCTGTCCATCATACCCTGCAGACACTCTAGTAAACCTGGATAAAATCCAAAAGAAAGTTACATTTTTAAAAAGACATAATGAAATCTCTCTTGCTTCACTTACAATGCTCAAAAAAATGATAATGCTGCATTCCAGATGTACTATTCGAATGGTAAAGTAATATCAGCTTAGCTGGCATTAAATACATTATAAAAACATAAAAACGATTATGAAATTAATAATAAAGCGCTTTGAGGTGTTGGTTTTCCTTTGTTTTTAATCATTAACATGCACCTGTGCTCCAGAAATCCTATTACACATAGAACACCACAGGCTGCATAATACATGTTTACATTGCTTTTCACCTTCACAGAAAATTACATTAATACATCATTAATATGACATCAGATTATCCTAGAAAATACAGCACTACACATTAAACTCCAGTAAGGTATTCTGTTCAAGGAGGACTACCAACACTGGTCCAATAACAAAGAGGATACAATAAAATCTGGAAATCTAAAAAGTGCCACAACTTCCAAATTTGGAACTATGGACCTTATAGACAGTACTATATGTGCAGGTGGTGAAACTGCTGGTGCACACCTGAAAAGGAGTTATAACAATCACTGTTGTCTCTCACATTTTCCCCTTCACATATTGCTTATGATTTAGCTACTAAAAATAAAATAAAATAAAATGGCAGGAATAGGAAAGGAAATGGAGGAAGAGAACAAGGACAATAACCAAGCACATGAGGACAAACAATGACAGCTTCTGACATATTTCATTCTTTCATGAGAAAATATCATGCAGACTTTTCAGAAAGTGCTTGAGATCTTTGATAGAAAAAATATCATTATGAAGAATTCTGGTCGAGTGAAAAAACAAACAAATATAATATGCTTGCTTCAGTGTTTTTATGCAGCCAGCTAAAAATAAGCTAGATAATGATATTTTTTTATGTGTACAGCATAATAAAAACAATTAAGAATCACAGAATGGGAGAAACAGATGGTTACTGTTTGGGGTTTATTGAAGTTTCTGTAATTTCTACAAGCAGGCTAGCTGCTTATCTTGAAAATTCTTTGATTCCCTGAAAACACATCATCTTTCCTGAAATTCTTTAATCTTGCACCATTCTTTGAAAAGAAATAAAGCACCAAATACTCAGGCCCAGAAAGCTTGAATTTCACATTGTTTGCTACGAAAATGTTAACAGAAATTGAGTTTAAAATTGACACTTCTTTGTTCCAGTTAGATAAGTTGCTTGGGCAGAACTCTTAACATTACACAGCCCCGGTAAATCTCATAAATCCTGTAAATCTTTGATCTGCATGAATGATGATACTAGTGAATATGGCAGACATAAGCAACAAATATATGCTGCAGATGACTAAGCAAAGTGTTTTCAAACTGGAATGGAAGAGGGGGCTATTTAATGTTGGGACTGCTTTCTGACAGTTTTAATTTACACATCAAAAGAGAAATACACTCTAAGATTTTGTCACTGTAATGGTTTTGCTATTGCATTAACTAGCAATTACTACACAATGCAGTGCAAGCTGACTAGGCTTTAAATGCCAAGTCCCAATATCCAAACTTCCTTAGGCTGTTATTTTAGTGTCTTCCATACTTTGAAAGGAGAGAATTACCAAGATTACAATTGCACAAATTAATAATAGCTAAGAATGCCTCAAAAGGCTGTTTTCTATCCTCTATGTAAGGAAGCAGAAAAAATGTCAGCTGTCATTTACTATTTACTCAGTATTTAAGAAGTAAAGCACAGGGGTGGAAGCTAGGAGGTGTTTTCCCCTCCTTCTGTGAAAGTACTGTATTACCCTGGGTTAAAAGGTAATTTGTACATTGAGCAGCTGAACAATAGCACACTGCATTGGACCTGTGCTTCTGGCTGGGAAGGCTGCAGCCACACAACGTATCTTCTGTACACTTGACAAATTCAAGAAATAGCAATCTCTCCCAAGAGCCTTTGTAATTTCAAGTTTGCAAATCCCTTGTTTTTGGGGCACCAAGCAAAGGAGAACACAGATTTCTGCTTCCTAATCCATGCTTAAGAGTGTGCAGATATCATCAGATAGGATAGCAATACGTGCATTAATATTAATTAACCCTTCTTCAAAATCAGAAATTCACTCTTCCCTCCATGGTTTATTATACAGCTTTATATGTAAAGTCTGCAAGACCTTTAGACAGGGTAAACTTGTGATAAAACTTGTTCTTTGAGCTATAAACTCTGGATTTATTAGGAAGAGTGGAGAATGCAAAAAAGCTGCAAATCTCTACGTGGTGGGAAACACTTTTATCCCTTCATAAGGGAACTAACAACATCTGCTCTTATTTCTGGCTGTAGAGAAGGGTCAATCTTCCCCGAATTATTTCAAGGTCATCCATGTAATATTACAACCAAAGTGGTAAGGGTCAAGGTCTTTGCACAGAAAACTGAACAGCAGCATTACTTAAACCTTGTCTTCAGCTACATTTCCGTAGATACCTAAACCAAACTGAAGCATGCTCTTACCCAGCATACTGACTGTACAACAGACTCTGAACCATCTGACCTTGTAACTGTGCCTGTTGAAGCAGGTAGCATTCTTCTCATCATTAAAAAAAAAAAAAAAAAGTATGAAGGAGGTTCATTTGGCACTTTGTCTCCACCCTCCACATACTCTTCTCCCTCTGTAGTGTCTGTTAAGTCACAGCTGGAACTGAGCAATCAGCATGAACACAGGATTTATTCAAAACCCTGTGCACATCAGAATCTAGACTGATGAAGTTACATGAACTCAGGAAAGCCACAGAAAATTAAATTAAAATGTTAAAATACCACACAGTCAAGAGGATTTCCCATCCATGTTAAGCTATATCCAAATGTAGAATTTTTGTGGCAAGGACAGAGATGACATATTTTTTTTTCAATTATTATTTTGGCTTCGCCTTTCATAGTTAAAATTTGTTGCTCATCCAGTGGCAGCATCTATTCTGCCTGCATATCGCAGTGGCCAAATTAATGAACAGTTCAGTTGCAAATATCCAGCTTTGATCCACTGCCTAGTGTTTCACACAAAGGTGCAACACTACTCTGGCACAGGAGGATTCTTTAATATACTTTGATTTGTTCTCGTATGCAGTGGTTCAGATTTCTCACTGACTGCCAAACAAAATTTCAAAGGGTTGACATCAGTTTTTCAGTGAGCACATCTTCCAGGCTACGTCTTATAGTTTTAGATTATCATATCTATACTTCTATTGTACTTTCATTCACCTATATCTCAATAAGTGAAGACTTTGGGGATTTGGAGTGGGGGACAAGTTGTAATCACGATTTTAAAGAATTTGTTTTCAGTTGAATTCAAGCTATTGCAATGTTTTAGTAAACATTCTGTTGGAGTTGTTTTAAATAGAGTCCAGGAGAAATTAATGATTAGAATAGCTGGAGATCCTATCACTATTACTCGGCTAAATTGATTTTCTTAGAATATCCAAATTAAAAAAAAAGCTATATATCAATTTGTGAAGTTTCATTGGTATGCACACTATGCACTGCTAAATCCTCAAGGAAAATTACTTTTTAACTTAATTTTTCAGAATTCACAACAATTTTGTCTATTTATTCAAGTTTTCTATGCGAAATGCCTCACTTGTAATGGTAAACGGTTTTTTTTTCTAACTGAAATTCTTTAAGAAAAAAAATTTAAACCTCTCTGATGTAATTTATACTGAAATGAGTATTTACTAGTGTGGAACTTCCATGTTTTATGCACTGCAGAGATACAATGCAGACAACTTAGTTTTCTAAAGACCTCCTAAAGGTATTCCCTTCTCCATTATGCATCACCTTAAAGAATGACCTTCATAAGTTTCTCTTCCTTTGAAGACAAGCAACACTTAATGCCCTGCAAGCAGGGGTACTGTGAATTTACCAGGGACTGCCAAGGGCAGTTAAAGGTAAGCACTGGCAAAGACTGGCATTGACACACCTGCAGTGAAACCAGCTGAGCAAGCTGATAGCACCTCCAACTGCTTACCCTCCGGTTCTCTGAAAAACTGCCCTCCCAACATCTCAGGCAGAGCAGCAGCATCTCCTCAGCCACCCATCTGCAGCTTGGGCTTTCAGGCTACCTCCCTGCACCTTAAGTGGCCACTAACACCTTACCCGAGTTAAACTGACCTTCTTCCCCCAGCCTTCTTTTTCTGAATGGAAGGCTTCATTTCAGAAAAGAAACTTCTCAGTTTTGTTACAGTCTCAGATATTTGCCCACATAGGTCATGAATGCCCCCTCTCTGGAGGCATCCAAGGCCAGGCTGGATGAGGCTTTGAGCAATCTCGTCTAGCGGGAGGTGCCCCTGCCTATAGCAGGAGGTTGGAACTAGATTATCCCTTCCAATCCAAACAATTCCATGATTCTATATTAAAGACTCTTTAAACTATTCAAATTCCATTTGCATTAAAGAAGCAGACAAGTAATTTGCTAGAATTTCACAAAGATCTTGCATAGCCGCACAGTTAGTACCATTCAAAAATTTAGGCACATTTCCAAGACACTGTATGTGCCCATGCAGAATTGATATATGATAAATTCAGGCTAGTCCAATACCATAAAGCGCTTGAAATATCTCTGAATGTCAAGTGATAAATCACGATAAGAAAATGATTCTCAGTATGACTGTGTTCAAATGCAATTAATGCACACCAAAAATGCTGAGCACAAGAGTTTGTGTTAGATTTAACTTCTAGTGTTACCTGATCAAACGCAGCATGTGCTGCACACTTGACCTGTATCTGTGGAATATCTATTGTGTCTAGAGATTCTGTTTGGCCTTGCAGCCATCCAGAACATCTCCAACCTAAAAAAACCGAGCCATGCTCTACTTGGAAGTCAGCTCTGTCCTGTACTTGGTAGCAAAAACACAAACAGTGAAATCAGCAGGACGTGAAAAATACCTTTACCAAGGTAGTCAATACCATGGATTCTCAGGACTTATTTTTTTTTTAAATATTATTTCATGCAGCTTTAAACACCACAGAATTTTCTTTGTCCTACATACCAAAGCTTTAGATGCCCTGCATGCTACTGCATTTAGCGTTACTTTTCCCTGGATCTTAGCCTTGACCATTGAAAGCCAAAGAGATTTTGCAACATAAAAAGATTGTGATGCGCAAAGTAGCATTACGGGGAAAAAAATAATAATGAAGTCTACATCAAGTACTCCTACAGTTAAACTAAAGGAAGATTTAAATTAGACATTAGGAGGAAATTCCCTACTCAGAGGGCAGTGAGGCACTGACACTGCTGCCTGGAGAGCCGTGGGTGCCCCAACCCTGGAGGTGCTCAAGGCCACGTTGGATGGGGCCCCGAGCAACCTGAGCTGGTGGGGGGCAGCCAGCCCATGACAGGAGATTGGAGCTCAGCGATCTTTAACATCCCTTCCAACCCAAGCCATTCTGTGATTCAAACTGTAGAAAAAAATTAAACCTAAGTATGGGCAATAAAAGGTTCATCTAAGTAAAAGCTAATAAAATACTATGATAAAAAAGTATTCCCATAGTTTCCCATCAAAGAAACATCATGCCATAGCAACATTCAAATCAACCAATTCATCTCATATAAACCATTTAAGGAACTACTCTCTTATAAACTTCACTGTAAGATCCTTAAAAGCAATTCTATGTCCATATAATTTTAAGAACAATTTTTTCTTTAGGCAGCATGTAAATAGATGAAGTTTCAATTCTCTTATCATTTGCTTGTAAAAAACAACAACAAAGTATTGTTGCATTAAGACAAGCACCAGGCTATCACTGTTGTTGACAGCCTTATAACTTACGACACTCTGACATTGTTCCCCTCTGAGTATAGTTGAAAAGCTTCATCTTGGTACAAATCTTAACCTAAGGTATCAGATCCTGACACGTTCCTATCCCAGTGAGATACATGTGCAATTCATCTATGAGTTTCACCATTTGCAGATAGGACCACTACAGGATTAGCTGAGGAGTAGGGGAGGAACAGACAAAGGGACACATTCAATTTATGGGTATGACCTCCAGAGCAAGCCCACTATCATCCGCTTCCAAATCACTAGAATCCCCTCAATGGATAGTATCAAATCTCAGATAGAATCCTAAGCCTATCTACAAAATTAAGGTGTTAACAACTTTCCAGATAGGTCATGGTGTGGGAGGAGGATATAATGCAGGTCAAATGCATTTTATTAAATCAAAATTATGAATACACCTATCTGGAAACTCTGTTTTTGAATAGTGCTGTATCTTTAAGTGCATTTGCTTTAAGTATTCCAGGCTGTCCTGTATCCTGATGTTCTTGGCTGCACTTAAGTGGCACTTCAGAACAGCCACTTGAACGGGGAGCTAACGCACACCATTAATTCTTCATAGTTCCATTTGCTCTTGCATTATCACCTCAACCAAAAACCTACAGACTGAAGAGTAAGACAAGCCCTTTGGAAAAGAGAGAGACACTTCTAGCACAATAATGGTTCCAATTTTTATTCAAAGCAGTGGGAAACTACTGGCATAATCTCAAATGCAGGCGGGTGTATTTGTGCCAGCACCAGCTGACTGCTTTAGAAGATTTTTGATGAGTAAGAAAACTAGTAATTATCACCACACAAACTAGCATGGATCCAATTCATGGAGTGTCAACCCAGGCAGTTTACTCCTCCATTAGACTGACTGAACTTTTTATTATATCTTGCTTTTGGCCTACTTGTCTCCCCAAATAACGCAGAGTAATTGACAGAATTTGTATAATTAACAATTCACTTTTTACCTCTAGATACTGGCAAACTCCAGCATCAAAAATAAAGCAGCTTTACATGGTGAAAATTTTGCGATTAAAAGAAAATTGGACACATTCATAACATTTCCTTAATTACTAAACATTCATTTTTGACCATAGCAAGAAGGTTTATCTAGATGCAAATGTTACTCTAGAGCACCAGAATGATTATTTTTATTACCACATTTGTAATTAATGCATTACTCGTTGTGGGTTAATTTGTTTTCTCTAATTTCCTTCCCCTCAAAGCAAGAGCAAAAGCAGCACTGCAATCATATTGCTTATGGAAGAGCAAGCATCTACATATGGGATTGTTTTTCCATAGGTCTTTTCACGAGGGCAGAGGAGGCAGGGTATTTTTAATTGATTTCTAATTTTTAAACATGAACTGCTGTCTGACAAAAATATCTGCACCTCAGTTCACATTGCTATTTATGACTATTGTATGAAGCAATTCATTCTCCTCAACCAATCCCTTTTTCTCCTGAGATGCTACAGTTAAAATGTGTCAGATTTTGTCAAAATCTTGAATATCAGTTTTGATATAAGGAGCAAGGGTTGAGATACACAGCTTGAAAATACGTTGACTGTGTAGTTTCTATATTAGTTAGGTACAACCATGTTGAGTGACCTACTTTGCTTATTTAATTAGATTATGAAGAGAATGTCTTGCGTTACTGACAAGGATTTTTTTCTTGCCGAAGAAGGAAAACAGACAATTCAAAATGCCAAGCTTTATTTTATTTTCAGTAACACAACATTATAAGAAAAACAGATTATAACCGGCAGGGTTGGATGCTGTGAAGGAGTCAGCAAATATGAGTCAAACAAGGCAATTAAAAATTTGGGAAGAAAGACCAGCATGAGACTGCAGGCTCTTTTACTTTCATGAACTTGTACTATACAAGCCATAAATATTTCATACATTTTAATCTCAACCTGTATATAACAAAGGCTACAAAAACAATTATTCCCTTTGTTTCCTATCAAGACACTGAAATGCTTCAATCACTAAGGGAAAACATTTCCAGTCAGTAGTATTCAAAAAACAAGATATCAATATCAGAGCACTATAGGATTTTTTGTACTTTCCAATGAACAAGTATTAGATGTTTCCTTGGCACTCAAGTACAATTGTACTAACTTCACAGGATGAGGTAATTTTGATAATTTTTGATAAAAAACTTGATAATTTTTTTTATAAAGTAAAAATCGTAAAAATAAAAAGCCAGCACTTGAATGAACTGTCTCATATGAAGCAACAGATTTTGTTTTGCTTCCTCACTTTCAGTGAAAATTCACTTATTTTTATATCTATTTTTTGCCAATGTTAAACACAACAGGACAGACATCCATCCCTGGGGTCTTTCAGGTATATATATGCATCTTGAATTTTGTTCATATAAGATATTCACATTTAATTAATTGGTCTATTATGTTGGTTCACTTCATTTATTCTGTTATTTACAGAAATTAAATAGAACACATGCTAATTTATATGTAAAATATATAGGCATATAAAGAAAATATATTTATTTACTAATTAGTAATATTTTACTAGAATTCATCACATGAAGTGGGTAAAAGTGCTGTCCTTTCCAAGTTTGCTTTAACTGAAACAGCAGAATACAGAAAAGTAAAATACTCCATTCAAGATGACTATTTCCCTTTCTTCTCTTCCAACAGAAGCTATTCATTTTCCTTAGAAGGATGTCCATTACAATTTCTATTCCTCATTTAAACCACAGAAGATTAGAATTCTAGGGAAAACTGTAAATAGACATTTTATTTTTGTATCAGACCTTTATTAGTTTTAAAATAAAAAGCACTTGTCACTAGTGACTTTTTGCTTGAGGTTTTGCTGTAACACACGTTTCTTTTAAAGAAAAAATACTGTCAATTGTTTGACAGGCCCTGTCAGAATCCTGACATTCTGTGCAAATATCTAAAGAACTACAGCGAGAGCCCCGCTTATCTAAGTGGCATTACATGTAGAATAGTAAGAAGCAAAAGAAGAATAGTAACATCTGTTCAAGATATTTATGTACAGTGTTTTGAGCTGGCACGACACCTTTACAAACCATGCCGAAACGGTGAGTTGGGCAGATCTGATTCACAATTTTACCCTTTTTCTCAGCATTCCCCAGGGCTCCTCAAACAATGAGACAATGGCAGAATTTCACATCCAGCCCCCAGCCCTGCTGGAATGAACAAGTAAAGGAACATGCCACAATGAGAAACTTCGTGTACTCCCTGACAAAGAGATTTGGATTATCTCAGAGCCAAAGGGTCGCCCAGCTTCACCAAAAGCATCATGGGAATAGTTAAACTGATATCTAAAGGAGACTTGGGCACATCTTCTCTTCAGCAAAATGAGAAATAGGGATAATTGCTTTTCATCAGAACAAAAACAAACAGTATTTCTTATCCATATTTGCCTGGTCTCTGGCTCAGACATTCCTTAATATGTAAATTAAATCTAGAATTGTGACAATGAAGCATCACCACTGCAATGAAAGATGTAATTAAGCTTAGTATTAAACCACGCAGAAAGGAAGAAAAACTAATAGAGCATCTTCAATCACAACACTGTCAGCTCTTCAACATGTAGTTTCATATTCAAGGAATTAATGTCTCAGTGTTTCTTCAAAAGAAGTTAGCCCTTTTTTAGAATAAGCATTGCCATTTCCATAAAGTTTCATATTAAAAAGATGACATAATGGGTCTAAATTCCAAATATTTAACAGTATCTTCAAAAAGGGCCAGATGCTCAAACTGACTCACTAGACTGGAAATACAAGAACTATGTTTTTGTTAATTTATATGATGCCAAAATAGTTATAAAAAAGGTTTTCATGATGAAAACTTCATATTATTGTTATCAGACATGAGTAAGTGAACTTCACAAAGTAAAAATAGATCATACACAAAAGGCAAAGATAAGAGAGTACTACACATAGTTATGGAAAGACAATAGTCTTTCCAGATTTCTCAGGAACTGAGAACAAAGTAATGGTTCAAGCATGATTTATGACAGTTTTTCTCAACATTACTGCAAACCTCTGTAAGACAACAGTAAATAAAAACCCCATGCACTCTGCCTTGGCCATAACACACCAAACATAACATTCTATATTAGCAAAAATCCACAGCATCAGAAAGACTGACAAGTAAACAAGTTGTAACCTACTTTTGCTAACTAAAAATGTTGCTGTCTGTTAACAGGCCTTTTGGATGTGTTGCTGTGTTCTGTAATGCCTAAATTATATATTAGCATATCAACATCAGAAGGGCATTATTTGAGCACAGTACCAATTGATATTACCAGGAATTGAAGAACCTGTTTGCTATAAATAAAAACATGTAAAATAACTCATTATAGTTCTCCACAAAAGTTTTATTACTTATACACAGCTGAACTTTCATGTCAGTCAGTTCAACAAGGTGAAATCTAAAGAGATAGTTTCTCCAGTTATGTCAAGAATTTGTCACTTTCAGATCTAGCATTGTCATGGTTTAGCCCAGCAGGCAGCTAACAGCACGCAGCCATTCACTCACTTTCCCACAAGTGGGATGAGAGAGAGAATTGGAAACAAAATAGAACTTGTAGGTTGAGATAAAAGCTATTTACTATGACAGAAGAGGAAAATGAAAACAACTGTGCAATGATAACAGCATATATATAGCTGCAAAGCAATTGCTACCTGTTGATGAATGCACAGGAGCAATACAACTCTCCACCATCAACACAAGACTTCAATGCTCACCAACTGACACTAGCAACCCCAGAGCAGTGGCTGCACTGGCTAACTCCCCACAGTTCAATGGCCATCTACATGGGGTCACATTAACATGGGGTTACCTAATTCAGGCACCTGTCCTGGATCCGACCCCACTTGCTGCAACAACGTCATGGCAGCAGCTCTTTCACAGTGAGGGGCCTGGTCTGGCCCCAGCTGTGCTCCCACCACTCAGTAACAGCCAAACATCAGTGTGCTCTTAACACTGTTTCAACTACAA